>NC_141766.1:6095819-6440819 GCF_982258835.1 Parasteatoda tepidariorum
TTTTTTTTAACGAAAAAACATCTAAAAATTTTCTTTCAAAAAATTTAATGTCAGGAGGAATTTTAAAAATTAACGAAAGTGAATGAAATGTCTTAGAAACCAGTCTCTTAAAAAAAAAAGGTTAATTGGTCATTAAATGTTATTCTTTGAAGTTTTTGATTTGTCGAACAAAAGTGGGATACTTATTAATTTTGTTAAAAAAAATTTAATGTTACAAGATGTTTCAAAAATGACTTTTAACATTTATGAAAAAAAAAGTTCATTTGTTTTTATAGGACGTGGTGTAACGCGTAATACACGTGACCTCTCACATATGATCTTATAAATATGCGAGGGGGATACGTAAAAGTGTGCTGCACAGGAAGAAAAAAAAAAAAAAAAAAAAACAGAGATGGTCATAATTTTTGGTATTTATGTCAGAAACACTCGCTTTTTTATTTATTTTTTAGTTTATTTTTTTAAGTTACGGCACTTTTAGGATAGCATCAAATCTGAATAATATTGAGAAATATTCATTAAAATTTTTCAATTCGGGAATTGAGAAATTTTAATGTAAGAAATTTGTCAATCGATTCGGGAATTTTTTCACAAATTTGATGTAACGCAAATATTAAATATTAAGACACAAAATTCTCTTTGTAAAGTTTAATAATAATTTTAATTAAATCTTTCAAAGATAGTTTTAATCTGAAACTCTTAACTGGAATTTAATTTTTAATTTATATGACTGTGAAGAGCATTGTCTTAAATAAATAAGATAGAGTTGAGAACTGCCATAAAACCCTAAGATTTCTCTTAGTTCTTAAGAAGTAATGGTTGAAAGTAAAATTTCGAATTCCTATTTTATACTTCTAGGAAATATTTATGAGTAGAAAATAAAACATAACATTTTGATAAAAAAAATCTTTCATTTGGAACCAGTTAAATATAAAGCAGTGCTGCCATCTATGTCGGGGATAAATCCATGATTAGTTGAAATAAAAAAAATTTCCCAAATGCTGTTTTTATTTTTACTGTCATGAATTAATTTTTCAAGTATAAAAATCCAACATTATCCGATTATTTCATACAAGGGTCACAGCGTCCTATTCAAAATAATAAAGTAGTAGGAGGATTATGGCAATTTTTGAATGAAAAGAGATGTTTTAATGTCATATTAGCAATTTAAGTATTAACATTTAGAAATAAAACTACCCATAGTATCATTAAGTTGAAGAAAAAAATATTTTGTCTGCTTTAAATCAAATAAAAAATTATTGTTTGTCAGTTTAAGAGGCTACAAATTAAGACGATAATTTCATAGAGACGCAGCGATATAATACTGTATTATATGAAGTTATATAGCACTGTTGTATAATACTGTTCATATAATGTTACTTTAAATTTGATTAATTTGCAGTAATCCCATTAGTTAACACATCCTTTTTTATTTAAATTTTTCTTAGCTGTTTATATATGTAGGACCCTTTTTAAATAATTAATTAAATTCAAAAGTGAATCATTTCAAGACAGAGAAGTAAACGCAATATTTTTTTTAAAAGCTTTAATCTGTTATTTATGTAAAAAAGGTTTGTTGTTGGTTGTTGTGAAGGAGAGTTGTATCCTCCCTGCTGTATATGTTTGTGTTATTAATTGTTGCTGATCATTGTATAAAAAAATCTTCAAAAAAGCAATTAAAGATTCCTCGGTTAATTGGTCGGAAATATAGTTGCAAGTAAACAAAGACCTGCAATTAAAGGAATAAAATTCTAAACTGCATTAAATTATTGTAAAGTCTTAGAAGCATTTGTTATTAAAAAATAATAATAAATTAAAGCACATACCCGAACTGTTGCTTTTTGGAATAAAGAATAAAAATCATTCTTTTTAATAACAAATATGTGTTTTTAACTTGCATTTTACCAAAAGATTATCTATCATATTAAACAATGAAAGTAAATATATATGGCTTTTATACTTGAATGAAATTTATTCTATAGTGTGTTTTGCTTTAAAATAAAATAATTATGTTTGCCATGATTTTTTTTATTCTTTATTTCCGTAATGTGTAATTTACTCTGCAATTTTGTAATAAATCTTCAGAGATTTTAGAAAATAGAGCTTGGCAGATATAAGGTGTGCATTAAAACTTCATGTACTACTGTAACAAATTTTTATTAGTACTTAAATGTAATGAAAACAGTTAGATATCTTTAAAATTTGGTTACTTTTAATTTTCAATATATCGAAAGTATTTGTAGTTAAACATTAACTCTAGCTAGTGAGTATTTTCACTATCAGCATTGTGTTTATTACTTTAATTTTAAATTATTCAGTTGAAATTAGAGACAAGCATAAGTTGTTGGTTTTTTTTTTTTTTTTTTTTTCATTTTTATCATGTTTAAAATAATATAATTGTAAAGTAATGAAAATAGTACAAATTTCTTTGACATAATACTTAAAATTTAGCTAAAGAACATATACATTATTGTAAAAAAAATAAAATGAAAAATATTAAAAATGAATAAATCAATATAAAAAAGAATCTTGTTTAAATTTTAATTTGTAAAGTCTTTCTTTTATGGCTAATTCATCAATACCAGAAACTTGACTTTAACCTCTGCTCAATTTTTTGCAAGCACTATCTCCTGCTGGTATCGTCATTGTATGTATTACTTTTATTTTATTAGTCTGAAATTTGAGGCAAGAAGTATAGATTTCTTTCATTTTCATCATGATTAAAATTATATAATAGTAAAAAGTTTCTTTGATTGACTTATTGTTTAAGATTTAGCTGAAGCAAATATACATTATAATAATATAATAATAATACAACTCAAATCAATGCAGAAAAGAATCGTGTTTAAATTTACATTTGTATAGTCTTAGTGAAGCTTCTATTCTTTGTAAAAACAAGTTATGTAAATGCATAATATAGATTTTTATTATAGCTATTTCATCAGTACCAGAAACTTGACTCCAGCCTCTGTTCTATTTTTTGCCTTTAATTTTTTTTTATTTATAAGTCCTGTTTAAAATGCTTACATATAGCACCTAGTTATTTTTTTTTTTTTTTTTTTTTTTTTGTCAAACCCATTTACTATTTTTGTAATGTGCAATCTCTTATCAGCGAAATACAAGCAATGGAATTGTTTTGTTTCATAACTTTGGCATTAATAACTGCAGCTTTTAACATACTACTGAAATTATTTTGTTTCATTTTACTATTAATACTAAAGGCATTTTTTTTAAAAGGTGATGTGAAAAATGCATTTTATTTGTCTCATTCCTATATACAAATACATGTTTGTGCAAATTTAATTTCGATAAAGCACAAATTTATTAATTTTTTAAATTTTTTTTTAAATGTTTTGCAAATTTTTTGGCAAAGATTGTTGTTTTAGTTCATAGTAGCTTTAAATAATTATCGAATTGTTAAAAATTTGCCCATGTAAAATTATTCTTACAATATAAAAAATTTTAATATATTAAATGCTTTCCTGGTTTCACTCCCTGAAAAAAAAACTTTTTCTTTTGTTTTAGGTTTCTGGTTGTGCAAAATTTCCGAAATTCTAAAAAAAATGTTACTTAAGTATTTCTCTATCAATGTCAGTGAAAGAAAAAAATTTATGGGAGTAAGTAAATTGATTGCTCTTAAATTATTTTCCTTTGTTGTCACAATTATTACAAAAAACGACACTTTGAAAATTTAAACAATACATTTATTTTAATCTTGAAAAAGTCTTTAAATAAAGCTACGGTTTTATTTTTTGTTCGACATCCCAAACATCATGAATTTGAGTTCCGTTAGTATTGAGTCTTTGTGGTTAGCAGGCAGTGGGGTTGCTTTATATTTACTTCAAGTACTTCGCTTGAGTAACTAAAGATAAATAAAAATAATAAAAGCAGCTTGCTCTAAACTATGTTTGCTGCAAAATTTTCGTTGTTGCTGTAGGGGAGTAAAAATGTGTCAGCATGAGGAAACGCCTTGAATATTCATTTTTCAGATAAAATTTAAAGTTGAGAACTGATAGTTGTTTTGATGAGGCGTTGGAGGTGAAATGTGCAGCTATTGGTCTATATTTTTTGTCTTTACTGAAGTTTTCAAAGTTGAATATTTCGTTAAAATTGGCTGCGTTGTATTTTGAGTCTTTGTCGAAAAAAATCTGCATTAAGTTTATATATGTGCTCCGATAGAGTTGGAATTTTAAGATCTTTATGGATACTTGTATTCCGGATGAACCATCTGGCATAGGTGATTTTTCTTAGAATCTTATTTTGACACTGATTTAGTTTTTTTATGAGATGCTATGGTATTGTTGACCAGGCAGATGAGGCATTGGAAAGTATTGGACGGATCATTGTTGCAAAGAGTAATTTCTTAAATCGTAGATAATTCTGACTACACATTTCTGATTGTAAATTAGAGGTTATCCGAAAAGTTCCGTCTGTGAAACCTCTTTTTGCAGTAATTACAAAAGGGTCTTTTATAAAAGAAAGTGGCTTAAAGAGACATATGTGTACAAAAGAACATGTGTATACGCATTCGATCTAGTAACAAAAGTATCTCACAGAACTAAATGGTACGTTTGAAGGCCATATCACTTTTTTTTAATAAAGGCATATTGGGGTGGGTTCGAGCAGAATTTTCCAGTAGACCTAATATTGTGAGATTGCACTAAAACCGATCCTTTCCTATATCATAAAAATGATGATCGTTTATAGACAAGTTGTAAATCGACAATAATTATCAAATACGTATCATTTGCAGATTTTTTGATGGCCCAACAAGTAACCTATCTAGTAATGTTTGCTATTAATAATGGAGCATCATCTTTTATTTCATGATAGTTATAAAAAACATGCTTGATAAACCCTTTACATTGAATAATGATGTATTCTTCATCTCATGCTGAAAATATTTTGTACGTAATATCTTTCAACGTAAAGTAATGCTTACATAACAGTCATTTTTTACAAATACATACCTGCCAACTCTTCCGGATTTTCCGGAAGATTTTATTTTCATATTTAAAGTGGTAGTAAATATATACTATTTTTTCTTTTAAAAACTTAATTTTTAAATGATTTTGATCACCGCTATTCTTACAAAAGTTAAGCACATATATTAATATGCGTTACTATCATGGTTGTCAACTTAAGTTTTCTCAAATACAACGTATTTGTTTGCTTAAAATTGAAGTTTTAATTCCATTTTAATACCACTGGGAAAAATGATAATGGAAGGGATTAAAAGTTGGCAGGTATGCAAATATCAATTTGTTTTGTTATAAATACCAATTGTTGGTGAAATAAATTGAAAATTCATTTAATGGAAACTACCAGTAAAAGTCGATTATTTTTTTTTATGAAGCGAAAAAGAGTAGAGCGGGGATGTTATAAACACTCCCTTTGCTTGCTTCGGTGAGCAGCTAAAATGATCATCGCTTGGTAACGCATATCGTAAAAGTAAAATCCACTGTTTGATGTGAGAGAAGCCTGCTCACCAAGCCCAACATAAAGCTGGCACAATTTCAATATCGGGTGTTGGTCCATCACCTCTTACATCAGAAAGCCTCCACCAGGGCTAAAAGTCCATATATATCAAGACGGAAAAGAGTAAAAACTGGTAACAAATAAATTTCATTTTTAGCTCTTTTTCGGAAATAATAAAATATCCGTAACTACTAATTTTTGTTTACTACAATTTATACAGTGAGTCGCTTCTTCCCGAGATACAATTAAAAGCATTAAATTTTTTATTGCTTAAAATCGATTTATTTCTCCCGAATAAGGTTTATTACTGAAATAGTTCTACTACCAGTTTTTTCTTTCTTCCGTCTCACTTTCAGGCCTGGCCTCCACACGGGTTTTCATAAATAGTCTGCGCAGATTATTTAAAAAGTGAACCAGTTGTGCGCATGAACCCAAATTCTAGTATAAAAGTATTTGTGAGAAATGTATCTGTAGTGGTTGACGAGTAAATAAGACAAACCAATCATATTAATAAATTAAACGAGTTTGTTGACATATATTTGCTACCACTTTCTAATTTTTTATAGATTTTCCATTGAATGACTCTTTTGTAAACTGGCTTACCTTTATAGTGGTCTGATCGGAATACCTATATAAAAAATAGTGGGGAGGCTTTCAGTTATAGGAGGCGTTGGTTGGGCAGTCTTGTTGGTCCCAACAAAAAGTCTGATGGTTTGTGAAGGAAAATTATAATGATAACCAGTAAATTATGTTGGATCATGATGGATTGCTTTGTAGGCCTATTATAAAAATCCATCATACTGGGATGAATATACTATGTTGGCCTATCATGAAGATGAGTCAATTCCTAACTTGGGATGGTGGACAGATTTGATGGTCCCACCAAGCTGTATGATGGTTTCTGATGGAAATTCAAAATGGTAATCATCACATTTATGTTGGTCCTTCAATGGAAAACCATCATAATTTTTGTCTTGGGTTAAACAATGAGATAATCTCCATCACCCATCACATGAATACACCAACTCAAAACAAACAGATTCCCTCAATATTTAAAGTGATACTAAATAAGGTGACTCAATAAGTTTAATTTCGCTCGCACTAAAGAAATTCACTGTATAATTACCACCCTTTCTTAAAGTTGCTTGTGCAATACGTTAAAACAATAAATAAATAAACAGGCCACTCTAAATAATTTTTGATCTAATGATCAGATCTTCACATTCAAGGACTCAATCTTAATGGTTCGCGAGGGTGACCTCAAATATGCTAATTAACTAGTACATACGATATTTTAAGTTACGAAATCAGAAATAAAACCGTACGTTCTTTCTTTGCGTACACATACCTTTATATCGGCGGATTTGGATTTATGACACTCAAAATATAGAAAGTAGCTGCAATCTGGGAAATATGGTTCCAATAGTCAGGAGAGTATATCTTACAATTCAAAAATTTTTCAACTATTTTTAAATAAAACAATAATTATAATAAACATTTACTGAAAGTTAAATTCTACATGGATAAACAAATTTTATAATTATGTGGAAAGAAAATTTCAATTCGCTTAAAATGTTCTCGAGATATGGTGAAATATGTAAAAAGGAAAATTAACAATAAGGGATACAAACTTTGGACCTCTCTCCTGATTATATTGGAACCATGTTTCCCAGATTGCGGCTACCCCATTTTTTTGGGAATAAGAAATCTTAATCAGTCAAAGAAAAAAAGGTTAGTTTATACAGAGAAAGTACGTTTTTGTAATTGATTACTTAATATATCGTCTGCATTTATTAATTAGCATATTTGAGATCGCCCCTTCGAACCATTTATATTGAGTCCTAGAACGTGAAGATCCAATCATTAGATCAAAATTTATTCAGGGTGGTTTAATTTTGTACATAGTAGTAGGCAAAATCAATCTGTATCAAACTCATTAAATCAATAATAAAATGATAAAAAATCAAATTTTCTACTAGTCTAATTATGCAAAAAACAACTACTAAAATCTCCCGGAGATACTGGCAGATATGTTCTGTAAATGCGCATTTACGAAGCATGCTTACTTAACTTTTCAAATGAAATTTTGAAGAGAGCTTTTATTTGACTCTTTTTTTTACCCTAATCTGTGTTTTTAAGATATATTTGAATATTAAGTTGATTAAAATTTTGTTTATTAAAATATAAGAAAAATTCAAATTGCCAATTTCTACATGCACTTTAAAAAGGCAAATATTCAAAATGAAACATAAAAATATGAAAATAGCAGTTGACATAATTTCTTATCAGCAGCGAAAAAAAAAAATTCAATCTTAAGTTAAAGATTTGCCGTAGAAGATTTGACAGTATTGTTTACTTTGCTTAAAACAAATGACGTCGCTAATTCTGAAGTTAAAGATTTGATAAGGGGCTGTATTCATAAACAACAACAGTCCCTAATAAGAGGAGGAAAACAGTCCCTAATCTCAGCCATCTTGTGTTGGAAGATTTTAGTTTCATAGATAAGATTGTAAAAAAATTCATCTATTTGTAGTGTTGACCACAAACAGAAAAGGAAAATCAAACATCGCCCCATATCTTTTTGCAAGATAAGGGTAAACGTTGAAGAAAATTTGAAGGGTCAGATCTTCCAGAAAGTGTGTTGTCATGTTTATTTGAACCATGTTTCGACAGGTTATATTTTTAATTCATTTAATTTCACATTGAACAATGAGAAAACTTTTAAAACATTCAATTTAATATAAAATATGCATTAAAAATTAAATTTTAAATTAATTCTATTTATACTGGTCTGATCTCATTAAAAAGTATAGTTCACGAACGGTTCTAGCACTCATATGGAAGGATGCAAAGGAATATTGTGAAAAAAATATATTTATCGTTCTTTACAAATAATTCTTAAGAGATATTGAATTCTTTTACAGCAAGTATGAATTAATATGATCTTTTAAACATTCTTTCTCGAATTTTATCGCTAACTTAGCTTCTTATGAAATAAATGAACTAACAGGAATAACTTCCACTATATTGTTGTACAATATTGTATTCAGGTGGTCACATATGCTTCTATATCCCTCGGCGTCGATCAATATTAATTAGTATCTAACAATATCTCTGTGTTAGCAGAATTTTGGATCTTGCTGCTGTCTTGCTGTTTTTCGAAAGATAAATATGTCAAGCAAAAATTTATTTTGTGGTCTTGGAAATCTAAATATTTCTTGCAGAAACCTTGAAAAACTATTCACGTAAAATTTTCTTATGGAATTTCGTAGAAGTTACATATACAGTCGGACTTCTATTTAAAGAACTTCCTTTTTACGAATTTCTCTATTTAGCGATTTTTTTCGAGGACATTTCAGACATTTCTTCGTAAAATAACTTTTAAATAGCGAAGTGAATTTTCTTTTTAACGAACTTTTCTTTGAGATGCACTTTCCCTATTTCCCAAAATATTTCAGAACATTTCAAACTTGTTAAAGCATTTTATGGGGGGAATGACCTTGAATTTATTTTCGAAGCCACTTAATTTTTAGAGAAAGCAGTGAAATCCTTTTCCCTTTTTCGTTGGCATTTCAAACGAAAAACTCAGACAAAATTAACGGATTTTGTCATAAGTAATTAAATTTAAAACTACTTTCATAATAAATGTAGCTATAATTTTATACATAAATGTAGCTTTTTTTTGTTGAAAATGTATGTAGCATGATAGTGTAACACTGGTTAATGTTTTGTTCTATTTTTGCTTTCCATGAAGATTTCTTCTATGGTTAAGATTTATAAATTAAATAGTAGATACTAGTATGCAAGATAAAGGTGTATCAATTACTATTTTGATTATGTCTAGTCTTTATGAATTTAAGCCCTGTTTTGTGTTGTTTGAGAATTTCAAAAAGTGATTTTTCTATTTAACGAATTTTCCATATAACGAACTTATTTTCGGGATTTAGCGATTTCGTTAAATAGAGGTCCGACTGATCATTATATATAAATACACATATTATTATATATTGCATTATTTAATCAACTAAGAAATTAATCAAGCAATTTGTAATTTAATCAAGAAATCTCAGAACTTGCATCTCTGAGGTTTACTTGAAATAAGTTTATATCCTTTCACACTGTTTATAAAGGTTGCGCAGTTCAAAGAAGATTATATAACGTCTTTAACCATTTATTGTAATATGAGACAATTTTTTCATAGGCCCTGGACTATCCATTTAATAACATATAGTATCGTGGTGAAATGATTGACAACAAAGACAGTGACTTTTAGGTTAAATGCATGAGTTAACGAACGCTTCAGTGTTTTTCTTCTATAATTGTATCTTTTAATTACAGATAGAGTTCTTATAAATCTCTTCATTTCAGCTTATTTAGAAGGGAAAATCTATCGTTACTGTCTCAAAAAAGAGGTGGGATGTGATCTTTAACATATAGCGCTTCAATTTTGATAATTTTTTTCTTGAAAATGGCGCAAGATCCTTTTCTTTTCCACGTGTTATACGTTTACTTACAAGATGGTACAATTAGTTCTTTTATTTATTTATTTTTTTTTTTTTTTTTGAACGACGATGTTGTTTTGCTAAAAGTTAGATAAGATATTTTATTTTGTTTTATAACCGTTGTTGAACAGCCGACCCGTATTCTTTGGGTTTACGTCTATTAATGCTCAACTCCGTAGCCTTGCAGTTTTGAACCCTATCCAAAAGACAAGGGAACTCCTGGATCAAGTATTGGGAGAAATTGGCCTTCGTGGAGGACTTTTAGATGGAACTAACCTGCATTTGCGTTATATGGAGAGGAAAATCACTAAAATCTTCCACGGTTAACCCTTTGGCTAGGGGACTCTAACCAATGATCCGTCTACCACTGAAGATATTTTACGACAGCTTTATCGTCGGTGCAAGGTGGATGCGGAGTTCGTATCGACCAGCCATCGCTGGGATTCTAATCCGGTTCACCTCATTGAACATTGAAAGACGAGCGCTCTATCCCCCGAGTCATCACGGCTCAATGGAAATAATTTTGCTTTTTTTTTTTAAAATAACCGTCGTTGAACAGCCGACCCAATTTTTGGGGTTTACGGCTACTAATGTTCAACTCAGTTGCCTTGTAGTTTTGAACCCAATCCAGAAGACAAGGAAACTTCTAGATCAAGTATTTAGAAAAATTTACCTTTGAGGAGTTCTTTTTGATGGAACTAACCGCATTTGCGTTACATGGAGAAGAAAAACAGGAAAATCTCCCACTGTTAATCTGATGGTAAGGGGACTCTAATCCATGGTTCGTCTACCACTGATGATATTTTACGTCAGTACTGTGGTCAGTGCAAGCCGAATGCGGAATTCGTATCGACCAGCCATCGCTGGGGTTCAAACCCGGTTCACTTCATTAGAAGGGGAACGCTCTATCCCCTTAGCCATCACGGCTTTAGTTAAAAAATTGCAGATTTTGCAGTTTTTTAAAGTTTGAATGGCTATATCAACTAAAATCATCGATAACTCAGGAAAGAGCTGGATCCCCGAACTTGCTCTTATAGTGAACTTTAACAGTCAGTAAATAATTATTGGGGTGCTTTTGCTTGACCAAGATTTTCCGAGTAAAAAAATGCAAAAAGCCGAATTTTATTTCCAAATAAGGTACTAATATAAAATTGAAATAAATTACGTTATAATCGATGCACTAAGCACAATTCATGAAAGTTTTTTGTAAAAGTATTTTGCATCTGAACAAATTTAAATTGAGCATACTATTGAGAATTTAAAAAAATAAACTTACTAACCTTTATGAAAATTTCGCAAAGATCACCAGAAAAACATTTCTATTTCTATTAATTTAATAAGAGGTTTTTAACTATTAAAAATTCTAAGCGTTTGATGTACTATTTACAATTCTTAGCCCATCTAAACACTAATAAAATGGATTTAACAAAAACTTCTGAATCATTTTACTAGACAAAATAAAAAAGTATTTTTGCAGGCATAAAAAATAATTTTAGTAATCATGAAAAATTATTTCCTTCTATGAATACTTCTTAGTGGCGTACATAGACTTAGGTACGCACCCCCCGACAAGATTTATAAATGCGCCAAATCTTAAACTTATATTTATATTTTAACATGAAACAAAAACACTATGAAGATAAATTCATGTATTTGTAATCATTAATTTTATTTTAATTTATACATTTAAATTTATATATTTTAATTCATACATTTAAATCTATATATTTTAATTTAAATTATTTTAATTTTAAATAATAAGGTATTAATTATTGCATCGATAAAGGCGTAATTTAGAAAAAGTACTAAATTGGAACATTGTATGCACTAAACAATTTATCATATTTAAATGAAATTCATCATAATAATACGAGAAAATTATCCTGAGAAATAGTAGATATTATTGAATAGTTTGGAGAAGATAATAGTTCTCCCGATTTCAAACTGAAATACTCTTACAAGCAGCTTTTTCCCTTTCTCGTCTCGCTTGTTGTGAAAGAATATTTGACAAACAAGCTTTTACAGCCAAAAATAAGATCGCCGTTATTGTTGAAACCACTATTTAAGTCATAAGAGTGATTTAGTCGTGTTAAATTCGATGAGAGTTGGTACGCTCACCACTATTACGCACTGTCAGAAGAATTGCTCAGATTTTCGTACTGAAAAATGATACCCCCAAAAGAAACTCTTAAAAAAGCATCAGCTGTAATCGTAGGGGAACGTGATTAATTTGGAAGCACTTTTTCTGAAGAAGCATATTAATTTTTTTTCTTTACTTCATTTGATTCAAAAATAATCTCTGAAACCAAATTTTCGAAGATTTTGATAATTATGGTGTCTGACGAAATAGTAGCCTTTTTAGCTATAAAATTTGCGTCGACTAAAATGAGAGTAGTAAGTAAAAAGCTCTTTTCCATTTATTTTAAAAAAAAAAGCTTTTTAATAAAAATATTGCAATCAAGTCATGATTTCTTTTTTTAAAACCAATAGCAACGTTTGCTTGTGCTAAAATATGTCAGTAGCAAAACCAGGGTTCAAAATAGCATTTTTTAAAGAGGTATAAATTTAGGAATATAAAATAGCTACTGAATGATTTCACTCTGCTTTGGCTTACAGAATGAAAAAGATTTTAGTATAGCGTGGCACAGCATTCTACCACTCTTGAAATTTGAACCCTGAAAGTTTTAAGACACACCCAAAATTATTTTTCGAATTCAACAGAATTACCACTTGACTTAGTCTTTATTTTATATCCGGTGTTGAACAGTCGACCCAATTTTGAGTTAATGACGGTCAAAGTTCAATGCCTTGTAATTTTGAGCCCAACCCATAAGACAAGGGAACTCCTGGTTCAAGCATTGTAAACTAGCTTTCGTGGAGGACTTTCGGTTGGAACTAATCAGCATCTGCGTTACATTTGGAGGAAAACTACAAAAACCTCCCACTGTTTTCTCGATGACAAGGAAATTCTAACCCATGATCCGTCTACCACGGAGGATATTTCACGTCAGCACTGTGATCGATGCGGGAGCAGAATTCGTATCTATCAGTCACCGTTGTGATTAGAACCTGGGCCACCTCATTATGAGGCTCTACCTAGGCTATTTTGTCCTTATTTGTACACACTTAGCACTAGGATTCATGGATTACCCAGAGTTCCAACTAGACCTCAAAAAGGGCTCAAAAAACTGAATAGCATCCACGGGCGACTATAGTTTTGACAAATAAAATTCAAAATTTTATTAAAAGAAATTAAAATTAGCTACTTTTTACAGCATATTTCTTTTATTTTAGTATCGAAAATAAAAGTTTTTGTTTTAAATATGACTAATGAAAGTCTCAGTTACTGTTGAATAATTCAAAATATATGAATTTTATCACTTTTTACAACCCTGGAATAGGCACTATATCCTCAAAAAAGGTCATTGTCTTAAACATAAATGGATGAAGGGACGCATGATACTAGCGATTTTCAATTTTTATTAAGTATTGATTATTACTAAGCTCAAATCAATTTTAACCAGATACTAGAAACTATGCGTATTGTAATAATACTGAATCATCAAAAAACTATGCCCCGAAAAAGCGATTTGCAAAACGACATCGTTTTGCTGGAAAGCATTATTACTCAAGTGCGAGATTCGTATTTAGTTATAATGTATTTAAAATATCAAGACTTTAAAAACAATTATGGAAACGATATCTAGCTGTAATAACTGCTGAAATTACGATCGGTTATTTACGACGGAATAGTCAGGGGCGGATAACAAGGGCACCTGTTCTTGAAATTATTCATTTCCTTCTCTTTAAAAAACGGGATAAAGTGTTCGCCTCCCAATGAGGTGACCCAGGCTCGAATCCTGGCTGGTCGATACGAATTTTGCTCCCAGTTCTGACGTAAAATATCCTCAGTGGTAGACGGATCATGGGTTAGAGTCCCCTTGCCATCAGGCTAAGCAAGGGAGGTTTTCCTGGTTTTTCTCTCCAAGTAGCGCAAATGCGAGCTAGTTCCATCAAAACGTTCTCCACGAAGGCAAATTTCTCTCAATACTTGATCCTGGAGTTCCCTTGTCGCCTGGATTGGGTTCAAAATGACAAGACTACGGAGTTGAACATTGATAGTCGTAAACTCAAAATTAGGTCTATTGTTCAACGACGGTTGTAAAATAAAATAAAATATTGCTCGTTTGAAAAACATATTTAATTATATATTCTTAGGTTAACTATGTTTATGGTTAAAGTTCTCTATGTAAAAGTATTACTAAATAAAAAAAATGAAATAAAAAAGAAAACTTGAATGGAATAGAAAGAAATAGAATAGAAAGAATAGAAGAAGTCTGAATCGAATCGAAAGAAATTCATGTCTCAAGAAATAAGGGTTGATGTTCTCTTCAGTATTCTCGAAAGTCAGATTTTTCAGAAACCATTCACTCGATTTTCTATTTTGCAAGTTTGAGTATATGAAAGTTAGCAACTACTTTTACTAACCACTTTCCTATTTAATTTTGAAAAACTTTTGCAAAATAATCTAACTGTAAATAAATGTTTTCGGATTGCTGAGAAATTATCTTCTTACAATGATGAAAAAAAATATTTCTGTTCTAATTGTTATTTGTTTTGTTCATTTTGTTTCGTAAATCAACATTTAGGGTTGATTTTATAATTTTCTGATAGAAATATTGTAATTAAGAATGCAAAAAGTAACTTTCTACAGAAGATTACGCCGTCGAGGCAATTCAAATAAAAAAAAAAGGGGGTTTTTTTCTCTTTTTTTTTGCTTTAAAATTCAGATTTATTTTCCAAGGTTGAGGTAAAGGAGACATGATGGGGAAGTGATGCGGATTTATGACAGAATCGTCGTGAACTGAGCGCGTCAAAAGTTATTGCTCAAATTTGAAATTTGTGTGTCGTAATAAAAGTAATATCGGAATTGAAAGAAAGAATGATGTAAAAAGGGTGATATAAACAAAAACTTCAAAGAAAACAGTCAGAAAACGAAAAGAATTAAGGTTATTATTGTCGCTAATTAAGAGCGTCAAATTTGAACTTCGGAAGCTGCGATAACATACTATTAAATATATAATAATTTTAAAAACAAAATGAATAGGGTCGAAAAATAATCAAAAAGACTTGGATTTATAATGGAATCGTTGTGAATCGAGAGCATCAATAAATGATAATGCCATCTAATTAGCATCGTTTTCAAAATATAGGAGAACCGCGTGAAAAGGAACGAAAGAACGATCGAAAATAATGGCCATAAAGTGGTTACTAGCAATTTTTGCTACTTTTGCAGCTAGAGTCTGATTTCTAGCAATTTGATTGCAATCCTACAGAACGATTTCAAAATTGCTGGTATTTCAACTAGCATTTCAACCTGCATTCTTTAATGCAATGATTTTAGTCAAGTATCACTTTGAAATCCTAATAAATTCAAGTTAAAATGCGAAGTTGATAGCATGACTCTCTTTGCTGTTTCAATATTTATTATGCTGTTGTTGCCGTGGGCAATTAAAGCAAGGGTTGCGATTGTTCTTGTTTCCAGCGGTGCCCTCTATGGCCAAGAATTCGACTACTGCCACACTCATACGTCACAACCGTTTAAAGGGCGGACCCATTCATACATGATAATTTTGATCTGAACTAGAGAGCGATCAATCTCTAATTCAGTATCCCTAGAAGTATAATTTGTTATGGGAACATGGAGGACTTCGTGACCCGACAGGATTTAACGTGCACTAGTCACCATTTCGGGTCTACTAGTCTTCGCCCGGCTGGATTCGAACTCCTTTTCTCACGTACGTGAATCCACCGTGAGTGAGGCAAAATAGTTATCTGTTTTTCACTCATATTCTTAAAACTTTTATTAATATGATTATTTACAATGCTGATTTAAACTAGGTGGGGTTGTATAGTGGCCCTAAATCGATATTTAACTTTTTCATTAATTATATTTTCATGAAGAAACCGCCAATTAGTAATAAAACAATGCATAACTCTGATAGAAAAATAATGAAAGCACTAATTTTTTTTTAAAAATTATATCATTGGGGTTACTAAATGATTCCACTTGTTCATCAGAGGAGTAATATAATTTCACGAAAAAATAAATTGTTTCGCCAAATTCTCTTTATTAATTAACTTTCAAAAGAAAAAATAGTGATCCACAGCACCAACCATTACTCGTAACAGACGCTTTTAGAAACCAAGAATTCTAAAATGAGAAAATTTCCAAAAACTAAGTGAAAGCTGAAATGACAATCATGGTACATTATTATATCATATTACTAAGATTTTTCTTTCTCAGGAATTGTAATCACTTTAGCCTTCCTTGAAATTAAATATATTTAGAGAGAATATTATATTTAATACTGTTTCATTTCCTTTATTTATTAACATCCCAAAAACGCATTATTATTTATTTTTGCACTTTCATGAAACATACTTTCCTGTGGTAATCAGATAACTAAATTTCGTCGATTTGGTGGAAATTAATTTATTTCGACATCGATCCTATCTACTAAATTTTCAGATTATTTATGTATCATAACTGCTAATTCTTTCGAATTTTCCACAATATTTTATTTTTATACTTAATATGATGGTAAAATTTAAGCTTTTCTATTTCATTCGATTTATAGACTTAATTATTAATGATTTTAATTGCCAATATAAATGAATTAATTAAAAAAAAAGTGAATGCATGATAATTAAACGCTCTTGTGATTGAACTCTAAAAATTTTTTTTTACAAATATAAAAATTTCAGGATTTAATACAAAATTAAAAAAATTATTTGTCCATAACTAAGTTTTCAATTTATATCGCAATTTGAAAAAAAATTGTGGAAATAGAAAACAATGGCACATATAATGTATACGTTAGTTCAATTAATGTATCTTGGAATTTAAAATCCTTTTAAATCGCATTAATAAACGAAAAATTAGGTGAACCGGGTTCGAATACCAGCGATGGCTGATCGATACAAATTCTCACACCAATCTCAGTGCTGATGTAAAATATCCTCGGTAGCAGACGGATCATGGGTTAGAGTTCCCTTGCCGTCAAGCTAACCGTGGGAGGTTGTCGTGGTTTTCTTCTCCATGCAACGCAAATGCGGGGTGCCATAGGTAAAAGGGTTAACTCTTTCGTTTACGGGATAATTTTAATAACGTAGAATTTGAATAACTGTAATTAGACGATTTAATTATAAAAATGAAAAATCATTTTATTACCATTCAATTATGATTTTTTTCGAAATTAATTCTTTAGTTTTTTTTATTAATTAAATGGCATAAAATATTACATTTGGATTTAAAAAAATCCTGAAAATTCTGAATCTATGTAACCTTACAATTCAAACATTCCTCAACAAATTAATTAAAAACAAATTATTTATTTTCTGTTAATTCCTTATATTATTGTAAATTGGTCATTGGGCTTATAACATCCAGTGAAAGATTTATTTTAATTTTACGAAGAGTTGAAAAAAATGTGACATTTTAAAAATTTAAGAAGGGCTTTGGACTGTTAGCTTCGTTTAGCCCCCTTCCTTTATTTTAGGGGTAGAAAGACTGCGATATTATTATTATTTTTTTTAAAGTATATTACTTCTGAAAAGTTTTTTTAATTTTATTTTTTAATGTGTAGCGGTGGTCAAAATCATTCAAAATTAACTTTGTTAAAGAAAAGATAAACTACCCAGCAAGCTATATATACATTTCTTAACTAAAATGAATGTAATTCTTCAGAGAGTTAGCAGCTTTAAAAATATATTTAACCCCACTGATGCCATTTGAGTCTTTTGAAAAGTTCCTTTTTTTAAGAATATAAGAAAGTTGTGTATTTGAACATTCATTTTGTCGAAACAAGGTAGTTCTGCTTACCGTAAGTTTTTAAAATTTTCATAATTGAATTTTAAAGTTGAAGGTAATAGAATGAAATAGTTACTTAGTATAAACTTTTTTCATTTGCAAAAATCATTAAATTTATTAAATAAATAACAAAATCATAAAATTTACTCGAAATAATCAAATAAAAATGTTCCCATAAACCGGTTTTCTTCTGTCATCGGCTACTTTCGCTTTAAAGGGTCCCTAATGTAAGTACAGTCGGACCCCGATTTAACGAATTGATAGAAACTGAAAATTCTATTCGCTAAATCGGGAATAATTCGTAATATAGGGGGCTAAATAAAAAAAAAATGACTATAACCTTTTAGAATATCCGAAAATTTCTAATACGCAAATACACAAAATAAATAGAATTCTTGCACTTTTTATTCAGGAACTTAAAATACAGCGAATACGCGCTGATTAATTTGAAATTTCGAAGCATTTCGTGAGTAAGGCTTGATTACTTCCTTGATTTTTTACTTTAAAAAGATCCTTCATTTTTACATCTTGCTGCATTACGTAAGTTTTCATTATTTCCAAACAGTGCAAAGCATCAGAAAAGTAACAGTTTTCCCTGGAGATTCATTGTTATCGACTTTTGTGTCAGAGTCGTTATTCATTGTTTCCTATAAATCTACTTCATTAACTTTATAAAATTCGTTAAATCGCGAAATTCGGTAAGTAGGAGTTCGTTAAACCGGGATTTGACAGTATTAATATTATTCATGTGTAGTAGTACAGGGTTTCGATACTTCATAGTAAACAATCGCTTTTTAAGCAAAAAAATTTTTTTGGAGAAAACAGTTGATACAATTTGAAAGATCATGCTTTTAGAAATGGTGTCCTTTTTTATTACCTTACTTTTTCTGTTATTCTAGAGTCAACCTTTCTACGCGTAAAAGTAATAAAAATCTATTTCATACACACAGACATTGATAAAAATAGCATTTTTGAGTTTTATTCAACATAATGTATTTTTTACTTTTCAATAAACAACACTTCTTAAAGTTTAACTTACTCTTCGTTGCATAAAAAGAATATGCAAATAAAGAAAGTACACTAAAACGAAATGTAACAAAATCAACCCTAAGGCTTTTCTGGAATAAAACAAAACTCCTCATGCAAAACAATTCCAAAAAAAAAAATTTATATCAAAGGAGGAACGTTTACTGTATACGGAGGAGTTCCCCTGATTTCCCCCGCAGAAAGGGGAGTAAATGTCGGAAATCAGTCCCCCCATCTTGAATAAAAGGTGATATTGGAATATCTAGGGGCGAAGACAGTATCTTAATTGATGACCTTGGGTGGGTTGGCAGTTTGCCAGAAATTGTTTCCATGGTAACTATTAGACCACACCTCTACTTTTAAATAACGTCTACACAACTTAGATTTTAAAAAAATAATAATAATAATGTTTACACATATTAGAACATGGAAAATATTTTCCTAGTGTTATTTATATATATATATAGAGAGAGAGAGAAAAGGAAATGGGGGTGGAACAGTGCTCTTATTTTGAAGAGAAGATAAAAAATAGTTCGCTTTTAACGATAATTCAAATTGATTTCCTTAGTCTACCATTGCATATATTAGGTACTCAAGTTTTCTAAAAGATATTTATTAACTTATAACTTTTCCACAATTTACTGATTATTTATTGCTGTATAACATGTCCACAAAAAAAGAAAAAAAAACATAACTACAAGAAGAAAGAAAAAACCCACAAAAAAAAATGAAAAAAAATATAAAAAAAAGATAAAAAATAATTGACGTACCCTATTTTTTTTTAACGCTTTCCAGCATTATTCCAAAAATAATACAAGCAACTAAAAATGTAAAATTATTTGCTCGAAAGTTCCACCGTTTTTTAGCAATCACTACTTTTTAAAGTACATATAGAGTTCATGGATTATCTGTGCACTTGTAATTTAGGACCTCGCTCACCTAAAATATGAAGTTGAATTTATGACCTATGGTTGCAGTAGTTAATCTACTGCCCCAAAAATTGTTAACACTCTTTTATTTTGACTTTTTATAATCCATTGATATAAAGAACAGTGCGTAGAAAAAAAGAAAAAAAGAACGAATTACTCTGATTAACTTTTGATGCAATGATCGGATCTTCACGTTCTAGGAGTCAATCTTAATGGTTCGAGGGGGCGACCACAAATTTACTAATTAATTAGTGCACACGTTATTTTAAGCTACGAAATCAGACACAAAAACCTACTTTCGCTGAATAAACATTCTTTTTTTTTCAACGAATTTGAATTTCTGACCCCGAAATATAAAGGGCAATCACAGTCTGGGAAATATGGTTCCCATAGTTTAATCAGAAGAATGATCCCAAGTTTGGACCCCTTAATGTAAATTTAACTTTTTGCATATTTCGCTATAGCTCGAGAACTTTTTAAGTGAATTGAAAAATGTTTGCATACAATTACAAAATTCAATAGTCATAATTACTCATTATTTTATTTGATAATAGTCGAGAAACTTTTGAATATTACGGTATGCAATTTTTTACTTCATTTTGAAGTATGTTATTTTTCATGCAAAATACAAAATTTGAGCAAAATCCATCGAATAGTTCCTGAGAAATCGAATTTTAATAGAGCCGCGTATTTAAAATTCGATTTCTAAGGAACTACTCAACCGATTTCGCCCAAATTTTACCTTTTCCCATGAAAAAATGCCTACTTTAAAATGATGTAAAAAATTATCTAACTGACAATTCAAAATTTTCCGACTATCATTAAATAAAATAATAAAAAATAATAAATAGCTACCAAAATTAAATTTTTGCATAGAATAATTTTCGGACAAACGAATTTCATTATTGCGTGCGAAAATTTTTCAGTTCGCTTAAAAAACTCTTGAGATACGGCGAAATGCGTAAAAAAAAAAATTAACGTTTAGTTACCCAATTTTTTCTTTCTTTTGCGCTCTCTACATGCTTTAATTAAGTGGATATATCCTTTTGTTAATACCACCTTAGTTTTTAAAGATTACAACAGCTTTATAATATAGTTCAATTTTTTTTAGAAATGTGCATTTATATATTATTTAAAATAATGAACGGAGGGGGGGGGGTGTTGCGTGTTGTCTTTTCTCCGACAAACGTCAACAAGAAACAACTATACCACTATTTACTTTTTTTTAAAAAAAATATATTATTTATTTATTTTTTTAAATTTATTTACTAATGTCTGCTATGTACAGTCTCTGACCAAATTATTAGACGTACTATAGGATTCTATGTAAAATCTTAATTATCCGGTGATACTGAACAGCTTTATTGTTTTTACGCGGCTGAAACCGGTTTGCACTTGTTTACGTTCGTGTATCAGTTGGTTAAAATTGTAATGAAATGCGTTAAAAATCAATACAAATAGGAAGTACTATATAAACATTCTCCTGAATAAAAACCCATTACATGTATGTTTAAATATAAAAGTATTCATATAATCTCGTGCAAAACATGCAATTATTAAAAAACTACAGTGCGTCTAATAATTTGGCTTAATTATTATAATGTACTAATAAAATACCTGATATAATAAATATTCTATATTTATATAATCTATCGTTTAATTTATCCAATGATCAAATTTGTATTATTGTACATAGTCTACTTTAACCAATTGATACACGAACGTAAACAAGTACATACAAACTGGTTTCAGTCGCATAAAAACAATAAAGCTGTATAGTATCACCTGATAATTAAGATTTTACATAAAATCTTACAGTACGTCTAATAATTTGGCCAAGGACTGTACGCAACACTGGGTGTCAACTGGTGTAAAAAAAAGTAATACTTTCAAGTTAGAACGTAACTTACTTTTTTTGAAAAAACATAATTTTTTTTAGCAATTTTGGACCTCTACAATGGAGAGAGGGTGTTCATGGCAACCACGAAAATATAGTCCAAATAATTTGATTCCCCTTAATGAGCATTTCACTGTTTTGATTGATTCGCTCTCAATAAAAGAACATTTTTTTTCCCTAAAGAAATGGTATGTAAGACATGTTCATATAAAGATATGCAAAACATGCTTATTAAGGTTAATTACCTTTTATTATTTAATTTTATAACAGTTGACATATTTGTTAATTAAAAGGTACATAAATTTTAGCGTTATTTTAAAATGACAAAATACAAAAAATTTAAGCGAAATTGATCAACTTTGTTTTAGAGTTTAAAATAACCCTATTTATTCCTTTGTATAGAACTTTTCGATCTTATGTACCGCTTGCCATTAATGACTGATCAAAAGTAATTCCATGGAGAAATATTGTATAAAATTAGTTCTTCATTATGAGTGTTTCCGATTACCATTATTAGAGTTTAATATATCCCTATTTATTGATTTGTATAGAACTTTTCTATCTTATGTTCCGCTTGCTATTAAGACTGCATGTTAGATCAAAAGTAATTTCATGGAAAAATTTTGTATACAATTAGCTCTTCATTATGAGAGTTTCCGATTACCATTATTTGAGTTTAAAATATCCCTATTTACTACTTTGCGTAGAATTTTTCGATCTTATGTTCCGCTTGCCATTAAGACTGCGTCTTAGATCAAAAGTAATACCACGGAGAAATATTGTGTAAATTAGTTCTTCATTATGATAGTTTCCGATCACTGTGGGATCTCTCTTTTACAGCGGGCACCCCGTTTCAAATTTATACAGATGATGCGAATATTTTGCACCCCAAAATACAAAAAATTTAAATGAAATTAATCAACTTTGTTTTAGAGTTTCAAACATCCCTATTTATTCCTTTGTGTAGAACTTTTCGATCTTATGTTCCACTTGCCATTAAGACTGATCAAAAGTAATTCCATGGAGAAATATTGTATAAAATTAGGTCTTCATTATGAGAGTTTCCGATTACCGTGGGATTGTCTCCCTTTTAGAGCGGGGAGCCCGTTATACAGATGGTGCGAATATTTTGCACCCTTCACCCATCCTCGGAAGTCCATCAAATCGTGGTGACACCAATATTCTCCCATACAGCTGGGTATCAGCATGAATTGCAAATACCAAGGGGAAATTAAAGCCTTTTTCATCCGTTAATGAGCTAGTGACTCCTTCTATGACTAAGCAATTGTGTATTCATGGACATCTCAACCGTCATTTTTATAACTATTGGTATCGAATTTACAATAGTTCGTCTTTCTTATCAATGCATAATTTTGAAAAGAGAATAAATGCGGTAAAAATGCTTTTACTTCATTTTATCGTGCGGTTGATATTTCAATTTACATCAATTACGAGGTCAATTAAAATCAATTTACACGAGCATTGCTTTTACAAAAAGAGTGGTAAGACATTTGTGTTAAAAAAGAGTTCCTATTATTAGCTGCCATGATTCAAATTACCATTGAATGATTTTAGAACACTTTCTAAATATTAATAATAACAGAATATGCAAATTCCGGCCTACATTTCTCTATAGTTTATTTATTTTGAAGCTTTTGAAAACTTTTTTTAAAAACAGTATAAAAGCAATAAACATTTTTTTTTTAATCTGTTAGTCCGTCCGTATGGTCCGTTTATTTATTTATTTTTTTTTTTTTGCGTATTTACAATGCTTAAAAAAATTAATAAAATAAACAGACCATCATAAATAACTTTCGATCTAATGATGGGATCTTCACGTTCTACGACTGAATCTCAAGTAAGCTAATTAGAGCCGCGATGGTACAGGGGATAGAGCGTTCACCTTCCAATGACGTGAACCTGGTTCGAATCTCGGCGATGGCTGTGGTCGATACGAATTCCGCATTCGGCATGCACCGATCACAGTGCTGACGTGAAATATCCTCAGTGGTAGACGGATCATAGATTGGAGTTCACTTGCCGCAGGCTAACCGTGGGAGGTTCTCGTGATCTTCCTCTCCATGTAACGCAAATGCGGGTTAGTTCCATCAAAAGTGTTCCACGAAGGCAAATTTCTCCCAATACTTAATTCAGGAGTTCCCTCGTCTTCCGAATTGAGTTCAAAATTACAAGGCTACGTAGTTGAACATTACTAGTCTTAAACCCAAAAATGGGGTCGGCTGTTCAACGACGTTTATAAAATAAAATAAAAGTATGCTAATTAATTAGTGCAGACGATATTTTAAGTTACGATATCAGACACAAAAGCGTACTTTTTCTGTATGTGCATTTTTTCGAGGGATTCGGATTTCTGGCCCCCCATAGTGCTGGGGGTGGTAGCCGCAATCTGGGAAATATGGTCCCAATAGTTTGGTCAGGAGAGCTGTCCAAAATTTAGGAAACAAATTTACCCCACCTTTCGTATTCCTCTCGCTTGCCTCCTCAGTCTGCGGCCGGCCTTAATGTTAATTTTACTTATTGCGTATTTCACCATATCTCGAGAATTTTTTGAGCGAATTGAAAATTTTTTCTCTCAGTTATAAAGTTTGTTTATCCGAAGAAATTCCATGCAAATTATACTTTTTGTAAATATTTATTATTCTATATTTTTTCATTATTTTACTTAAAAATAGTCGGAAAAAATCTTTAATTGCAAGTTTTACAATTTTTTACATCATTTTAAAAAATGTAATTTTAAATGGCAAAATTCCAAATTTGAGCGAAATCGGTCGAATAGTCCTTGAGAAATCGAATTTTAAAACACTGTGCATCATTCTACTACATATCAATTGTAGGACGCGAGTCATAGTTTATTAAACTCTGTCCATATAGATGAATAAATAATAAATTATTTATTGTTGGAAGAAGCAAGCGAAGTCTTGTTGGTTTTTTAATCAAATTCAAGCGGATAAAAAATACGACGTTTTAAAATTTGATTTCTCGGGAACTATTCGACCGATTGCGCTCCTATTTTTTATTTAACAATTCAAAGTTACGTTCGTTAAAATTATGTAAAAATTGTATACCTTACAATTCAAAATGTTTTCGACTACTATCAAATAAAATAATAAAAAATAATAAGCACTTAATAAAAATTATTTCGTATGGAATTATCTTTGGATAAGCGAATTTTTTAATTGTCCGTAAAATTCGCTTTAAAAGTTTTCGAGATACACGAAATACGCAAGATACGTTCTCGTGAAATATTAAGGGGACCAAACTTTCAACTTCACATTGCGACCCTATTCCCCAGATTGCGGCTATTTATGTCAAAAATCAATTTATTTGCATTTATAATTCTTATTAAATTAATTCTTATTTACATTTGCAAGAGTATCGCGTTAGCAAATAAATAACAGTATTACCAGTTTTCATTATTTAAAAAAACTCATTTGTCTTTTAAAATAACGCTGACGAGACAAAAACAAGAATCTTTTTTGCTGTAAAATTAAAAATATATAATGTACGAGGACGCTGTTATCTAAATTATATTTTAATAATAATTCATTCATACAGTCCATCACCTAATTATTAGACGCATTATAACATTCGATGTAAAATCTTAATTATCAGGTGATACTATATAGCTTAATTGTTTTTGCGCGACTGAAACCGGTTTGCACTTGTTTACGTTCGTGTATTAATTGGTTAGCGTTGAAATGCAATACGTTAAAAATAAATACAAATAGGAAGTATATATAAAAAATCTCCTATCCCAGTAAATAAAAAATCTAATCCAATAAGAATAAAAACCCATTACATGTATGTTTAAATATAAAAGTATTGCATATAAACTCGCGCAAAACATGTAATTATTAAAAAACTACAGTGCGTCTAATAATTTGGTCTAATTATTATAATATGCTAATATAATACCTGATATAATAACTTTTCTATATTTATATAATATATTGTCTAATTTAACCAATCGATACACGAACGTAAATAAGTGCAAACCGGTTTCAGTCGAGTAAAAGCAATAAAGCTGTATAGTATCACCTGATAATTAAGATTCTACATAGAACCTTATAATGGGTCTAATAATTTGGCCAGAGACTGTAAAATTGTTGAATGGAAAAAAACAATTCACTGCCTGATTAAAAGAGTTTCTATGACAACCAGACCTGAACACAAGGGGAAAATTATGATTATAAACAGTCCTTGACAATGAATGATTTATGGATGAATGGTAATGGATAAATGCGCATGGAATCATGATTTCTAAACAATAGAGACAAAATTATGAAGCTCAGGAGTCATAGCAGTGATTTATGTCGTAGCATGACAAACGAAGTTTTGTTTTTAATGTATAATTGACACCAGACGCCTTATCTTATGAAGGCCGGCTTACGTAACGTGACGCCAACGTTACGGTAGCAAATTTTACGTCAAATGCTTTATTTTTGGTTTAATAAATCTGATTTAAAGTAAGCCGTAAAATTTCTATGCAAATATTTAAAAACTAACTATCTTTCCAAATTAATATTCTTAAAAAGCAGAGATATTCTAATAAGAAAAATATTTTTTTTTTAGAGAGTTGTCCTTTTTAGAAATTTTCCTGCCAGTTGCTGGTCACCTTAATTAAAAGTAACGCATAAATAATTCAAAGGTACATTTAAAATGACACTTTGACTCGTGGTGCAATCAAGCCCCAGGCGGGAAAGACCAATTATTTCGTGGTGAGGAGCTTAAAGCTTTGCAGAAAGTCACAAAATTCAGCAAGTTTTAACCAAGTTTTAATTAACGTGACCAGTTGCTGGTCACCTTAATTAAAATTAACGCATAAATAATTCAAAAGTACATTTAAAATACATTTTGATTACAAATACAAATACAAAAATACATTTTGATTACAAATATGACAACGATGAAATGAAAATAATAAAATGATTTTAACCATCATATGCGCATCCAGTAAGTGAAAGTGCCATGCCGCTAATATGGTGGTCTGTTAAGGCTTAATTTTTATAGCTCTAATCACGATGTAAAAATTTTATCAGAACGCGGAATAGTTGGCATTCCTGTACACGCCCCAAAAAATTCATATGATAGCGAAGATAATGTGGTGGTACTATTCTAATAAATGAAATAATACAATCCATTACTATATATATCTGATTTAAACTAATATGTGAAGGACAGATAGATAAAAGGACCCGTTTAAACCCAGCAGTATAAAGTGATCTACATATGAAAATCACTTATATGAAGAAAGCAGTAGTATGTAAAGTGCGCAAAACATTGACTATATCACCTTAATTCAAGTGATTTTTACTAACTGATTGGTGAAAGGAGTAACTTCAAGCATGTGTTTGTGCTAATTATTAACTCTTAGTGCTGCTTAATGCTATCTTAGTGCTAACTTCAGAGTCTTTCAAAGGTTAAAAAGTAGATCATTTAATGTTTACAGGGTCATTATCATATTACACCCGGAAGCTACCAAATGAAGTGATTATAAAAAATTTTATTTAGAGAAATATTTAGAGCGATAATATTTAGAAAGATAACTGGTGCGTATTTAAATCTGTTTGGTCACAAAGTCCTCCATGTTCTCGTAACTAATTATACCTCTGGGGGTACTGAATTGAGATTGATCGTTCTCTGGTTCAAAATTACGATCTGTGGATGAATGAATGAATCTATGAATAGGTCCGCCCTCTAACGGGTCTGACGTATGAATGCGTCAAAAGTCAAATTCTTGATCATAGATGGCGCCACTGAAAAACAAGAACAATCACACCCTTTGCCTGAATGGCTTACAACGACAACAACAACATTTCTTGATTATGTTATATCACTGAAAAAATTTTATGCGTCTTCTTCTCTTTTCCGTATTGCAATTTAGAGCTTCGTTAAAAAATTTCTGATTTAATTTGGTGACCTCGAATCTTTGTAAAGATCTTTATGGGGGATCTTTGTTTCGTATGAGCTATTTTGCTTAAGTTATTCTTGTCAGAAATTTATTTAGAAAAGGGACAAATTTCTTCATTTTTGAAATATTGGCTGGTGATGATGTGTGAGTATTGGTCTAATAATCGAAACAGAAATAAGTCGTTTTAGTTTGATGTATAATTTTGATTTGAAAGTTATGAGAGATTGAATTTATTTATTGCTACCGATGATTTGACTTCGATCGCTTTAGCATGGTCATTCCAAGTGAAGTTTGAATTTAGTTTCAGACCAAGACAGGTCGCTTTTGGAACTGTAAAGAGTTAGAAAGTTGTCATAATCACTGAAAAGGGTTAGAAAGTTGTAGATTTTAGTCTTTTTCTTATTTTTTCCTTTGATGAGCATATTGAATTTTAGGGCATTTATTTTTATTTTAAAAAAATTTAAAATTTAACTAAATGAAATTAGCTAAATTAAATTAAATAAACTTACTTAAAAATTTTAAAACTTAAACTATTTTTAAAAATTTACAAAATTTTTCAGTTTTAAAAACTTTGTTTTGCAATTTCAAAATCGCCAAGTTTGGACTTTGGGATTTGACAATTACAACAGTGTCATCGGCATAAAAAGCACTGAAGCTATTTATTTTATTTTATAACAGTTGCTGAACAGCCGATCCAATTTTGGGTTTACGACTACCAATGTTAAACTCCGTTGCCTTGTAATTTCGAACGCAATCTAGAAGACAAGGGAACTCCTGGATCAAGTATTGGGAGAAATTTTGCCTTCGTGGAGGACTTTTTGAGGAAACTAACCAGCATTTGCGTTACAATGAGAGGAAAACCGCAAAAACCTCCCAAGGTTAGCCTTACGGCAAGGGGACTCTAACCCATGATTCGTCTACCCCTGAGGATATTATACGTCAGCACTGTGGTCAGCGCAAGCCGGGTGCAGAATTCGAATCGACCAATCAGGGCTTGGATTGGAACCCGGTTTACTTCATTGGAAGGCGAACGTTCTTTCCCCTGAGCCACCACGGCTCGCACTGAGATCTACTGGAAAATCATAAGTGAACAAAATGTAAAGTATAAGTGCGAAAATGCTTCCTTAAGGTGGATGATTTGCCTTCTTTAACTTTGATGCTGAAGTTTCTGTTTTGAAGAAAGTTTATTATAAATTTGATGATTCCTATAAGGAAATAAAGTTGGATGAGTTTGTAAAAAAGTCATTCATGTTTGTAAAAATGTCACTCAATCAAAAGCTTTAGCGAAGTCTAACATAAGGAATACTGATCTTTCTTTTAGGTGTATGCCTCTGCCAATGAAATCTATTTTTCTGATCAATTGCTTTGTGGTCTTTAATTTTGATCTAAAGCCATATTGTTCATTGGGTTATAGATGTAGGTATGGTTTAGTTCTATAGTAAAGATTTTTCAAGTAATTATCCCATTGAACTAAGTAGACTGATCAGTCTAAAATTAACCGGCTTTAATGATTCTTATTAGGTTTGAGAAATAGTGCAACTCTGGCTGATTTCCATAATAGAGAGTAATAGTTAAGTTTCATGCAGGAATTAAAAATATGATATTGTAGTAATGTTCAGGAAGATTTTTGTGCATTGTGTTTTTGATTTTATCTCCACCAGACACCTAATGTGGTTTCAATTTTTCAATAAACTTTTTTTTATATATCAGAATCATCAGTAGGCTGTTGCTGTTGTTAATTTACGTCGCACTAGAGCTGCACAATGGGCTATTGGCGACGGTCTGGGAAACACCCCGGAGGATGATCCGAAGACATGCCATCACAATTTTGATCCTCTGCGGAGGGGATGGCACCCCCGCTTCGGTAGCCCGACGACCTGCGCGCGAAGTCGAGCACTTTACGGTAGCACAGTTTAACGAGGACCTATACCGCACACCCTCGGTCCCTACGCAGACTGATCCAAGTGGTCACCCACCCGCACACTGACCGTAGCCAGTGATGTTTGACTTCGGTGATCTGCTGGGAACCGTGTCTTAACGATCAGTCCACTGCGGGACGAATCATCAATAGGATGTACTTCCTTAGGGCTTCGGTGTTTTTGAAGAAAATCAGAAACAGATTCTTTAACTATTTTTTCATAGTCTTTGTCAAATTCAGTATTTGACTTTTTCCTATTATTGGTTTACTAACTTGCAGTGTTTTTTTCTTTCTTTTTTTTTAATAGAATTCTCTCCATTTGCCAAATGATTTGTCTTAAAGCTCCAATGATTCGATTTCAGGTTCCCATTGTTTATATCTTATATTCTTGCAGC
This sequence comes from Parasteatoda tepidariorum, assembly GCF_982258835.1. Taxonomy (NCBI): domain Eukaryota; kingdom Metazoa; phylum Arthropoda; class Arachnida; order Araneae; family Theridiidae; genus Parasteatoda; species Parasteatoda tepidariorum. Next base: position 6,125,767 of record NC_141766.1, read on the forward strand.
TTTTATTAATTAACTTATTTAGTTGTTTTACTTTAATTTGGTATTTTGGGTTGTCTGTCTTCTGACAGTTCTTTGTATATTTATTTCTGTGAAGGATTAAGTTTTTGATATTTGTTAGAAGCTTGAGATAATTTGGAATGAAGATAATGTGGTTGTTGCTCTATAGGAGTTCATAATTATAGACTGAAAATTGGAAATACAGTTATCAATTCAGGTTAGATTGTTAAGTTCATCTGTGTGTCATTAATTTGTTCGTCTCCTTCAAGATATTATGTTATAATCGCCAATCTGTTATTTCCCTCTTTTACCTTTGTAAAGTAGTCACCGATTGTTAAACTGACCACTACTCGATTATCATGCGTATAGACATTTATTTTTTTTTATTTTCAATATCATTCTAGATTCATTTCATAAATCCAAAACAAATATAAATCCCGATATATAAATCCCGATATATTTTCAAAATTGATCTTAAGGAAAAAAAATAATATTTAAAGTTCTTTGTGCTTCATCAACATTCATATTCCATCAACTGCAAACATTCCTTTATTATTCAGTTCATTCTATATATTCACTTCTTCCTAAAAATCTTTTGTTCAAATCAAGCAACATAATTAGCTTACATTATTACATAAACTGGAATTAATTACATTAAGTGCTACACAAATTATTGTACTCAACTGTATTTTGCCTGCTTTTTAGACTGCTTCACACAGTCATGGAATTTTATTAGTTGTTTTGATCAAAATTTCAGACAAAATGTTATTCCAACTGTATTAAATCATATTCCTCAGCTCATTTCGCTTTTAATATTTTGCCCAAATTATTTACATAACATCATGTGCGTTATGCAGTGATTTCGTTGTTTAAAGCTTACTAGAATGAAGTTTATTTGCGATCAATGTTTGATATAAAAAAATCAATGATGCCATCTAAAGCTACATGAATATTTCAATGAAGTACTGTTTATTTGCCTGATTTTTATGAAAATTAAAATGTGTTTTGAAAATAATGAGTTGCGATCCTTTATTTTTTGACAGTGAGCTTTCTATTTGCGGATTCTCTCGTTTAAACTGTTACCTTATCAGCATTTGACCTTATGGCATTTTAATATATTGCTATAAAGTACATATTGACATACTGATTTCAACATATATACTTTTTTCACTCGACCTTTATCCACTCAGATTTATGAAAGACTTGACAAAACATATAAATATTAATGTAATATGAAATACATATAAATCTTATGAAGAAATCTTAATTTTTTTAAAAATGATAGTTAAATCTTTCTTCCTGTAAAAGACATCACTACCAACTTTCTTCAGAACCGATTAGTTTCGGTCCGATCAGTCCCATTAGTCCGAAATTCACATCATTGGTTTTAACATTTGTATAATTTTTCTTTTATTTCAAAAATATTGGATTGAAATTGACCACTACTACATGTAAATAAATTCTTACAGTCTAACAAGAGAAAAAATGGCTTACACTTATGTAGGCCATCCTCAAAAAAAGATCTGTTTATTTGAGAAATTTACTTTGTTGGTTTTAGCATTTGAATAATTTTTCTTTTATTTCCAAAATATTTGTGTCGATCAGCCACTTTTTTTTTTTTTTTTTTTTTACTTAGGGATGAAAGTAAGACCGGAAAGAGGAAAAAAAAAAAACTGGTAGTAAAATCACTCAATTTAGAACTGGTTTACTTCAGGATTTTACTATTCATAATTATAAACTATCCACAGCTATTTACTTTCTCTGTAGTTCTTATTTCAAATTGTAAAATTTTGGAACCTAACCCTGGTTGAATAGCGCTTCACTGTCCGAGTGGTCCCGCTGATCCTCAAACGCTCTGTAGCGTCGAAGTATCTCTATGATGTATTTCTCTAATTTTGGAGATTTGTTTTTCATTTTCAAAGTTTTTCTAAGTCGTCTTTTTAATTAGCACACAAGCGTGCAGGCGTAAGTGTAAGAATAAATAAGTAAATAACTTGCTTACAACTCTGTATTTCATGTGTTAAAGGTGTAACAAGGAAATAAAGTAAATTCTCCGCCTGGAAAGAATTCATTTAAAGTGGTAAATTTTACTGATTTTTGATTAACTTTTGAACATTTAATTAGATTAGAGATGTTACCAAGAAACAATTATTACGAAACTGTGTTATATATGAATTATAGTGATTGGTTGAATAATTTCAAATTGTCTGAAATCATACATTAAAATATAAATTTGTTAGTACAGTTTTTCCACAAAGCTGAACATCTCTGTTATTATTTAGTCTAATTTTTTGCTCATAAAGGTGTTTAAGCATAAAGCAAAAGTGGTGATGAAACGTGTACCAATAGCTTAACAATTGGTTGAATCTCGTTTTATTAATACTCAACTACTCAATTCAACTACTCAATCCTAATAAACACCACATATAAAAAAAGTATAGACCGAAAGAGTTTTAAGATTTTTTTTTTCAATATCAAACAGCAAGTCTTCCGTTTTTGATTGATTACTACTTTTTGTTTTTACTACTTTTTCCTCTCTTAGACGCACTTTTCATTTCTGCCATAAGTATTTAAAAAATTCTCATTGTTTTATTGTTAAAAAAAACGTTCTGAGATATTACATCTGAACTGAAGTTTTAGAATTACACATAGCCACAATATTGAGGCAGTTTATTATTTGGTTAAAATAAAATAATGCCGATACAACAATATTCGTTCATAGATCATATTTGATGAAAATGGCAATTGAGCAAGAGGGGGTTCATCTCTGAGATAATAATGCTCTAGTGTGAATGGAACAGAATCGGATTGAGATCTACTGAATAGTGAGTCATGGTGGTAATTCAAAAACCACCTATATACTGCGTCGTGTTCATGCACGTGTTCTTATGGCACTTTAATGCTACTAGAGTAAGCGTGCCAGTGCACGTGCACCCTTCCCCGAGGGTAGATTGATAGAGTGACACATAAAATTCCATATTTTTCGTCCTCAGTTTCACGTAATTAAACTTTTACAGTTCAATGAAAATGTCAAAAATGAATTCCCCCTTAAAGTGCCTTTTTGCTTGTAATTTATTAGAGGTTGGGAAGGTAAATTGTAGAACACCAAAACATTTGTAAAAGCCTGTGACAAACAATTACGGTATTAATAATGAAAAAATTTTGGGGTCAGCTGGATTTTTAAAAGGTGAACATTAAAAAATTTATATAATAAAGTGTGTTATTGGGTAATTGAAATATATGTGTTGAAATTCTCGAAAAGGATCCTTAAATTGCTATGCTTCTGACTTGTAATTTATTACCGGTAGCATTACAATTAAATTCATTACAGTTTGCATTGCAATTAAGTTGTAATTTATTACAGGTTAGAAAGATTAATTGTAGAATGCCTGAACATTTGTAAAAACCTGCAACAAATGATTACAATATTAATAATAAAAAGTTTTTGAATCAGCTGAATATTTGAGAGGTGAACATTAAAATATATATATAATAAAGGGTGTTCTTATTGGGTAATTAAAATAAAGGAGTTGGAATTCATGAAAGGATTCTTAAATTACTGTGTTGTAATTTTTTTACAGATTATATAACAATTTCTAAGCAGTAATTTATTACATCTTGGGAAGGTGAATTGCACGAAGGAAGTATATTGTAAGAACATTTGCAAAAGCCTGTAACAATTGATTACGATAATAATAAAAACATTTTCAGATTTGCTGAATTTTTAAACGGTGAATATTAATCAAAAAGTGTTATTAGGTAATTAAAATATAAAAGGTGAAATTCTTGGAAAAGACTCTTAAATTATAAAGTTTAGTAAGTATAAGAAGTGCGTTTTTTTGTAGTTCAGCAAGATAGAAAAAAATGTGGATGGAAATTTTTGTAACATTTTAAACATTTTTTATTAAGTTTCACGATAATTAAAATTTTCGCAGATTATAGTTGATTTGATTGATTTATTGAAAAAAATAAAGCATTTGTGCTATTTTTTTCTTTCATTTTGCATTATCTTTCCAATTTTTACATTTTACTATTCTTTATGAAACAAAATAAAATAAAAAATTAGTAAAAAATCTAAATGATTATTTTATGAAAATTAATTAAAATACATTTTTGAGACGTTATTGCTCACTATAGTAATATCTTTATATCTATCTGAAATTATTTGTCGTTATCTTAAAATGGTTAGCTAATAATTTAAAATATCTACTTTATAAATGTTCATCCACATAAATGCAATTTTCATCAAAATGCTGCAGATCAGAGAGAGTTCTAGCTTTAATGGGAGTAAAATTAAGTAAGCAAATAACTTTAAAATTTTACTTCAACTGAAAACTATCTCAATAGGTATATGCTCGAATATTACAAATGTCGCGCATTTTAAATCAACATAAATTTTGCTACCAGTTTGAACGTTTTCGAAAAATCGCCGAAGTTGTCATCTATGTTATTTGCATCTAGTTCCAAAACTACCAAACATGACACCGTTTAAAGGCCAAAATTTATTTGGACCCCCATCTATCTTGAACTTTAAGGTAGTACTTTCTGGTAACTGGAATGCAAATAAGAATGAAAATATTTTGTATTCTAGATGAAAATGCGTCGTTACAAAAATTAGCAGCCATTGACCGTTTAAATGCCAAAGTTCCACTTTGAGAACCTGTTTTCAAAATGACTAGTAACTCAATGATTTGAATCTTCAGGGCTTCCAAGGTCAGTCAAAATTTTTACAATTACAATATACACTATCTGGCCACAAGTATTCGAACACCCAGATATTATGGTGGTGGAACCATAAGGGTGTGTGTGGGTGGGGGGTGTTTCTCCTGATTTGGCCTGGGTCCGTTAGTACCTGTGGTTGGAAACTCTGAGATGTAAGTGGATATTCTACGCAATGCTGCACTCTATGGCATTATTTCGGGGAAGACCCATTTCTCTTCCAGCAGGATAACTGCTCAATTCTCGCATCGAGGCTTGCACAAACGTGGTTTGACGAAATGGGTGTTCAAAAACTGGGCTGACCTTCTCAGAGCCCTGATCTAAATCCCATAGAACATCTTTGGGACGAATTAGAGAGTAGATTACGTAGCCAGCCAAATCGACCCTCCTCACATCAAGCACTGACTTCAGCTGTGATGGAAGCCTGGAAGTCAATTCCTATGACCCACCTTTCAAAAACTGGTAGAAAGTCTTCCCAGACGTGTGCAGGCTGTCATCGATGCAAAAAGGGACCAACATCTTACTAATATGTGTCTCAGGACGCTCTAAGTCCATACCACAGGGTGTCCCGGATACTTTTGGCTCGATAGTGTATTTCTTATTTTCTTAGAAATGGATCAATCTGTAAACAAAGCCCTGAAATTTACGTGGGATGAACTCCAAAAGCATTTCTTCTGTTTAGGAAGCTTCTTTATTTATCCGATTACATGCCTGCCTCATTGGAAACGAAAATTGGGTTTAATGAGGACAAACATCGCTAAATATAGCTAAATTAAACTCTTTTACAAGGCCCAATAGTGCACAAGAGAGGCAAAATTTGCTTTTGGTGATGTACGCATAGTTACGTTTTATATTCTCCTGACTATTAGGTAGTAGCAAAAATTAGAAATTACCTGTAACTCATTATTATAATTTTTTTACTACTTTTTTTATCCGTACATATTACTGTCTCAGGAAAAGTTATTCACTATTAGATTATTATTTTTACTTTGAAAAAGAGGAGGCAATTATTGCTCTGAAGGATTACCCCCTCCCCCTTTTTTTACAGAATTTGAAGTGATGTGAAAAGTTTTTACCAAAAAATAATCCACTGTCATCAAAACAAAGGAGTTTGTTTTAGCAACCACCTTAGTTTAAATTATTTTTATTCTCGAGTTTAATTATAATTAGGATAGATTTATTGAAACAATTTCTCACAACTACTTAAATTAATATGGGACTGCAAGGAGCTCTGTATACTTTAAAACTCTGTATACTTAATACTTTTTAAAAAAAATCAAAATTATAAAAATTCCCCAATTTTAAATCTACGAAAGGTTTGTTGGAAGACAGTGATAAACCAATTTTTTGTTGTCTTTGTATATAATGATAAATTAATGGTGGCAATAGTTTTTCAGTTGTAATAAGTTACTAACAAAATAGAGGCTCGAAGTAATTGTATTATTAAAAATAATTAAAATATTATTATCCTGTTTCGCCTTTTTTTGAAATAACAATAATAGCCAAACGTGAAATTATCTCAACTCTACGACTTTTTTAGTTAATCCATTTTCTTTTTGTTTTTCTTTCTCTGTTTCATAATAAAGTAGTCATATATTATGTATTTTATTATATTTGTTTAACAATATATTATTATGATGGATACAAATGATTTAGTTGTTGTTTTTTTAAAGAAATGTTAACAATGAAGTAATTTTGCTATTACTTCTTTTAACTTTTGGTGGGAGTGAAAGGGCTTAAATACTGTGATCAAATATATGAATGATTTCAGTGGCAGTGACAATTTAAATTTCATGGAGTTAGTTGAACTCTTATATTATTAATATTTTAAGCAACTTTAATCAGGATATGGAATATCTTCAATTGCAATAAAAATGAAAGATCTTTTATTCAGTCAATTTTGATAAGGAAGGGAAAAGCTTTTCCATATTTCATTATTCTCGTTAGGCGTGTCGGTTGCCCAAGGGAGCAGAAAATGAGAATGCTGAAGCCGGCACACATTGATATAGGGCGTACCTAACCTGGGGCGTATAAAACATTCATTGGCTAGCTTCCCCTCGGCCGCCCTGGATCGATGCTGGCTCGGCTATATTCCCTTATTGCTTCATAAGGCGTGGAATGGTTTCCTTTTTTATTTGATCAGGCAATACATTAAATTGATATTTTTAAACGCATTAACTTCCAGGTAGACAAAATAATAAAGCAATCTAGATGAAAAAACGTGTCATTTTTTTAAGCAGATTCATAGATCCATAAAATCTCTGTTCACCAACTACGACCTAGTTGTCGACACACCCGATGAACATCAGTTTGCTTGGGAAGTGTGACGAAATTGTAAACTGAGCCATGAATGCTTTACTTATACGAAGGAAAAAGTTAGTTCTTGGATTTAATTTAGAAGACCACCATTTAAAAATATATAATGATTATTCGAAGGTTTTTGCCTATGATTGTAATCTGTTTCCTTACCAACTCTATAGTAGCTTATATACAAACTAAACTCAGACTTTTCGATAAAGCCATAAAATGTAAAATAGCAAATTTTTCTGAAATCTTTAAATTTGAAAATTATAGCAGAGATAAAAAACTACAGACATTTCACCTCCGAAGCCTCATATCATAACTATCAAAACAAATAACTACATCAACCCTTCTGAAAATAACATTTCTCATGCTGACATAACTCAACTTTCAACTTCAACTTCAAACAATCATAGTTTAGAGCAAGCTGCTCATTTTATTGTTGATTCCTACTTTGTTATTCAAGGAAAGTGCTTGAAACATTCATAAAAGCTACTCCACTGCCTGCTTACTACAATGTTCAACCAAAATAGTGCTAAAATTCCACGATGAATGGGATAGGGGCAACGGAAAAACAAAACACTAGGACTAGGACTAATCAATTTTCTATTCGGTTCGATAGGTCTTAGAAATTTATATAATAGTAAATTTGTATTAATTCTTTTTTAAAAATACCAGAGGACGTTTAGAAATCTGACGAGTTCTCTTTAGATACATTTTATTTAAAAAATAATATACAGTCACAATTATTAAAATTCTGACTTTTTTAAATTCCACTTAATAAAATTTTTAATAACCGTGGAAAACCATAAACACCTGACTTTTTATATTGAATTTAAGCAAAAATTGCAATTAAGAAGATAATGTAATTAAAAAAACAGATATTAACGAGTTCAGTTTATAGATATAATGAGTTTAAATTAGGTGAGTATTTTCTAATGTTAGCTATCACTTAAGCTCTAAAAAAGTATAATTCCATGATCATAAATTTAAATTAACGGGGGAGTACTGTTGTAACAGTTATTCATAACTGTGTGTGCAAATTCAGCCTGCGCAGTCTATGCTAATTATAAAAAAATGTCACAGTTTTGTAATATTAAAAAGTGTTTACTATATACTCTTTAAATATCAGAAATCTTACTTCAATGTTACAGTGTGTAGGGGGTTAGAGAACTGGTCTTGCATCAGAAAGGTTCTGGGTTTGAATCCCGGGCAAGGCATGGATGTTCTTTCATTCTCTGTACTATCTGCCCTTACTGTGGGAGTAACGTTGGCCCACCTAATATTGTGCCCCTGAAAAAGTGGCCAACAAATCTGCCCTTCAGATGCATGTATGACGTAGGTCATTGCCCAGGCGGACACTGAAAATTAAAATATGAAAAAAACATCAATGTTATCTTGTTAGAGCTTATAAAAATATGCCAACACTGAAAATTATTCATTAAGTTTTTGGCCGAATTGGTGATTTTTTTAAGAGAGCTCAATAGTTTTTAGAATACATTATTTTAGCTGTTTATTCAATTTAATTCTGCTCAGTCAGCAACTTTTGCTTTATTAAAAATTAATTTTCCGAAAAATCAATTAAAGATAATCATATCATGCATTTCTATACATCCTTATTGTGGTCCATTTGTAGCAGAGGGAGTAATAAATATGCATAATTTAAAAAATCTTGGTAGTCTTGACTGGACTGAAAGGAAATTATTGCTTGTGGAGAAAAATTACTCTCATTAGGCTGATTCCAAGGATGCTCAGTGCTACGTGTGCATAATGTAGCATAATAGTGGTAGTAAATTTACTACCACTATTAAATTTTCATGAGACCAGTGATGACCCTCTTAAAGTGGAAATGGTTAAAAGCTTGTTTTAAGTGCTGGAACTCGAAGCTCTTCGTCAGAATGACACCATATGAATGATGGAAACAAAACAGTTTAAAAACAAGAAAAGGCACTGTTTTCAATAAAAAATCGAAGAAAATTGTTTTTTCGTCAAAAACTATACCTTTCGCCTTCGAAACAAGAAAGGGAACAGTTTTCATCAAAAAATGTAGGAAAATTGTCTTTTCGTCAGCCACTGTACCTTTCGCCTTCACGTGGTGTCGCCTTGACGAGGAGCTTCGCGTTCAAACGCTCAAGAAAAGAACTGATCCATTTAAACTACAAAGAAAAAGAAGATTTTTTTTTACTTTCAAGTATATTCTAGCTTTCTTAGAATTATACGTTTTCTTGAGATCTTTTTTTGCCTAAAAATAAGACACCTCCTTAATTTGAATTTCTTTGTTTAAGTAGATTTCATTAATTGCAAAAACAATATTTAACGCAAAGTTATCCATTTGGTTTTAAAATAAGGTGACTGATATGTTCTAAAAATGGTTTTTAATTATTTTTTTACTATTATTTTGAGCGATCTTCTCACGAAAATGGAAAAGAAATATTCAAAAAAAAGTTTAAAAAGGGGTACATTTATAGCAGCATAATCCGCGGTATGTTTCCAACCTCTAGTAGCAATTTCACATAATTCAACATTAGCATTTGTCGATGACGCAATGAAAGCTAACAATGAAGCAGGGGTGAGATATTAAGTGACCCGAGGGTTGATATGCAGGCTGTGAAGAATGGGGCAGCCTAATGAAAAGCAGGTGCGCTTTATCATCTTTTAAAATCGCGGCATTTTTACCCCCTTTCGATCGGCATTTCTAGATGTTGAGACCTCTCAAGCACAGAGGGGAAATCTAGGCGAAAATATTACAATTAATTTAAGAAACCCTGTTACAAATGCATAATTTAGTTTTTAAAAAATTCTTGCAACTTAAATTATTACTTTGCTGCGATAATTGGCAACTTGCATGGTTGTTGGGAAGTATAAGGAAAGTGAAATAATATGTAAATCTGGAAGAATTTCTAGAAAATTAAGCTTGTTTATCAACCCCTGAGCCACAACGGATCGACTTTTGAAGTATCCAAATCACGGATTATTTCAGTAAAATAAATGTATTGAACCAATTGTATTCGCCCGCTTTAATTTAGGAAAAGAAACAACAAGTATTTTATTAAAAGTTTTCTATTTGCATTTCTCGAAAACTAGTTTAAGGCTAAAAAAAAGTATAGCTAAACAGATACGTAAGAAATTTTCTTTTCGATGGAATGGCAACAGAAGTCCATTCTTTAAAAATAATATCATCATGAATGTATCATTATTTGACAATGAATTCTAATGGCGCGAAATTCCGGTGGTAGAATTAGAAAGTTTCTTTTCTGTTGTTCAAATGAATATACGCATACTTGAGATGTTTATTTATGGACCATAAAGAATCTTGCTCATCTTCAACCTTTTCTTTTATGGAAAGTCAAATAACATTAAATTGTGATCTCATACTAAAATTATAGTATTATGATTCAACTCAATGTTCATTAATACGGGTTTCCCATAAACCATATAAATACTAGCTGTAATTCTTTCTCTGAAACATTATACATCTGCGTGTGACGAGTTTACATGCAGATCCAGTCACAAATATTTTATCCTTAAAAATTTTCTCGCAAAAAAAAAAAGAAAAAAGAAATCACTGTATTCTTCCCATTCTAGTTAAGGAACTGAAATAAAACACATGTTTTAACTCAGTCTGATATTTCAGAAATATTACAAACAACTAGAAACTGCTTATTCTTTATCGCTTTTTTCAGCTACAACATATGCAGAGTTAAAAATTCCAAGCTTCGTTGCACCAAAAATTGGTGTTCATTTGCTAGCTACATAAAACGGAGCTCAATTTTATAATATTTTGGTATTTTCACTAGCTCTAAATAGAAAGTGGCACCAAAAGTAAGTGTTTTGAAGAAACAAAACACCTATTTTCATTCTAACTTTTTTTTCTTTTATAAAAGCAGAGGAATTGTACATTATTATTAGGTATTTTTAAAGCGCTGAAATGCAGGCCAATGTTGTTATTTACCGTGGCAAAACTATTTACCGTAAATAGATTACTTTATGACATACACCAACCGAAATTAAAAAGGCAACATAAAAGAATGAACTTTAATAAATGCAAATAAAACATTTATCCACCTAAATAAGTTGAGACTTGAAGCAACATGCATTAGTCGTCCGGATACAACGAATTGAGTTGTAAAGATAGGATGGCGTCGTAAGCAAATATCGTTCAGCTTACAGTCAAAGTTTTGTGCCTTTTGTTAAATTTTGGTGCAGTTAGTTGCACCAAGGAAGTATTTCTGGATCATACTTCACAATTTATGGTGTAAGTAAAATAAAATGTTCTTTTATTTAACTAAACTTTGGGATAATGAGAAACTTTGCACCAAGTACTCGTTAAAGATTAGTCGAGTTTTTTTACTGTGTAGAGCTGAAGTATATTTGCCTATACTGCAAGAAAACATATTTCTTTGCGCGCAACAAATGCTCACTTCTTGTGGTGCAAAATCCCCAATTTTGGTGTTGTGACAACATAACAATAAGATAAAGTCAGTAAAGTTATACAATTTACTGCAAGAGCATTTAATTTAGATTGCATACATTCAACGACTCTTGAAATAAAATGAGTTAGTTCATCAATCCTGCATACAACATAAGTGAATTGAAATTTAACACTATAAAACTATTTGATATAATTGACGAATTTATGTAAATTTTCTAATGAGAACATAAATATCTTTATTACACTACTAAAAAATATACCTGCCTTTCGTAACCGTGAGCTTCTCATCTATGGAATGTCGCATGCGGGACAATAATAAACTTAACCCTTCTTGTACTCGATAGTAAATAATCTATCGTTGTCACCTTTCGAACGTTGTAAAATTTGGCATTTCAGGCAAAAATAATTCATGAATAGTGCAAATGTGTATGAGTTTAGAGTAATCATTCTCCATTTTTGGTGTTCAGATTCAAGTATGCCTTTTTAAATGTTTTTAAAAGTATATAAACACTTGATTAGGTGTTAACTTGAAATATGGTATTCATTCGCACAATTTTGGAATTTTTTAAACAACAAATTCGGAGAGACATTATGCCGAATATTTTACAGCGAACAGTCACTGCTGCCAATGTGATGTTTAATTAAAATTTTCAAAAAAATCTAAAATTTCGCTTTAATCTGAGATGCACGTGTCCAGTATTCCATGAGTTTTTGGGATTTGAAAAAAAAAGAACCTGTGCTATCTCATTTTAATTAATTTTTTTTTAAAAAAAGAAAACAACTTCATAATAGATAATATTTCCTATTTTCCGAATCCTTGAGGAGCATTTTGTCTAACTTCACTGATCACTATATGGGAAGATGAAATAGAACCGCAGAAAACTTTAAAATTTCTTTTTTTAAATGAAATCGAAATATCGAAAGATGATACCGAAAGCAATTTTCAATCTGGTGGAAGTTTTATTTGAATAAAAAATATTTCAATTAATTCGAGGAACAGATTCGAACGAGAACTCTAATTCGATTTCAGTAACTGATCCGAATCAATTTACCGAAATGATTAGATAAATTCGAATGGCTTCGTTTTGCTCAACAAAAACATGTATTTTAAGAAAGCACTTTTTACATCGTTTGGAAAATAATAGATTTAAAAAACTAATAAATGTTCGCAATTTTCAAAAAAACATGCAATTAATCTTCATCTCAAGTTACAAAAAACGATTGGCTGTGACAATGCTCGCACGTGCAAAAGAATCGAAGTGGGGTGAAAGAACATCGAGTAGTTTTGATTGCTAGGGGTTCTAAATTTGATCAGGAGCGTCTACGTGACGTGTCCAAGTTATTCATTAGGCAACGGGGACAGCACATCAGATGCCCTGTTTGTCTTCATTAGTGCATACGCTGAAGGCACCACGGAAACTATCCTCTTCGAATTTCCTGTTACTAATACCCCAATGGCCCAAAGAATGGTTATATTTTAAGGAAGAGAACAGGAATTTTATTTGAGTTCAGTCTCCTAGGAGATGAAATGTTGCAAACCCATTACATTACATTATCATAGTTGCCGGTTTTTATACTCTTAAAAAATGTTTTTCCCTAGTGGTTGTGAAATGATTATTGAAGTAACATTGTAGAGAAATTCACTTTCCATCATCGCCTTAAGTACAATAAACCGGTCTTTATTATGTATGTTTAAACTATTTGAATGCAATGATAGTTAAAATTACGCAACATCAAATTTATTTAAGCAGGAATCAATGCAAATATTTTGCTACCACATTAAATATTCTGAAAAATCCTGAAGAGTTTTCAGGCGTGCAATGTAATATTTTTTGCTTCCGGAGCAAAAAATTTCTGGTAAACATTTTAGTCATTAGCAAGTGCGTTCTTTTAGACAGTAAGTGAAGCGACATATTTAAGCCCTTTGTTGTTTTTAGAACAGTGGATGCTAAATGTTTGAAAGTTTTGCATTTCTAGTGTTTTGTAGCATTCGTTGGATTAGTGTTGTCAGGCTAGCTACATTGAATCAGAAAGGGTTAACAATAACAATGAAAATGAGGGGGGGGGGGAGTAATCACAGAGAAATATGGGTCCATAGTATTCGGAAAAATTTATAGTTCGCCTTAATCGGGAAATATCAAGTGATACCAAAATAATAAAGTTAACCTTTAGCAGTTCAAATTTTTAAAATAGTTCGATTCATTTTTAGCATCTATTTTGCCTAAGCTCGTTTGCCATCATTAATAAAAATATTTGTATTTTAATCTAAAACCTAGGAATAACGTCTTTTTAGAGCTGAAGTGGTAGTAGGAAACACTTTTTCTCGTACAAATGAAGAGATTAGTGGAGGAAGCAGGTAAGTGACATTTTCAGAGGCATTTATTAATCATTTATTAATCATTAGAGGCATTTATTAATAGTCAGGAAAAGTGTTCGCATCAATATGGGTATGCTTAATGTAACAAAATTGTTTTGGCATTAATTTTATCATAACTAATCCACATTAGTTTTGAGTATGCTTGCCTTATTTTTATTTCAAATTAGGTAAACAAAATAAGGAAAATAATTATTAGCCTAGCCTTCTAATAAGTCTATAATAAAATAGCTTGGATGCCTCTTTTTTCCTTCGTTTCTTGATTATAGCCACTCTGAAAATGTCACTTATCTGATTTTCACTTAAATCTTCTTATAGATGCAAAAAAAGAAGAAGAAAAAAACAATGTTTTTGTAGTTCTCGAGTGAAAGTTAATTTTGAATATTTTTTCAGTAGACTTGGAAAAACGCAGCTGCGACTATGCAATTTTTTCCAGGTAGTAGCAAACCGGTCCAAGAAAACCGAAAGACTCTGCAGGTCTTAGAATAGAAGGATTGAATAGTCATTCAATATAAAAATTAAAATAGTTGCAAAAATAAAAGAATTTACCTTTGATTTTACCATTATCAATTTTTAATGATAACCACCATGCACAACTGACAATGAATATGTTGGCCATGCAACAGCATCTGTTTAAAATTGATGGAACTTTAATAAATTAATTGCTTTATTAATGTTTCTAAGTGGTTGCAATATTAATTGCAATATAATGTACCCTTTGATTCCAATAAGCAGCCTCTACTCTCTGATAATTCATTCAAATTGTCAGTTAAAATTAGTGTAACTCTTTCAATCTAATAAGGTTCACACGTTGGTTCTTAAATGGTAGCTGAAATGAAAGGAAACTTCCAAAACCGGACTCAAATCGTTTTATAAGTTCCGTTTTTTGAACTGGAAGTAAGTGACTGAGAATTAAGGGCATTTTTATAAAATGTGGTAGAAAACTAAGTCTATTCAAAGCTTGTTAAGTTTTAACTTGTTAGAGCATTTTTCCGAAAGGTAAGGATTTTGTTGCATTTGTTTTAGAATCTATCACAAGAATTAAAAGAAACGTGAATATAAAATAAATGCCCCTTAATTTTCCTTTAAAGTGGGAGCTAACATAAGAAAATATTCACTTAGCTTAACCGCATCACAGCAGCATCGAAAGAAAGGTTTTATATCTAGTTACATTTTATTTTTATTGCAAATAATTCTAATTATTACATTTAAATAATTCTAATTAGTACTTTAAAATAATTTTTATTATTAATTTTAAATAATGCTTATTATTACTTTTAAATAATTCTAATTACTACTTTTAAATAATTCTAATTATCACTTTTAGATAATTCTAAGTATTATTTCTAAATAATTCCAATTATTACTTTTAAGTAATGTTAAAAAAATAATTCCAATTATTACTTTTAAATATTTAAATATACGACTTTTTTTTAAATGTACTATAACTCAAACTATTTGACCCCCCAAATTTTGTATTTAACTTAAAATTACATGTCACAATTATGTAAAAGTTTGTATAATCTTGAATTCATACTATTTTGACCATAATTAAACAAAACAAAAACAAAAAATAATAATTAAAAATTATTTTTATACGAAATTATCTTTCTATATAAATTATTTTATAGATGTGGGGGAAATTTAGATTCACTAAAACATTTCCTGAGATGTAACGAAATACGTAAAAAGTAAAATGAACATATGGTGCCGCATAAATTTTTTATCTTTCTTCAAACTAAAGACCAGACTGTCGCATATTTTAACGATTAAATATTCAAATTTTAGGGAAAAGTTTTTTCAGTTCCCTTATGTGTCTGATTTTGTAACTTTATGAATAGTTACCACTCATTAATTAGCATGTTTAGGTCATCCCTTCCAACCATTAAAATTAGTTTTGAGTGAGTGAAAATTCGATCTTAAGAACAAAAATTATTGAAGATGATAAAATGTTTTACTTGGCTCACTGTACTTTAAAAAATAAATTGTTTTTCAATGGGAATCGATGAGTTAAAAAGAGAAATAAATTTATTTGTGGCAGTACAACATTCGAACACAAAACTTCAGATTAGGAACGCTCACTGAGGTAACCCAGGTTTGATTCCCAGCGATGGTTGGCTTTCAACTTACACGGAACAACAATGCTGACGTAAGATATCCTGATTGGTTGAATGAACGTCGTCGGTGTAACCGTGGTTCACTAAGGGTCGGCTGTTCAAGGCCGACCCTTAGCTTTGTAATTTTGAATAAAAGAAAAATTCTAATTTTAGAATAAAAATAAAAACAAATGAAATGCAAAACTTCAATAAAAATAAATATATATAAATTTTATTTTAAAAACTATTTTATTAAAAAAATAAGTATGACTTCAATAAAAATAGACATCAATATTTAAATGCAATAAATACTCTGTCTACATCGGCATTTGGTAATATAGCCTCAATATCGTGATTGCTCCGTCTACACACGTTTTCACGGTTATTGTGGGAAAGGCGCATGTGGTGACCGTATTAATTATTCAGTCTTACTAATGGGAGAGCTTACTGGAGCAATATGATTCTATCCAGTTGCACGCTACGGTGTCATTTCAAGCAGCTGAGTACCACGATTGAGGATTATGGTAACGATCACCTTTATGGACTTAAATCCCCTTTTAATTTCTATGTGTTCCCGGATATTTCTTCTTGTGCACGAGAATGTTTGTTTAGGATAGAAAATTAAAATAATACATTTATTTAATCTCAGTTAAATGTTTCTATTTAGAATAGGCTTTATTTATCACTAAAATAAAAACCTTTTACGAACATTTACAAATATTAAAAGATTATTCCTCGATTTCGAAAAGTCTAATTAATAAATAATATAATTTTAAAACTATATTAATTTATTTAATACAGTTTTTGCTACTCATTACAAGCCTTTTTAAGCAGCACAATTTATAGAATGAGTTGCAGGGACACTTAACGGCTTATTTTTCAGAGTGAATTGAAATATTATGCAATCAATAGCTTCAAAGCTGATATGTATTAAATCCACCATCAGAAATAAACATTAACATTACTAAGGTTTTACGGTGGACAAGATTAATTTATTTTTCAAAGATACGACTGGAAATAATCTTTTTGAAGTTTCCCATGAAGGGAAATTACCCTTTATTTTCGATTTACAAGTTTAAAAGAATTTTTAATTTCAAAAAACAAGGTTTTGCACGCAATTAAAAAAATAACGTAAGATGTTGAGAAAAGAAGCTTGATAACTTCTTAATTTCTTTTGGTAACAGTATCAACCCTAAAAAAAGTATTAAAAAAAATTACAAATTAAAAAGAAAAAAACTTTTTTGTCAATTTGTAGCTTATTATAAAAAAATCTAAAATAGATGAAAAAATCTCAATTGTCACTCACGTTGATTTTTTCATTGCATGGTATTATTACAGGTTATTATTACATTATTATTATTACATTATATTATTACAAGTTATAATTACATTATTATTCTAACATTATATTAATACAAGTTATTATTACATTAAATTATTACATTATTATTATTACATTATATTATTACATTTTTACAATCATTTCAAGTTTTCTTCTAAGACTGTATCGTTACGGCATAGTTTAAAAAACGTGTTTTAAGGGTTCAACAACGGATCTATTCTCGCTAAATCGATGATGTTTTAAAATAAATTTCTTACCGTTTTCGAGTCAACAACGTTAGTTTTCCACCAAGTGGTGCTATAACCAATTTTATATTATAATGCCACTTTACTAAGCCCAGACACCACTTTCATAATTATAGATGCAACCGTTTGAAAGTCAAGAGGGTCTTTAAGAGCTTTACTGGACACCTGATATTTATATGTTACTGTAAAAGTGTGATAAGTCTCGGGTTTTGCCAGTAAAATCTTAAAAAACCGGTAAAAACTTAGATTTACGAAAATGATTTGGTAATTCTTACCTCAAAGGGTCGGTAAAAAGCTGAAATGGAATCATATTAAAGCATACTTAGGACTTCTATCAAGCCACTTTGGTAAAAGCTAGGGTTTACCGGTAAAACCTAGGATATATCAAAGTGGCCAGGTAAGTCCTTGGTTATACCGCAATGGTTTGGTAAATGGGTGAGATAGAATCATATTGAAGCATACTTCGAATCCAGTCACTTTAGTAAAAGCCAGGTTTTATAGGTAAAACCCATGATTTACCTGAGTTCAAGTTTTTTTTCCGTAACATATATTTAACGTTTAGAAGAAAACCACAAAAAACTCCTGACAGAAAATTACGAATGCAAAATTTACAGAAATTTTTTAATTTACGTTTATGGTGCAGATTAGTCATATCAATGATATTTTAAAACTAACAATAAAAGAAAGCAGATTTTGTCACAGAATACTGTTTCAATGATTTAAAAAAAAAAAAGAGTAATAATAATTTCAGCTCTTATGTAAGAGATCTGTTAACTTTCTAACAGATGGCAGAGGAATCTATTAATTCAGTCCCCTGATATTACGCTATTGATAATCCTTTTTAACAGGCACTACGTTCCCTTTGTCAAAAAAACAAAGGGTGTTTCGAATGAAAACGATATTTACTTGTAGAAGAAAAAAAGGTTAATCTTTCACGAAAAAAATGCATATTTTCTCTTTTGACAACAAGGAATTCCAATATTAGTTTTATTGTAGAGAATTTTATAAAAAAAATTCTTCTTCTTTTATGCTGTCTTTAACTACAAGGAATTAGGTTTAAAATATTAGCTCAATTGCATGGAAATTTATGAAAAAAATACATTATCTCCTTTTATACTGTCTTTAATAACCAGAAGGAATTTGATTTCCAATATTAGTTTTATTGAATGGAATTCTATGAAAAAGATCATAAGTATTATTTATTGTATGAAAAAAGGAAAATATATATATTACCTACTTTCAGAAATGTCTTTGATTGAAGTTATTTACCAATATTAGTTTTAGTGCATGAAAATGACAAATATTTATTATTCTTTTTTTCACTCAATAGGGTATACCAATATTATTTTTAAATTTTAGATTATCTTGCTCCGTTTGAAAAATTATAATATCTCGAGATTATGGTAGATAACCAAATTTAGCTTAAAAATAAGTTCTACTGTAAAAATTTAACGTAATAAACAAGCTGGAAAAGCGTGACACGCACGTCAAAATGATTCTGTTACAAAATCGACGTGCTGAACCAGTGACGTCTTTACTCACAAGCACTCCCGGGCACCACCACAAACTCTTTTTAGTATTTAAAATTAGTTATATAAAGTAATAATTGAAAGAGTTTAGAATTACACATCACTATGGTACAGCGACTTTTAAACTGATTATGGCTGATGTGCATTGAAAGATGTTTTAATAACTGCTTAGTTTGACAAAATATTTCATAACGCTTAATTTTTTTTCTTGATTTGTTATACCTTTATGCTTTTTTTTTAAAATTTAATTATTTTAATTAGCTTCCAAGGTTTTGAAAATTGTTTTATTTATTTGAGGATTGCAACTGATTAGAATCTCAATATATATATTTTTTTAAATATGCATAGTTTAAAAATGCTTTATTTTATGTTGATTGAATTTTGGGGGTAATCAAATGTGTTTTGGGGATAATCAAATGTGTTTAAATTTGTTAAAATTATTGCATTTCCTAAATATGTTTTATTTCATGTTTTTTTAGTTCGATTTCAAACTATATGACATGTTATAGAGGCCCAAGACATTTCTGTGTCCATCCCTTTCCTGAACACGACTAAAAAGAATAACCACAGAAATAAAAAGACATTCGTATCACAGAAAATCGAACAGCGCAATCGAACAGCTTGGTGCAGCGCATTTTTTAGCGCAAGAGGTCTATACCGTGTCTAAAACAAAAATAACTGAGTTAAAATCAATACAACGCAATTAAAATTAGAGTTCAATTGAATATTAATATCTGATAAATTCGTGAAAATAGGATAATTTGCATGTAAATAGTGCATTTAAAGCTTTAATTATAATCTTGAAGATAAGTGGAGACAATTGTCACAAATTGAATCTGATTGTTAAAATTTAGATAATAAATTAATCACCTCTAAAATAGAATCATGTAAAACGAGTTTGTAAAAATGATAATCTAATCATCTGAGGAAGTCCGTGGAATCAACGAATTTTGATACAAGGTCTGTTTGTATTCCTGAGGCATTGAGGGCCACAAAAATTCGTCGACTTTCGAGTTTAATCGGTAGAGAAACTTAACGAACAATCTATACCTGTTATCTATATCTAACTATGCTTTTACTCGAAATTTCGGGCGATCTTCTTTCATATTTTTAGAAATTATATTATTTGGTTCTTTCAATTTTATTTGCCGCGGATTTTATGCAGTTATGATGTTATTAAGTATGAAATTCCATAATAAATATAAAAACATTAAAATGCAAGTTAGAAATATGTTGAGTTTGTTTTTGGAAATTTGTCTGACATATTTTTCGCTTTCTTAACTCGATTTCTATTTTTAAAAAAATGTATCGTTTATTATATCTTTCTATTTAATACACAGGTTTAACGAGTTGCTTTGCATTATGTGATATGAAATAATTTTTGATGCTCATTATGTCATATCTGATATTTTCTAGCTATAGTTTGAAACTGTTCTATGCTGTCCCTTCGAAGATGAATTATTGGAATATTGAAGCATTTAGACGATTTAAAAAAAAATCATCCTTTAATTCTGAAACCATAATAAAATGTTAATCAAGCTTAGTAACCTGGGGAAAAAATTCATATATTGATATTTCAAATCGGGCAACAACGATTTAAATCGCGCTTGTATAAACAGTGCTTATTGATTAGTAAATGTAGTTTTAATTTCTTTATCAAACACGTGTGATTATATATATCTTAATAATTTTTTTGTTGTGTTATTCTAGGTCCATTTCCTGTATTCTACTAAGAAGATATTTATAAAAAGTAATGTTGGATGGAAGCCTGTAATGCAATGTCGTAATTCTTCTTAGCGATAAATGAATTATAGTGCTATTATTCTGAAAGAATCTTCTACCCTAAATAAAAGTTAGATAAAAAAATAATTAATATAATAAGTTCTTAATACAGTCTTTTAACACTAAAAATGTGTCCACATACTAAAGAAATAAATTGTTCGTCTTTTTAAAATGTTTATGACTTATGAGCAGTATTGTTAATTTAACAAATTGTTATGAAAAAGAATCGACTTATTTGATTCATATCTTATTTTTTCTTATTTTAATAATTCATTTCCATATTTCTTCTTATACATAGCAGATGGAAAATTATCTTAGAGTTCGAACTCCCGTTCTCAAGAACGTGAGTCCAGTGCCCTGCCAACCGGGCTATCCCAGCGAAATATATCTTACGGTCCACCTTTACACTTGAGCAAGGGTTTCATGTTTTTTGAGGTACCCTATACACTTGTGAAGGTAACCTTTTTAACAAGTTCATCTAAGAACATGTCCAAGCAATCTGATACACCGATTATTTCAGCTTAATTTATTTTTTAAAAAAAATCATGCTATAAAAAAAGGTGAATCTGAACATACCTTTAAATAACTTCTTTAAAGCCTTGTTGCGATTATTTCTTTTTAATATTATAAAAAGTCAGAAATATACTTTCTTGATCAAAATTTAATGTGGTTTTGAAGATGGCATTTTAAAACTAGGGATTTTTAGTATTCTGCAAATTCATGTTTATTTAGGAGAAAAAAATTCTATTTTTAATAATTACTTTTTACTAATGAGTATAATTATAAAAAAATCTACATTAAACTTTCAGTTTGCTCTATATTAACACTACAAGAAATAATCCTTAATGAATTAAAAGATATTTAATTTTTTTTCTCCAAAAGTGCTATAATTTATTACACGCCAAGTACTATTGTAATTTTTTCATATTAATGTTCACAAACAATAAATTTTTAACATTGTATATTTACTATAAATTTTAAAACTAAGATAATAAAAAAAAACTTAACAACCATTGAAATGCTTTATAAATTCTTAAATTTAAGAATTTAACAATAACTCAACAATAAGAATTTAACAATTTCCAATTTTTTTAAATAATTTGATTCGAAGCAATGAATTTTTTGAATAAGAAATATATTTTGATTAAAATCAAACAATTTTTTTAGGAAAACTTAAATCAAAATATTGCATTAGAATTGTTTATCTTCTATATTAAGAGCAAATTTCTCAGGAAAACAGGTTTTCAAGAGCCAATTAAAGAAGATATGTAAAAACACTACCTTATTCATTCTTAATAAAAAAAATTTTTGATCTACACATTTATTTATTCATTATAAATTACGATTCATATAAAAACCAGACTCAGAAAAAATGAAATGTAAAGAAATTTTAAATGAATCTACTTCAAGATTAAGTAAGGACAGGCAGTTAAATAATGACGGAAATTTAAATCTTCGTAATGCAGAATGCAGATTTTGAAAGTTAGTTCATTTCAATATTTTGAATTGCTTACATTAATCAATAAACATAATACAGGACTATCGAATACATTTAATCATTCAAATAGAATAAGAAAAAGTATGCAAAATTTATTATTAATTTACTTCATTCAGGTAAAAGTATATTAATTGAAGATAAAAAATGCCAAAACATGGGAAATCAGAAAGTATTTATAGCCTATTAAGGAAAATTTCTTTTAATGAAATACATAAAATTCAATAAAACTTAATTTATGTTGTTAGAAAACTAATATTTTATTGCTAGGTAAGTATGTTTTGAAAATAAAAGAAATATTTACAAATGTATCATATAACCATTGCATAGACACACATATTTACAAATGTAAAAATATTCTCTGATAATATATGTTTCTAAAAACTTTAAGAAAAAGAAGTAATTCATATTCTTTGGTATAGAATTGAATTGATTTTTTTTAACAGAAAATTAAACGATAAACTTAATTGCGAAAGATTAGCCATGGGTCCCAATCCTTGTCTCCAAAACCCACGTGACAGAGCCTTTCCATGGGGAAATTTATGGAATTAGGTTGCCGGACGCTCTTTCACCGTGTTCCATAAATTTTTCTCAAAAAAAAAATTATAATAATTCATCCAACTATAAAAAAAACTTATTTTGTAAAAAAAGTAAGAAAGAAACCACTTAAGAAATCGCTCAAAGGAAAAATTTAGAATTAAAAACTTTAATCATCACTCTATTAAAAGAAAGCATTAAATGAAACAATTATTAAAATATTCAGAGCTTGTTTACTTAAAGAATTTAAGTTCACCAATAAAATCTTTTAAAAAAACAACTAAACGACAAAAAATTATTACAAAATATATTTTTCAAATAAATAAATAAAAGGCTAAATTTTTAAAATTACTTAAAATCATTCATGATATCACTCACTCAAATTCTCTAATTATAGAATGATATTTTACAAAACTTTTCATCAAGAAAAAAAATTCAAACATCGCCAATTCAGATAAAAAATAAGTATTAAAAATAAATAAATTAAAGCGTTAATCGTTGTGAAGAAAATTTTCCTTTAAAAAGTTAAAACCAAGAGTCCTAAACATAGGTCAAGATAAAAATAATGCACTTAAATTAATTGTTTATAACATTCCTTGCTTATTTAGTAAATAGTACACTTCAGTTATTTATGTGTGCACTATGGAAAAAATACATCATTAAAAAATGACATGTTTAAATCTGTAAAATAATACTAACCTAGTATAGAACTAAGACTTCCTTAAAATATTGAATGCAATAGAATCTGTAGATGAAAAACAGAGATTGAAGTTCGAAGAAAATATTTAACACAAATTGAGATTTTAAAAATTAAATAAACTGCGTGACAGGAAGCAAAAATTATGTCGAAATAATCAAAAAATAGTTACACAAAACAAATAAGAAAAATATAATTTTTTATTGTGTTAATTATAATCTTTTTATATACATTTATACACATTCTAAATTACATATATTCTAAATATATATTTTTTATAGTGCAAAATTTAAATGAGTACTGATACAGAACGATTTGCGGAAAATGATATGTTTTGATAGATTTGATGGATAATATCCCTTAGATTTTCAGAATTATATTTGTACTTAAATATAAAATCCAAAAAAAGTAGTTGAAATTTTTTTTTTCATTCATATTCAAGTAAATAGAGGAATTACTTATAAAAATATACTTTAAATGCTATTTTCCTAGACTGTGAGTCTTGATGTAAATAGTTTCAAATATTTTTTTTTTTAATTCGGCAAAATTAACTCAATTAAATCAAATTAACGGTGTTTTGCAGCAAGACTTACTCTGAGACAATAATGAATATAAAAAATGAAAAAATCCCAATTAAGTTTGGAAAAAAAAAAAAAAATCCTGAAAAAGCCTAAGTGACATGTCTTAAAAGTGACATTTAACAAGTTTTAAAAGACAAAAAAAAAAAGACAAAAAAAAGAAAGAATCCAATTTCTAATTTTCTAATGGAATGATTGCAATTTAACGTAAGAGACTTGAGAACACCGTTAAATGAGTGGATTTACAACAGATTTCGTAAATTAGAATCATGCAAACAATTAAGAGAAGGCATTATTTTTCTTCACACGCAGAGAAGAATTCTTTTTATATCAAATTTACACAAATTCACTAAAATTACACTTATGGAATGTATGAGTAACTTTATTTACGATGCAACAATAGTCATTTTATCAAATATGATACGAAGCCTAAATTAAAAGGGTAAATATTTACTAGAATTATGTGATGTTGAAGGTGCAGGATCTTCACAGTTGACAAAAAAAGAGAGATTAGAATCAAAACTCACTGAAACAAAAAAAGAAAGAAAATTTATTCGAATTTTAAATACCTTAATTAGAATTTAAAAATTCATAATTCTTAATAAAATCTAATGTAATTATATCTGAGATTATTCTATGTTTCCGAAATTACTTTCCTTTACAAGCCAGAGTAAAGTTTAAAAAAAAATTAGTTTCCGAAAGTTTATTCTAAGCGACATTTTTTTGAAAAAATTAGGATTTCTATTGGAATGATCTCAATTTTACATAAAAGATTGAGAACCCTTTTAAATAAATATTGTGGATTTATCATAGATTTGCAAATTAGAATCGTGCAAAAAAGGAATAAATTTTTTCATAATACTATTTAGACGTAATACATGCATGAGACATAATATTTTTTCACACACACAGGGAGAATCACTTATTAACTTTAAATCCCATTGATTCAAATTCACAAAAATGACATTTCGTGCAATGTATATATTTACACCATTCTGTAAATAAATTTTTTTTCTCTACTTAAATCGAGAATCTAATTAAAAATAGGCATATTATATATAGGTTCCACCGTATTTGGAGAAATGTAAACAGCCCTCAAAACTAAAAAACTATATATATATATATATATATATATATATATATATATATATATATATATATATATATGTACACTGAAACTTAGGTTGGATTGTAGCCAAGATTGTCCAAGAGATGAACAATTATAAAAGAACGAAAAAAATATTTTAAGATAAAGAGAAATAAAACCAATTACAGTTTACTATGTTTTGTGAAGCAATATTTCAATCAACAAAATATCATGAGCTAATACAATATATTTTTAACAAAACTTTTTATAACCTCAAACAGAGAAAATTAATAACCATTATTTTCAGTAGAAACTTTAAATGTTTCATGTGTAATAAATAAAAACATAAAAGTTAAAAACTTCAAATAAATGATATTGAGATGATAACCATTAACAACAAATTAATTAATGCCGCTTAAACATAAAGTCTAAAAGCTATAAAACACTGGGGAAGATTTTTGTGCCAAGTTTTGCAGACTTCCTGGCAGTGACCCCCAAAAAATTAAACGAAAAAAACAAAAAAAATATCAGAGAAGAGCCCAACTTAAAGTGTAAAACTCATAGCCTCCTTCCCAGGGAAACCTCAGCATATTTTTTTCCTTTTAAGTTTTGAAAATTTGAAATTCCTTTGGTACTTTGACAATTGTAACTGACAATAACAAGTACCAATTAAAATTGTCCCCAAATATTGAGCGAAAAGAATTATTCATGAATTTATTACTTATGTAATTGTAAATTTTTAAGAAACGTAACATTTTTCAATAACTGGCTCATGATACCTTATAAAGTTATTATTGCACTGCTTTTTAATGCAAGCTAATTTTACAACGTGAAAAATAAAAAATATATGAAAACTTGAAGTTGTCAATAATTTCAGTATCCTTTAATGTTACTAAATACATCATCTTTTATACTAAAACAAGAAAACTTTTTATGAAAAATTTTTATAGATACTAGCCATCTGCAGCAGCTAGCTGATCTGATAACCTAAAATTTTTAAAACCTAAAAAATATTATCACATTGTAAATCACATTTCGTTGGACTTCTAACTTTATTATAAGTCAGAAGATTCATTAATAGTATAGACCCCGTGATACTTTTTAAAAATTTTGTTTACATATCTTTAAAATTGATTATACAAATCAAGAAATTATTGTGCATTATAAAACTTACTTACCCAAAAATTTTATAATGGCTCTATACAAAAAATAATTTTTATTATTTGTCATTATTTAATTTACTATCGATTAATAAAATTGTGAATTGGATTCCTAAAAATATTACAATCTTTTAATCTCTTAAAGCAAATAATATTGAATGACAAAATAAAAATTTAATCAAAATTGAATTAAATTTTATTGAGAATTTAAAAAATACGCATTTGTTCTTATTTTAAAAGATTTCCTCCTGTAAAAAATAATACACGTTTGGTTTTTTTTTTTCAAAGTTACCTCACATAAAAAAAACTAAAAACTAACTTGTTAAAATTTTTTGATAGTTATCAAATTGAATTGAGATAACGGTTAGAGTGTAGAGTAAGATGTCCATTGGTCTCTTGGATTGGGCACTGTACTTTGGAGCTTTCACTACACATAAATTCGTATATTTTCTTATTATTTCTTGATTTCTTATTTTTTGAAAATCTAATAAATAAAATAATTTGCCAGTTTTCTGTTATAACATAAAAAAACGCTAAAATAAGAGGAGCACCAAATTATAAATTCTAACGGCGAATTCTTTGTTGTTTTTTTTTTAAAAAAAAAGCAGGGAAAATCTTTATTCGACCTGATCTTGCTAATTTTTAAGCCAGTTAATTTTTAATAACTTATGCATTTTAAATGTAGAATAATGGAACATATTTTACTCAAATCAATACATTTTAAAGCTTCGAAATAAGTATCCTAAATTTAAAATGATTAAGGATTTAGTTTTTTGATAGAATATATAGAAGCAAAGCATAAAATTTACCAATGCAATAATTAAAGTGAATTTTCATTTCCTCATAACTTTTGAAAGTGAAATTGTTGCCACATTAATAATAATATTCTGAAGAGGTATACACTTTAGAAGATTTAAAAATTGTTATGCCGTGATCTAAGCATTTAAGAAAAGTGGCGAAATTGGAGTATCGGCCCCTTTTTTCAACTGTTAAGTTTGGCTAGTACATTTGAAATCAATGAACCTTTTTAACTATTCAAAAACGATATCGATTTAAGTATTTTAAACAAAATCAAACAACTAGTTATTTTCCATCATTTTAATTCAGATTGTTAACAGTAATGTTAAAGTAAACAATTAAAAAAGTCCATCCATTTCATTTATAACCAGAATATTAAAAAAGCTTTTAAAACATAACTCTATAAAATCCATCTCGTGCTCATTCTTATTCAGCTGCCACTATTGGCAAAAAATGTCTGTTCTTGGCGAAAAAGTACGCGTTGCTTAAAATAAGAGCGATTTCTGATTTAAAAATCAAACAACTGGGTATTTTCCATCATTTTAATTCAATTTGTTAACTGTAACGTCAAATTGAACAATTAGAAAAAGTCCATCCATTTAATTTATAACTAGAGTATTAAAAGGGCTCTTAAAACGTAACTGTATAAAATCCATCTCGTAGTCAGCCTTCTGCCACTTTTGGCAAAAAATGTCTGCTCTTGGCGAAAAAGTACGCGTTGTTTAAAATAAGAGCGATGCCTGATTTAGAAAGAGCATACTAAAAAGTAGCCGGAAAGATTGAACATGTGGCCGCATTGGACCCTCAGTCCCTTGCGTACAGACCTAATTACAAGTAGCTCTTTTAATGTGTTGACTAAATCCTCATATCGCAGATGGGGTCTCCCATCTGCTAACCACCTGCTATGGCTTTCGACCCATCATTTTGGAGTGGGGTGTTGGGTTTCCTATATTTGTACTTTACTTGCTGACTATGAACAATGACAATAGATAAATAGGATTGATTTTGTCGGTCTGGTGTTTCTTTTTTTTCTTTCCAAAGTTCAGTTTGATTTGGCAATCTTAAAAATTTGTGCAATTATTTTTTTTCAAACAAGTATAATTTGAATCAATGTTCTATTTACCCCAAATATTTTAATGTAGGACAGCTTGAATCTGCTCCTAAATGCATTACTATATTAATAAATCATTTAAACTTTGCCTAATATATTTGTCCGAATTAATTAATTAAAAAAAATATTATATTTAGAGAATTTGCTTAAAATGAACTATAGTTAAAGAACGAAATTGTTTAAACGATAAAACAAATAAATCATATTGTTATGTACTCCTTTATAGGGAATGTGATCCATCTCCATTAAAAAGTAAAGATTTTTAAAACTAAAAAACTTTTAATTTTTCAATATCTTACTCCTTGTATCTACGAATACAATATTAACATTAGGCAATATACACTGCAGAATTTTTTTTACAAATTCATTAAAAATTTGCATAAATTATTAAATTCAAACTTTTAATACATACATTGTGGCAAATATAAATTATTCCTTTCATATATTTAACTCATACAAAAATTATTCAACTCATATAATTATCAAAAACATTACACATTTACGAGGTGATTTAGCAGGCAAGAACCATAGCAGGGCGTCGATTACAGTAATCAACTTAAAATATAATTAAAGGCAATAAAAACCAATTACATTTAATTGCATGAGCAAGTGATTGCGATAGCTAGTAAATACGATTACAAGTATTCATGAAAATTTGAACCGCGATGGCTCAGGGGATAGAGCGTTCGCCTTCCAATGAGGCGAACAGGGATCGAATCCCAGTCGATACGAATTCCGCATCCGGCTTGCACCGACCACAGTGCTGACTGGAAATATCCTCAGTGGTAAACGGATTATGGGTTAGAGTCCCCTTGCCGTCAGGCTAACCGTGGGATGTTCTCGTGGTTTTCCTCTCCGTGTAACGCAAATGCGGGTTAGCTCCATCAAAAAGTTCTCCACGAAGGCAAAATTCCTCCCAATACTCGATCCAGGAGTTCCCTTGTCTTCTGGATTGGGTTCAAAATTACAAGGCTACAGAGTTGAACATAAGTAGTCGTAAACCGGATTTTCGTTAGCTCCCAAAGTTCCGCCAAAAATATTCAAGCGGTAGCAAAATATGTTTCTTTTTTCTAAAAAAAAAATGGATCATTAAATTTTCTTGACAAGGATTTGGAAACATATATAAAAGCCTAAAGTATACATATTATCTGAATTGGTTACGAAAACTAAAAATACTTTGATGAGCTACCACTTGAATATTTTTATAGGGAGCTTTACCTATCAGAGCGAACGGATATACAAAGAAATTTTTGAATGAAATTTCGTTACCATCAATATTTTCTCATTTGAGCGACCAAAATAATTTCATATCAGATTTTAACTTTTTGAATTGAGTATACAATGCAGAGAGATTCTCATTAAAGTCCTCAAGTTAATTCGCAAACTCTTTTAATGAAAATAATGTTTTAAAACACTTCGAAAACACTTTAAACACTTCGTTTAGAAAAGTTGGTTTGACTCCAATTCGGACCTCCGAAATGATTTTTATATTTTGAGCTTCTAGGTTCACTAGTTATCTCAGAGTAATATCATTGTTGGTAACATTGCTTTTAGTAAAAATACTGATAATAAACTAATTGGGAGATCCGATGCAAGAACCAGGTAAGTTCAATTATTTGTTATTATTCTCTTTTAATTTTATTTTAATCCATTTTTAACTGTAAACAATATAGTGTTTCGAGTGCAAAAACCGGACAAAAATGTAAATAAATATTTTATTAAGGGGTTAATAATGTGGGGAGGAACTAAATGAACCTATTAGCATTTGCATTATGAATTCTTTTCGTCTAAAATTTATCTTAAAATAATGTCTAAAAAAATCCAGGATATAGTCGATTACGGGTTTTTATGTGCTCTGGAAAAGTGAACCGTTTCATATCCTAGTATGTTTTCATGAGAAATCCTTAGCTACAAAGACCTTATTAAAAATTATAACAAGGTAGTTTCCTATGATACCACGAGCGACTATTTATGCAAAAAGTGGTGACTAATGGAATTCAAAATTTTATTAAAGGAAATTACCAACTTTTAATAGCTTGTTTTATTTTCAGTTTACTATTGAAAGTGAATGAAAAAAATGTTTTTGTTCTAAGTATGAATAATTAGAAATATAAGTCCTAATGGCAGTTACGATCGAGTAAGCAAAGAGATAATAAATAAACAAAAATCAATTAAGTTTCTACCACTTTTAATAATCATAGCCGCCTTTGACATCCCTTTATGTATTAGAACATAACTGTTAAAATGTCTTCACAAACCAAAAAAGCATAATTGTAAGCAGGTAATAAAAAGCAAGTTCTTTGCGAAAACAAGCTAAAAATTAAATGGTTTTGCGAGCAATTCTTTTCCGAGATAGAAACAGAAATGTCGAATCGCGAAAATGAAGTTCAATGACATTTAGATATCAAAGTTCATATAATTTCGAAAGAACAATTAAGGCTAAATTTACCTAAATTAGTTAGTGATTGAGCTGCTTACATATTTTAAACATACATCTCAAAAACTCTGTATTATAGATTAAAACAAAAATTCTTGAATTTTTGCGATGAGATGTTATTCTACTTGGAATACGATCCACAAATTTTATTTAGATATTGCTTTCCATTTAAAAAAAAAAAAAAAGCTTTAATTTTTTCAATGTGTTTTGCATTTAACACTGAAAGCAACCGAAAAAAAAAATGTTGCTGACTTTTCCCTTACTATAAATAATTTGCAATACATGGGCCGGAATGCAAATAACATGATTCATTTCATGGAATCAGATCAATAATATTAATAAATACAAAAACATGATTGCGTAGAGTGTGGGAAAGACGAAAAATTTATCCATAGTAATGGAGCAACAAGGAACACCCATTAAAAAGAATGGCCCTAAGTAAATCTCCAATTATTTTTGCCGGAGATTAAAAGTAAAGTAGTGGCTCTTATTAACCGAAGACTAGAGGAAGGAACATGCTGAAATATTATTGCTCATAGAGTTCAATCTAACGATGATGGTACATTGAAAGGGAACGCCACGTGCCGCTTATTGTTAGGCTTGTGCCACCATCCATTGCCATGGACTTAGTCTTTCTTCTGCCACGTGTCTTTTTGGAACACGTGCAGGAAATAGGCTTTAAAAGCACGTGACGAGTTGTTTCGTTGCTAAGAGAAATCATAACAATAACTAGTATATAGAGAAGGACTTTCTGAAAGTCTGGTCTGATTTCAGCATTATTTTGTTTTATCGGTTAAAAGGATTGGTAAAAAGATCTACAACTCCAGATAATTAAGGCTAATTGCATCATTTCGTTTTAGTAGTTAAACAGAAAGTCAAACATCAAAGGTTAATAATATTTAATGCCAAAGGCTATTAATGTTTCCAGTCAATTAAAGCAAAATAATTAACAAAACAAAATAATTCGGATATCTGGTCAGATTTCAGAATTATTCTGTTTTAACTGTTGAAAAGATTGGTAAAAAGATGAACAACTCTGGATAATTAAGGCTAATTGCCTCATTTCGTTTTAGTGGTTAAACAGAAAGTCAACCATCAATAGTGTTAAAATGTTAAAAGTTAATAATGTTAAAAGTTCTCCAAGTAATTAAAGCTACCCTAGCTATTTATATTATTTTATTTCAACTGTTAAAAAGATTGGTAAAAAAATTAACAATATTGTACGAACTCCAGTTAATTAAGGCTAATTGTATTATTTCGTTTTAGTGGTTAAAGAGAAAAATCAAAAGTCAATGGTTAATTATGCTAGACGTTCTCCATTTAATTAAAGCTATTCTAGCTAATTGTATTATTTTGTCTTAGTGGTTACGAAGAAAGGAAAAAAAAGTGTTAAACCTCAAAGATTTATAATGTTGTGCAACCTACTCCAGCTGATAAAAGCAATTAAGCTAGTTGCATTATTTTGTTTTAGAGGTTGAAGATAGTGGCAAAAATCTGAATCGAAAAGATTCATAATGTTGTAAAATGCATTCTACACAATTTATGTTATTAAGACTAAATATATTATTTTGTTTTAGTGGTTGAGCATGTAGGTAGAGATCTGCTTTCCAAAGATTCATAATTTCGTAAAATTTACTCTAGATGATTAATACTATTATAGACAATTGAGTAATTTTTTTAGAGGTTAAGCGTTTTGGTAAAATTCTGAATCTTAACGATTCATAATGTTATGAAAAGGATCCTAGATGATTTAGGTTATTGAAAATTGTATTATTTTGCACCAGCGGTTAATGACGATGGCAATTGTCTGAAGCTCGAAGATTCGTAATGCTGTAAAACGTATTCACGATAGACACTTTGCCGCAAGAACTAACTGAATACGTTTGTAGAAAATAAACATGAAAAAAATATTTGAAGGTAAAAGGAAATTACCTTTTTTGTGAAATTATGGCTATGTATGGTAAGAACTGTGATCATGAAATACATAGCTGTCAACTATTTTTAACGTGGCAAACCATGTTCTTTTTTTATAAACTAGCATTTGAAGTTTTGTCATAAATAAAAAAATTCGCCGATGATGGAATGTCAAGCTATAAATAATAATTGTTTTTATTCGTTGTTGATATTGTTTTTTTTGGTTTTTTTAACATTGTTAACATTAACGCGTTGAATGCTACGCTAATTTTACATGGCTTGCCCGTCTGACCAAAACGGTAAATAACTACAGACTAAATTTGCAAATTTGACAGATTTTGATAGTTTTTATAAAGGTACTAAATTAACTACAAAAAAACTACTAATTTACTACTAAATTAAATTTATTAAACCAAGAATCACAATTAATAAACTACCACTTGAAAATATTTATTCGCTGTCCGGAGCAAGTTGGCACCTCTGTGTATATAAAAAAAACTATTTTTGTGTGTTCTATATTGCATTAATTTCTTCAAACTATTTTAGTAACGATAACAGTAAGTTCGAGTAAATTTTTAATATAAAAATATTAAAAATTTACTCGAATTATGTGTTTCTAGTAATCTTGGCTTCGCCGGTCACCGGTGACCCCCACGGCTCTACGAACAAACTCAGCGCCGGTCACCGGGTGACCCCCATGGCATTCAACGTGTTAATTTTCATCAGAATTGGACCACTTAGTCTAGTTAATAGCAATTAAAAAAATAGCTAAAAAATATGTAAAACAAAAACAGTAGTAGAAGTGGAACGTATACATCACGAGTTCAAGAACACCCTGTATACTTACTTAACTGTTTGAAATTTAAAACTGTCCGCCTGTAAAAGCATTAGTTTACTAATCATAAAGTTAGAAAATAAAACAGACGCATAGATTTACGACCAGGATGCAAATTTTTTGCAATTCGGTCTCAAGGAGTATAGTTTTTTAGAACTCCAATTTACTCGTGTGCCAGTTTTTAACTATATTCTATATTTTATGGAGTACTTTTACTTGAATAAAGTTTTAATTTATACTTGTTAGTTTTCGTTTTTAAGATTTAAAATTGAAGTTTCAGTGTGCGTGAAATACACAAAGAAGGAAATTTCACGAAATAAAACAGTGAGGAAGATCAAAAATAACATTAAAAGCTTGTTGGTATTATAACGAGCACGGGGGTTCGTTTCGATTGGAGATGAATAAAACAATCCCAAAAATTTATTAGCAGCAACTTCACGAAAATACAGGTATTTCTAACACAGCTCAAATAACAGCTTAGTACACAGGCTTTGAAACCTCAAACTGTTCAATGAACTCATAAGAGACTCAGAATAATACAGTCCCTTATACAACTGAAACAAAATTCGATTTAACTACTGGATTCATTCGAAAAAATGTCCTGTAGAGTTGTTGTCAGGTGACCAACGCGATAGCTTAACTTCGAAGAACTATTTCTGCAGATATTTTTTGTTTTTTGTTTTGTGTCGGTGGTGGAGAAAAAGTTGGTTATATGACAATTTTATGTAAATTATACGCTGCTTGAACAATGGTTTAACTACTAGTTTTTAATGAAGAGATATTTCGAATTACTTATTAGAATTTGTA
This sequence comes from Parasteatoda tepidariorum, assembly GCF_982258835.1. Lineage (NCBI taxonomy): Eukaryota > Metazoa > Arthropoda > Arachnida > Araneae > Theridiidae > Parasteatoda > Parasteatoda tepidariorum. The sequence goes on from NC_141766.1 coordinate 6,160,040, forward strand.
AAGTAATTTCGGGATCCAAAATTATGATTCGATCTTCCTCATTAGTCGCTTTTAATTCATGTTTGTTACATATAAAAACAAATTGCCAATGTTTGATTAATTATCATTTTCTACAAGGTTATTGCAATTACAGTTCTTGATACGGACTTAAGCTTTCTGATCTGGTTAGATGTATTTTAAAATGGTAAAAAGATCAGAAATTATAAATTATTATCTAAGATAAATGTTAGAAAATACTTTTATAATTTTTTAAAAATTTAAATTATGTAGACATGATTAAAACGTTTACGTTACCTTACGTTACATTAGCTTAAGAGGATCTTAAAAATGAAAACTCATTATCATTTTTACTGAAATTATTTAAAATAATTATTCTAAAATAAACTAATTATTCAATTTTATTTTAAAAAAACATAAAAAAAATGTTGCTAATACTTCGAAATATTCAAAGAGTTAAAATAATATTTCAGATGATTACAGACATAAATCAAGATCGAAACTTTGCGATCAGAAGCTAATTTTAAAGTCATAGTTAAAAACAATCCCCCAACCCATAGTTGAGAAAACTCGTATGAATTTTTTCATTGGCAGAAAATGAATGCATACCCTCCAACTGCTACGGAATTTCCGTAGTTTCAGAAATCTTCTTTTCTGACGGTAGCAAAATTAATGTCTTAATATTTAAAAAAAATTAATTTTAGCGTAACTTGTCCACTATTACTTATAAATGTGCAGGCCATATGGCTAGATTCTTAAGTTCTGATAAAAGTTTTATGAGAGATCCATTTGCTTTAAAATTTTCTACTTTGGTTCGCTACCACTAGAAAGAATTATTTTCAAAATCCTCATAAGTTGGAAGGTATGTGAATGTAATACACGTGACCTGCCGAAAGAGTTAAGTTTCTTCAACCTTTTAACTTCGTTAGTGATCTAATGATACAGTTGAATTAGAAAAACGGTTACCTTCGAATAGCGATCGAAGAAATGGAATCGAAAAGCGATTGCATAAGGGATACCCCCTAGCACAGTGGTTCGTTTCGATAGAAGGTGACACACAGCTATTATTAACACTCAATTACAGCTCAAATAACAGCTTAGTACACAGGCTTTAAAACCTCAAATGGTTCAATGAACTTATTTGAGATTCGCCAATCAGAAAACAGCTATAGTCACAAACTAATACTCTACCCTCTCTCTGTAAGGAGGCACACTCCTATTTGTGTAGGCTTGACTTTCAACACGATTCTAGATGATTCTCCGTAAATATTAATCTTACCGCTTTGAAACTGAAATTTTCCAGAATTACCTTTTTGTCACCAAAAATGGTCGCCAAGTAACTCCAAGTCTGCAAAAATGTCGCTAAACCGAGTATTCCTTAACACGTTCACATCGGGAAAAGTGAAAATACTGGTAGAAGAACTATTTCAATATTAGATAATATTCGGGAGGAGTTAATCTATTCTCAACAATAACAATTCACTGTAAGGAAATTTATCAAGGCGAAGAAGCAATTCAATATAAAAATTGCATCCGTTAAAAACAATTGGTAGTTATGGATTTTTATTATTCCCGGAAAAAAACTAAAAAATGAAATTTATTGTTACCAGTTTTTACTCCGGTGCTCTGCCAAGATGAGACAATCTAGCGTGACCCACCAGTGGGTCACCCCGGCGTGAACGTGTTAAGAAATGCACTAGGCGTTATTTTCACTCTAAATTTCGTTAGAATTACTCAGCATTCTTACTATTTTTCTAATAAAACTGTTTATTTGAGATCCGTCTGAGAAATTTATCCTCATAAGAAAAAATGTTTTCAAAATTATACATATGTTTTTAAATTCGTAACAATATACTGGTTAAAACTTATGGTAATGATTAAATCGCCGCAGCACGTACTTTTCTTTTTTCGTACATTACTTCGCTGAAGTAATCCTAATTAGACGTTAAACCTAGAGCTGGGCGATATCGATATATCGTGAGATATCGATAATTTTATTTATCGCAATAATGATATTAATAAATATTCTCACGATATATCGTTAATATCTCGTAATATATAACGTCTTTTTTTTCTTCATTTTTGAACGAAAACATTGTTCCATGTAAGAAAAACCTTAATAAGTTACTTTAAAAATATTGCAATGTATCGTAAAAACATCGAAACTTTATGGCGATATATCACAATTTTAAAACTTTCAATATCATCCAGCACAAGTCAAAAGATTTCATAATTTTTTTTTTTAAAATATCCTTTCTATTGACGTGAGCACCAAATGTTATGACTATTGAAACTGAATTTACGAGAATTAATCTCAGCAATATTTTATGGTATATGATACATTTCATTATATACCTCCATAATACATTATAAAGTAATTTTATGAAATTAACTTATAGTGCAACATTTTATGATAAAGATATTTAGTTACCGTTTTACAATTATTAAACAGGAAAATAATTATATCTGTACTTTTATGATAAATTTTAAGTAAAATGTATTTAGTCATCATATTTAATTGAAATAATTCTTAAAAAATATTTAAATTGCAAAGAAATACTTAAAGTTAATTATTCGCGCTGTCGTTAAATAATTTCAACCTTTATTTATCAGTTTTTCATTATTCTTTTCTCACCTATTCTATTCACATATTTTTTCTATCCGAACTATTTTTTTCCACCCCGTTCACATCCACTCATCTTGCTATTTTGGAGCTCTAGTTAACAATATAAGTTCCTCGCTAACCCTGCATAGTGCTTGGAAACGCAACCTACCCTGATTTGCCTACTCAGCTATCACGGTTTTTCTAGTTTAATATTTCAAATTTATTAATTTTTCGTTGGCATTTTCTCGTTCAAATCTTTTTTCCTCATTTATTTCGGATTAAGTCTTGAGAATGAACAAATCGCAATTTAAGGCAAAAATTTGCAAGCCTCAGGGGATTTAACGCTCGCTTTCCAATGAGGTGAACCTGATTCGAATCCTAACGATGTCTGGTTAATACGAATTCTGCATCCGGCTCGCACGGACATGGAGACGTAAAAATATCCTCAGTGGTAGACGGATCATGGATTAGAATTCCCTTGCCGTCAGGTTAACCGTGGGAGGTTTTCCTCTACATGTAGCTCAAATTTGGGTTAGTTTCTTCAAGAAGTCTTCCACAGAGGCAAATTTTTCATAATACTTGATCCAGGAGTTCCCTTGTCTTCTGGGTTGGGTTTAAAATTACTAGGTTACAGAGTTGAGCAATAATAGTCGTAAGTCTAAAATATTGGGTTGGCTGTTCAACGACGGTGATAAAATAAAATAAAATAAGTTTTGAAATATGTTGTTCTAAATAGCCACTGTTGCAAAGACTTTTTCGTATAAACCTACTTGCTATTTTTAAGTGAATTTTCTAGGTCACCCCCCCCCCCCCAAAAAAAAAAATTTAGTATTTATCTTAGAAAATTAAACCTTTCGTATCCACTAAAATATACGCATATCTAAAATAATATCTCAAAGATAAATAAGAGTCATAACCACGAAAATATACAACTGATATCAATATAACTATTTATTTATTGGCATTTTTCTAGGAGGAACGATACATTCGTATCCATTAAAATATACTACTGATATCTCAAATAATCATTTAATTGTTAGCGAAGATAAACAAGACGTATGCACTAAAATAAACAACTGATATCAAACGTATTTTTTGTGGATATAAATTTAGTAAATATAAAAAAAAGTATATCGTTTCCTTTAAAATATGCTAATGATATCAAAATCTGTATGATATTCTGAAATTATGTAATATCATATTTGAAACCTAATTGGTAGTTAACAAAATTAAATATCTACTTGATTTAATCGCAAATTTGGGAATACATTTTCCATAAAGTAACTTTATCATTTTTACAAAATGTAAGACAGTCTGATAAATGGTTAATAATCACATTTGCAGTAATATCAGTTATAGTGTAAAAACAATAATATTTTATTAGTTACTGATTATTCTCATTAACAGTAAATTGCAATTTTTTTTTCAAACAATACAAGCTTTATAAATGGAAAAATGGGCAGTACTTTCTTTAAGACTTTGTTGAATTTAGATAATACTTACTCTTAAAATAAGGACGACAATTAAAGTTGAAAAATTATAGAGGTTAAATATAAAAAATCAATGGCTACAGCAAATAGCAGTAATGAAGCAGTTTTTTCTTTAAAATGAAGAGAGAAAAATAAATATTTTCTTCATAAATACCGGTTCAAAAATAATCAAAATTAAAAAAAGTAATAATAACGATATTCGCATTACATTAAAAGGGCAATTTAAAAGAAAATGAAGCCACAAGGTTACAGCGATGAGTATGTTGACGACTTAAAAAGCGTAATCCTTGTTCCTATAGTAACGGTGTGACTTGCAGTTGCTAAGCAACGTCACATAGAACTCGCATCACCTTTCTCTTTGTCTTTTTTATGTTGTTTAAAATAGGCTTTTTTTAATAACTTTATGAGACTCAAGAATATCCTATTATATTTTCCTGAGGTAGCGAACATTTATTTTAAAAGAGCAGAAATATTTCAAACAAATTGAATTTTCATAAAAATATTTTCGAACGCATGAGTCAAACAGAACGTTGTCCCAAGTAAGCAAAGAAAAGAAATATACAAACACTACAAATGTGTCAAGAAATTCAGAAATTTTGTTTCATATTAATACCAATTATTGTAAATGTTATTTAACAATATTTACTAATTAATTGAAAATAAATTAATTGTTGTCAACTAAGTGTAAACTTAAAGCATTCCAACAGTTATGAGTTTTACTTTTATTTAAAAAAAATATTCTGTGACTCTTATAAGTAATAAAAGTAGGATGTTTGTTTATTTTTGTAAGCATATTATTTATACCTATTACAAACCAATTCATGTATATATATATATATATATATATATATATATATATATATATATATATATAGAGAGAGAGAGAGAGAGAGAGAGAGAGAGAGAGAAAACATGGAAAACAATAAAGATTAATGAAAAGAGAAGAAGAAAAATTATTAAAATAAAATATTTATAAATTTATTTCAGATATTTATTTCAATATATATTTTAGAAAAAAATAAATATTTAAAAGCCAGAAAACAAAAAAAATGAAAAGATATAATCTTTTCATCAGCTCACATGATTATACCCACAATTCTTTTTTAGGGATAGAATCGTGTGAGCTGATGCAGAAATTATATCTTTTCAATTTTTGGTTTTCCGGATTTTTAAGATATATTTTTACAGATGTTTTATGTATAATAGATATGTATTTTTTTAATAAATTTTTTAATTTTTTTTCAAAATATACGTCATAAGTATTTTGTTTTAATAATTTTCTCCTTCTTTTTTCATTAGTCCTTATAATTATCTCTCTCTCTCCATATATATATATATATATATATATATATATATATATATATATATATATATATATATATATATATATATATATATATATATATATATATATATATATATATATATATATATATATATATATATATATATATATATATATAATCAGTCTCTTTGCTCTTAAAGATGTGCGTGAAACATATTTAAATACACTGTAGAAAAAAACGTGTATTATTTCCAGAAAGTTTACTGAGATGCCGTAACTTTTTTTAGCAACGTCACTACAATAAACTCAGTAAACATATTATGCTTACTAAACTTAATGCAGTAACGTTACTAGAAAAATGAATCGAATTCCAGATTTTTTCAGTGTATTTTCCTCTTTGGCCAAATAATATTTTTTTTATTCAAAATCAGGTAGAACCAAGGATTACAAAATTTGTTAATTTTGACTTAAAATGAACAGGAAAAAAATAAAGGTTTATGCTCAGAAAAATAGGAACAATATTGAATTATAATAACAATACCTCGCTCCGGTATAAATTAAGGCCTTAATAATGTGTTGAATTAAATCATTTTTCCACTCAAGTTGTAGCATATTAATCAAGTTTAAAAATCACAGTTTTGCAGCTCAGAAAATGAAGGTTACAACAAATTTGAACTATATTATGTTTGCAGTAAATGACGGCCGTCAAATATTTGGTGATATGTAGGGACAACTGTAGTCGTCCTCAGAGTGTCTCGAACAAAAATCTCTTTAAGTGGATACGTAAATTCTTTTTTAAAAATAATTCGTCAATTATGGAGTTGGAGTTTCGGAATAAAGAAAAGGAATTATCTTGGAATAGAAATCTATAAGTTACCAATTCTTTTCCAAAAATAATTCCTCAATAATGGAATAGGAATTTCAGAATAAAGAATTGACTTCAAGCATAGTTTAGAGTAAACTGGTCATTTTATTTTTGATTCTTCTTTAGTTATTCAAGCAAAGTGCTTGAAGCATTCACAAAAGAAACTCCACTGTCTGCTTACTTCAATTTTCAACCAAAATAGTGCTTAAGTTCCGCAATGAATGGGATAGGGGACGCTTCGCGGCCCAGTTGCCCAGTAAAATTAAAACATTAGGCCTAGAATAAAGAATAGCACAATCAGCAAACCAAATGGCCAGCTGACTAAAATGTGTTACCTCAATTTTAAAAAAGTACATAGTGGATGGGATGAGATCGCAGCACAGGTGCCCAAATCGTAACCACTTCTAGGACTAGGCATAAAGAATAAGAATTAATTAGAAATAGAAATTAATCGGAATAGAAACTATAAGGGATCGAAAAAGTAATTATTTAATGAAAGAAAAGAATATATTCGTTGGAGAAGTCTTAAAAATTGTTGAAAATCATCGGATTTGGAAGAAAGGTCACGGAAATTTTTATAACCGGTAGAGACCTAGGTTCCGCACATTATAATTAAGAAAAAAGGAACTAATACATATTTATTTGATAATTATACATTGAAAAAATATCCCAGATAACGTATCAATTATTTTGTTTGTTTGATTAGTAAGAGAATGTCATAATAAGCAAATAACAGCCATAGAAAGTTATTGTGACTACGAAGCAATTTAATAAGCAGTTGGGGAAAAATTGGTCCTGATTGTCAAAATCAACAGATGTTGAAAAGGATTCTCAAAAGCTATCTTACAAGGAGACAAGCTAAGACTGGATAATTTAAAGAAGTTTATAATTAATCATTAAAATTGTATAATTAAATAGCAAACTTATTAAATATAAACTTCTTTTAACTATCCAGAATAATATTATAACCTTGCTCACATCCATGTTGGGGCCAATCCCTGGTAATTAACAAATCAAACGCTCTTCAGTACTTCAGTAAGAACACGCCATAAAGCAAAATCCCACTATTTATGATTTTAGCATCATTGCTTTTCTGTTTCTTTTTTTTTTTTGTAATCAGACAATCTTATTACGAAAATATTTTAAATCATTCTTGAAAAATTCCGCAGCATGTAAGTTCATTTGAATTTGCTACTCGCTTTATAGATTTCGTTTTGTATTTTGTTCCGTTTTTTCTTCACATTTTATTTCCTGTTTTTTACGTGATATTCATTACCTAATGTGTTCTATTATATTTTATTTCAATTTTTTTTTTGAATGCTCCTCACACTATTGTATTAATATATTTTGCTTTGGCTATATCGATACAATATTAGAAAGCACTTCTTTTTTCGGATATAATAGTGTGAGCTCATGAAGAGATTATATATTTTCATTTTTTTTTTCGGATTTTTAACATAGATTTCTTTAAATTTTTTTTATTAAAAAAATATTTTATTTTAATAATTTTTCTTCTTCTTTCTTCATTAATCTTTATTATTTTCCATGTTCTATCTCTCTCTCTCTCTCTCTCTCTCTCTCTCTATATATATATATATATATATATATATATATATATATATATATATATATATATATATCAAATGTATTTGATATATATAATACATGTTATGTATTTGAGCTTTTTAATCTTGAATTTCTATTATAAATATGTAAATCAATATATATTTCATTTCAATAAATGTTTTTATTTTGCGCTTATATTAAATTAATAACTTCTATATATCTTATAAAAAATAAAACCAATTACTTTAAAAAAAATTAAAAAAAAATAAAAAAATTTAAAAATTATGAAGGAAGGAAAAATAATATAGTTCTGACGAAATTCAGAAATGTGCACTTACTTTCGGGGTATTATTTATTTATTTATTTTTCAATTCCATGGAAGCAAGTAAAAAATTACTGAAAAATAACTCACTAATAGGAGTAAACTGATTTATTGCACGAATTATTCAGATTTTCTAAAGAAAAAAAAAATCGGTAATAGCTCTCTGTTTTGATATTTCATTCTCTCATGCTTTGCAAAAGTCTTCTAACTCATCAACTGCATCCAAAAAAAATGATCCGAGTTTTCATTTCACCTTACAAAAGAACGAACAGTTTTAATTGCTTCGTAAGCATCCATCAGAGAAAAATAAACTAAAATATTCGCTAAGAGTTCTTCATCTGTAGAAATGCAATTGAGCAATATCAATTTCTTAGAACAATCTATGAGAGTATGGGAGAAATGACTATCCATGTAGAACAAAGGATCAATATGGGTGATGGTCATTCCTCAGGAAAATATCCTTCCTTTCAGTCACCCCCATGAACTGAAAGAAATCTCTTATTCATGTTAGTCTTAATCTCTTATTCACAAAAGGGATTATTTTGTTTCCTGTAATACACCCTTCCCCTCAACAGATTCAATTCAAACAACCCTTTCATTTGACTTCTGTAACGTTGCAATTATCAACCATATAACAAAGCATGCAAAAAACTCATGGAAATAGAAATTATCAGTTTTCTTTTTCTACTCATTTAAAGCAACATTCCTTCCAAGGCTAATTAAATTATATATATATATATATATATATATATATATATATATATATATATATATATATATATATATATATATATATATGTGTGTGTATAATTACTTTTGTTCTAACAATAATTTCGAAATATTTTACGATTATAAAAGGAATTAGTGTTTAAGTATCAGATATAATTATAGATTTTGATTATAATTTTTGAAATTTTTTTTCTCATCCTTGATGTTTCAATTGAGAATTTTTTTTGCATATATATTTAGCTTATCGCATTGTTTAACAGATTTGTTTATTTTTACAATTTGAAAGTACTTTCAGAATATATAAAAATTATTGAAATTTTTTTAAGAAAATTTTCCTTTTGATTCAATTGATTAATTGATTATTTCAATTAGCAATTGGCATAAAAAATGTTTAAAGGAATTATTTTCTATTGTTTGCTCTGTTATAGTATTGATGATTTGTTGATTGTAAGAGTAAAATTTAAAATTTTCTTTTAATATAATGCTTAAAATAAATAAGCAATTAAAATATTTAAATTTTTTCCTTTTGAATGTAATACTTAATTACTGAAATTTATTTGTAAGCTTTGAACGCCCTGACGGTGTGACGAAAATTATAAATTACGTATGGAACTGCCTAATAATGAAAAAACTATTACAAATAATTTGGAAAATGAATTAAATTCTGGCTTTCTAAATTTAAATTCTAATAAAAATAATTTGAATTCCAACCAGACATATCTTATATGTTTGTGGCCAACATTGGTGTTCAGTTCGCAGTTTGGCTCAGGCATTTCCCTAAACAAACCTAGCTTCTTTATTGCTGAGAGTCAATCCTAACATAAAGACAAGAAAGTGATCAAGCACAAATTGACAATTAATAGTATCCGATATATTCCTTCAAATATTTTCTATAAGAAGAAAAGATTTCCAAAATGAAAGAAAAAACATAACAAACATTGTAAAACAAACGAAACGTTGTTTCGCAACTTAACCAAACTTGCACTTCATATTTAAAATTTTGGGAAACATTACTTTAGATATTACAAATTTTAATAAACATTGTCATACTTGACAAATAAATAAAAAAAACCTAGACAAAAATGATTCGGTTTACTTCAGGAAATGTCCCCAGTTGACAAACCTTATGAAATAATCGCAATAGATAGTATAGTTGGTTGTAATTAGTATAATTCTACTAAAAAATATTTAACTTTAATAATTGATTATCACATTCGATGCATGTGGTCTTTTGCATCTAAATTGATAACTACAGAAACTTATATTAATTTTTTGCACCACATTTTTAAAATTCAAACTCTAAAAATTATCTTGAGTGATCGAAACGCAATATTTACTTTTTCTCATTTTAAAAAATTTCTTAAGCATTCTAAAATCAAACTATTATTAACGACAGTCCATAGACAAGAAACTACTGGAAAAGTTGAGCATTTAGGACAAACCATTGTAACGCGTTTAAAATGTAAAATTAATGATTCTTCTAACAAAATTCCTTGGCCTAAATTATTAAAAGAAGTAACGGAAGAATATAATTTAGCTCCACTTTCGGTATCTAAATTTCTACTTGCTTACTTAATGTATAATTGTAATTCAATAAAAGATTGCATGCATTTGTTTTTGGAAACTGCTGTTCAGAATTTCCTTACTCAAAGATACCGAGAAATTAAAAAAAAAGAAGAAGAAAAAGAAAAATCACTTGTTTTTACTTAAAAAGTGATATATAGTTCAATAAAGCATATCGATGGCTCAGATAAATGGTCACCTTAGTTTTGGCAATGGTTAATGGCACTCTTTTAACAAAACTTTTAAAGATCAGCAATTAGCTTCAGTCATACGATGGTCATCGGGGTGACAAGTTTTAATTAGGAACACTACAAGTTATAAATTGACTCAACGTTTCTCAACAAAGAAAAAGCGTTGTCCTTTCGTGTAGCACTCCATTTGCATCATCACTAAACTGTTTGCTTTCCCTCATTTTTTTTTTCGTCCTTTGTTACTTCTTATTGCACAAATTGCTTGAATTCAGACCTTGCTTTTATTTCGGGACATTTTTAAGTTACTACAATAGTTATGAATACGTCAAATCAGTTTTATTTTAACAAGTAATTGTAACAATAATGAAGCAACATATTTTTTTTATTCCGGTGTTGAAAGAGCACTTTCGTGTAGCACTCCATTTGTAATCTCATTGAGCTGTTTGATTTCCCTCAGTTTTATTTCTTTTTTCTTCGTTTCTTACTACTTATTGCACAAATTGCTTGAATTAAGACCTTGCTTTTATTTCGGGACATTTTTAAGTTACTACAATAGTTATGAATACGCCAAATCAGTTTTATTTTAACAAGTAATTGTAACAATAATGAAGCAATATTTTTTTTTATTCCGGTGTTGAAAGAGCACTTTCGTGTAGCACTCCATTTGTAATCTCATTGAGCTGTTTGATTTCCCTCAGTTTTATTTCTTTTTTCTTCGTTTCTTACTACTTATTGCACAAATTGCTTGAATTAAGACCTTGCTTTTATTTCGGGACATTTTTGAGTTACTACAATAGTTATGAATACGTCAAATCAGTTTTATTTAAACAAGTAATTGTAACAATAATAAGGCAAATTTTTTTTTATTTCGGTGTTGAAAGAGCACTTTCGTGTAGCATTCCATTTGTAACCTCACTGAACTGTTTGATTTCCCTCAGTTTTATTTATTTTTTCTTCGTTTGTTACTACTTATTGCACAAGTTGCTTGAATTCAGACCTTGCTTGAATTTTGGTGCATTTTTAAGTTAATACAATAATTATGAACTGTGATGAGACTAACTTGTGATAAGAATTTTCTCATCACAAGTCAGGAATTCAAACTACGTCAAATCAGTTTTATTTTAACAAACAATTGTAACAATAATAATGCAACCTTTTTTTTATTACGGTGTTGAAAGACTGTGTTGAACGGCAACATTCTTTCTATTACGGTGTTGAAAGAGCTGATGGAATAGTATGCAATTTTTCCCCACCTCCTCAAAATATCAGCAAAAAAAAAAAATTTCCTCCCCGTTTCATGCTCTAAATTCAATAATCGAGGAACAACAAAGGCTGCAGAAGAATCTAATAAAGATGAGGAACAAATACTTCAAAAAATGATTGTCCATCACTTGGAATTTTCTCATCACAAGTCAGGAATTCAAACTACGTCGAGAGCCTTTTATGGAAGGCGCCCGAGAGGAATTTAATTACGTTCCCCTGGATTACGTGTATTTGGGAGAATTTGATTTGATGAAAAGTTTCCATACTGATTTATGAAGGGTTTCTCTCTTTTACTATCATTTATGCTGTCTAAAAATACAAGTAATAAGTTTTCTGCATAAATAAAAAGCTATTTTTTATGAAAAGTTGGTTCTAATAATGTAAGGAAGCGTTTTCTATGGCCACGATTAATATGCTGGCAATAAGATGTAGAAAAAAAAATTTAATCATTGGAACAATGGGGTTGAATACTGTATTATCAATCGGAGATTAGATTCATTCATGGTGATAAAAAAATTAGCTTACAAGTTTTTACCCTTTTAAGGGCAAAAAATCAAAAGTTTTAGAGTTTGTTATCATTGAAAAAACAAAGTTTGTTATTATTGGAGAAATCGGGTCTATTACTGTAATAATACTATAACCGGTAAAATCAATCGGAGATTAGATTCACTCATGGTGATGAAAAAATTAGCTTAAAAGTTTTTACCCTTTCAAAGGCAAAAAAACAAAAGTTTTAGACAAGGTGAACCATAAGAAATCGTTAAAAAAAAGATGTCATCCCAAAACTATGAGGAGTCAGTAATAAAAAAATCATCTTCTCTCGTCAAATGACATTTTCTTAACTACCGAAGCATGTTTAGAATGTATATATAGCTCTAAATAACGGACGTCTGAAAATTTAAAAATAAACTTTGTACTAAAATTTGATTTTTCGCGATATTTCACGGTAAAATAATTGCCATTTTTATGACCCTGTTCAACTCTTATGCTGCCCACACACTTTAAAAATACAGTGTTGCCACGGGCGACTAAAAATAAAAAATGTGGCAACTAATAAAACTCAAAATATTTTTTAAAGGTATTAAAATTATCAACTTTTTCTAGCATTTTTTTTATTTTTCTTAGTTTACCATAGACAATAATTGCAAAGAATGTTTTTGCTTTAAATATGAATAATATAAATCATAGGGGTAGTTACGATTGGATAATTAAATAGATAAACACGATTAAAAAATGTAGTTATGAACATGATTAAAGAATTTTATTTTTTTAATTTTTTAAGCACTGTACGATTATCAGCACTTAATAGTTTAACAAAAAATGTAAGAAATGTTTGCGTTGTATCTGCGCTGTAGCATAACAAGAATTCTTACTATATTGATCGTCACCCAGAGTACACAACTCTTTTCAATAGATCGAAAAGTAATTTGACCTTTTGAAAGCGTCTGTAAAGTGCTTTGGTATTATCTTAAAAAAATCTCTTAAAAAACAGTTCACTGTAACCATTGCGGAATATGTTAATTTTGACCAAAACAGAATTTTTTCTGAAGAAATAATCCTTTTTTTCATCAAATTCAGATTAATCATCCGCAAAATATGTAGGTAAGTTTTGAAAAGCTGACTTGTATAGTTTAACCACTATCACGGTTCAGACAAAAATTTGTAACTCTAATGTTATTTTAAAGTCTCAAGTTTTGCTTCATATCGTGTGAATGATAGGCTAAATTACAATAATTCTCTCGCAAAAAACTATAAGCCATCAACCCAAAGACAAATATATATATATATATATATATATATATATATATATATATATATATATATATATATATATATATGATTCTTAAAATCTTATCAAACATCTGCTCCAAAATTTAATTTTTACTTCTTGTCGTATTGAGCAAAGTCGTTTAATTTTTTATTCACTTTTGAAATAAATTAGAATAACGTAAAATATTATATTATGTTGTTTTATTTAAAATATTCTAACTGGATTGTATGAAAAACTTCTCCAGTTTAAATTAGGTTCGTTTCGAATTTATTATATTGAATATGAAAATGCAATAAGGAATCTACTACTTTTACCAGAATGCAATTTAAAATTTCTATATTCGTTTGAATAAATGTCAGCGTATCAAATATCATACTTTGAATTATTAAATCCTTGAATTTAAACTTCCATAGATAGAAATATATTGGAAGGGCTCCCATAAAAACTAAGTTAATAAACAAATAAACATTAATAAACAAATTTCGTAAATAAAAATTATTTTTTTGGAAAAAGTCAAAAAAATTAAAATTATTAAATAAAAACACTTTTTGGAAAGAAATTGAAAAAGTTGAAATTATTGAAAATTTAATTTTCTTATTAAAGTTACGCAATTAAAATAGTTATGAAATTAATTCCGACTGCATAACACACATTAGCGTATAAATTTAAATTCTGAAATGAAGTAAAATATTCTCCCATTACGAACACTTTAACTAAGTTAATATTAACGTCCACTGTAAATTGGAAAAGAAGAATGTGTGCATAATTCCTTATGTTTATAAAATATTTCATAATAAATATTTAATGCTTAAATAATTTGCTTAGCCAAGATAAATGTGAATAATAAAATCATGTTAATGCCATTAATTACCTTTTTATTGAAAATACCATCTGTGCTGAAAGGATGGCAGCAACGAGTCAGTAAAAATTTGGAAATCTACAATAAATACATCATAAAATCCAATTTTTTTTTATTGGAATGATATAGAAAGTCATAAATGAAAGGTATGATACTTTGATAATGTGTATATTAAATAATTCTCTATTATGCAAGCTACCACTTAATACTTTTAAATTAATAACCTCGTAATTATAAATCCAAATTCAAATCTTTATATAAATTATCTATCACGGTGATCAAACAATATATAATTTTGTACTCTTCATCTCATATGAAGGCTAATCATGAAATAATTGTGTTGCCAGTTTTTAGCTTTTTTAATAACTCGACCCTAGTCGGATGCGAGGCAACGACGATAAGTATAATTTCTATCTTTAAAAGCATATTTCTTGAAGAAAAAAAAAGTATTGGAAATATCAAGTTTTTTTTTTTAATTCTTATGAATTGAAAAAAATTTTTTTCTCGGGAATGAAATGCAAAAGTTAAGGCAAAATCACTCTGGTGACTTGAACTCAAGCAGCCAGGAAGAAAAATAGCAAAATGCTTTTTTTTTCTTAGTTTTTATTAGTGGAGAGAAAAATCTTACTTTTTTATTTATTTTATTATTCTAGGAATAGCTTTGCTTCACAGCGCGGATTATGCAATCACTTTTTTCTTAAATTTGAGATCAAATTTTTCTTTACTGTACAAAATGAAAGTTTGCGCAATAAATAACTCTTGCCTCGCAGTTCGATTCCCAATTGATGCTTTACGTAAATCTGTTTCTACCAATGACGAAAATTGGCGACATTCCAGTTTTTATGCCAATTGTTCACTAGCCCCTCATATTTATCAGAATTTTATGAAATTTGGTTTCAGGGATTATTTTTGCCCACTAAATCAAAGGCAGTAAAAAATTTATATGCTTCGTCGGAAAAAAGTGCGTTCTTTTACAAAATAAGCATATAGCATAAAGTTAAGCACATAGCAAAATAATAAGCATAAAGTTTGATTTCTGAATGTACATTGGTAATATTTCGGACGGAAGCAACCAAAACCCCTCTTTGAATACGGAAAAAATCATGACGTGTACCACTCTGACGTCATTCTATGGGGACTTTATTTCCGAAATGTGCCGGAAACGGAAGCAATCTATAGTTCGGGAATATTTTCTTTCTAAGTGCTCATATGCCATTCATTCTTTTTCAAATCACCATATAAGTTGCTGTTAAGGGACCTTCTCACAATTTTTTTTTTCTTTTTTACCTAACGGAGCACAAAATCAACATTAAAATGCATATGATTTCTTCTTTAAAAAATACGTTGTCGCATTTTACATCCTTCTTCTTCTACCAAACAAATATGAAAATTACCGACACAGAATTACAGCAGAACAACCCCAATGAATTTTCATATCCTTTAAACCAGAAACAGGATATTTCATTAAAGAAGACTTTCTACAAATTTAGAAAATTTTCGATATATCTGAAGCGAACATTTAGAAAGCGACGATTGTTTCACGCAGAAGTAAGTAAGAGAGGGCCACCTGTTCTGGGTCGAAATTTTCCATCCGTATATGAAATTAATTTAAAACTTTTACTGGTAGTTTCCATCAAATAAATTTTCATTTCATCTGAAATTGAACTTGTCTTGGTTGATCAGGCAAAATACCTGTTTGATCAAACAATTTAATACTTCAAACATAACAATTTAAAGTTTTGCAATAAATACGTATTTCTTTAAAAAAAAAATTTTCTTATAAGAAATGCAGCGTTATAGCTTTATACTCTTATTAACAAATGAATATAAAATCTAAAAATTAACTCTTTTATATCTATAGTTCAAAACGCAGAGAACATCTCTCTTTATTTTCTTAAATAAAAGTTAATTTTCTAAAATCATTAAAATTGTATAATTAAATGCCAACCTTAATAATTGTACACTTCTTTAAATTATTCAGTATAATATTACCTCGCTCATATCCATTTTCGGGCCCATCTTTGGTAACTAACAAATTAAACGCGCTTCAGTACTGCAGTAAGAACGCGCTAAAAAGCAAAATTCCTCTATTTACGCTTTTACCTCAATTTGAACTTCTGTTTTCATATTTTATAATCTGGTAATCATATTACGAAAATATTTTAAATCATTCTTGAAAATTTTCCCGTTCATGTAAGTTCATTTAAATTCGCTACTCGCTTTACAGTTTTCATTTCATGTTTTATTCTGTTTTTTCTTTACATTTCATTTTCTGTTTTTTTACGTGATATTTATTACTTAATGAGTTCTATTCCATTTTGTTTTAAAACAAAAAGTTTTGGGTGCTCCTCATACTATTGTATTGACATATTTTGCTTTGGCTATATTGATACAATATTAGAAAACACTTCTTTTTGAGGCTATAATCCCGTGAGCTGATGAAGAGATTATATCTTTATTTCCGAATTTTTAATAATTTTTTTAAAAATAATTTTCTTTTGTTATTATTGGGTAGTTTTTTCCATGTTTTCTCCACATTTTGAACTTATTTTGTGAGCTAAATGTGCTTGCAGCTTCTGCTCAGTAAATAAAGTTATTGATTTTCATAATTTTTGTCGTTTTTCTCTTTGTATTTATTTATTGCTATATATATATATAGATATATATATATATATATATATATATATATATATATATATATATATATATATATATATATATATATATATATATATATATATATATATAGTGAAACCCTCTTAGGAAGTTATTCAAGGGAGTGGAAAGAAATGACTTATTAAACGGGCAAACTTCTTAAGCGGTTGAAGGTTAAAAATACACAAATTTTTCGCTTTACCAATAACTAAAATCGTTAATTTTTCTGTACCATTCATTCTAGCCCCAACTAAAATTTAAAATATTTTTGACTCTTTTTTCCTCCATGGCAGCGTTTATTCTTAAATGCATAAGTTTTATCGGGTAAAAGATTGAAAAACAGTCCACATTGCTCCTCCATGTTAAAAATGTCCTTTGGTTGATAACCTGAAGTAATTTCAGATAATTTTGCCTTCCATTGTTCAGCTTCTTGCTAATCGACGCTGTTACAATCTCCTTCATTTGATTTATAAACTTATCCAGCTCATTTTTTCCTCCCATCAATCCATTTATTTGAAGGCGTGAAATCAACGTTCTGTTTCTCCGCAATCTCTAAGGCTTTCCCACTAAGTAGAGTACCGTTGACATGAATGTTTGAATGTTTAAACAAGCGAATGTTCTTGCTTGTTTAAACCATATCATCAGTTCTTCTTCAACATCTTTGTATTTTCCTCGTTTCACTATTTTTGTTTTCTGGGATGCACCGGAGCAAGAGTTTAAGATGTCTTTTGTAGCAATAATGCAATTTAACGAAGCAACGGGAAGATTCAAATCTTTCGCTATTTGAACCATTGTTAATTGTGAACAGCTGTCAACAGCTTTTAAAATCTCTTCTTTGTCCTCAATAGATAGTATTTCACGTTTAATGCCTTTACAGGACTTTTTCAACAAATATCAAAAAAAAATTTCTACGATATTTAAGATAAAAAATCAAAATGAACCTTCACACAAAGAAAATTTCCTACGAAATGCTGTTAAATGTTTTAATGTATCTTTCACATCAGTCACTGATGGGGTGGGGACAGCAGTGCATGGGCCATCAGGCTTTCCGATTTTCATTTACAGTGGACACAGTGTCCAACAAGCGATTCCCCACATTCTTATCAATTACATTTATCATCTAAAGGTTCCACATTCCTTTGCTCACACTTGTTCCAGATGAATCACCTTCTCTTCAGTAATGGAGGAGCAAGGAAGACCTGTTTTCTTTGTTAATTTTTCATAGTCACCTATCTGTTTCTGTCACAGAAAGGTAAAACTAGATAAGACATTTTAAATATGAAGTTAAAAAAATGAAGAAAATTTGAAGCATGTGTAAACGGGAAAAAAACTTCTTATAAAGGTGAATTTAACATTGGTATTTGTTTTTTTTTAACAATTGTCTTTTTACACAGGAAAACTTTTTAAGCAGGAACTTCTTAAACGTTATATATATATGCAGATTTATGTATATATATATATATATATATATATATATATATATATATATATATATATATATATATATATATATATATATATATATATATATATATATATATATATATATATATATATATATATATATATATATATATATATATATATATTTATATATATATGCATATTTATGTATGTATATATATATATATATATATATATATATATATATATATATATATATATATATATAGATAGATAGATAGATAGATAGATAGATAGATAGATGAATCAGATAAAACAATTTTTAATATTAAAAATTGTTTTGCCCAAGAGAGTAAAATTACTTAAAATCTGAAAAATTTATACTCTTTCCCTGGTAACAATGTCTCCGACAGATAAAATATTTTCTCACAGGGTCACAGTTTTAAAATACATTTAAGAAAAATGCTTATTATAACAAGACCAGATACGGGAGAACAGGAAATACTTAACTGTATTTCGACTTTAGTGTTACACCACTAAAAATTTTATTTTTCTCAGAAAAAAAAAAAACGAACCGAAAAGAAAGAAAAAATATTGTTATTCGTTGAACCAAGATTTTGGTAAGGTTTGGTCCGAGAGTACATGATGTTGGAAATTGGTAAAGTAGATCTCTTTTTTTCAATTTATTTTTGTTATGGTAAAGGTCATGAAAAAAAATAATAAGAAATAATACTTAAAAGATGCTTTTTTTAAAAGGTATGTATTTAAAAGACTATTTGTTTCCTGTTAAAAAATGTCCACTATTCTGCAGATCTTAAACTAATTGTGGGGCAAACCCATATGTAGTCGAATTATTATTTAAAAAAGAATAAATTATTCTTGGCATATCCTTGTTGCAAAAATCTACCTACATTAAAAAGTTACTGCCACTATTTCAGAAAAGTTTCTTTCTCTGAACATGTTTCTCATTGTCATTACTAAAATACTTATTATTTTTCAATTTAAATCTTTACAATTCAAAATTCTAAATTTATAAATAAAATTTAAAATTTTGTTTTTGGTTGGAATTTGGTAATTTTAATGTATTTACTATCCGGTAAAACTGAAGGACATAAATTTAACTTCAAATATTTTTCGATTTGAGATTCCATATTGGCTTTTCAATTTAGGTCTTTATTCTGAACTTAAGAATTTCTGAATTTTTATTTCTTTGAAACTGAGTTTAAGAAATTAAACATATTTAATACCAGGAGGAAATTAAAGAAATAAAAATATGAAAAAGATTTGAATTTTCATTTCTGGTACCTAATCATATGACATATAATTATAATTTTGTTAGAAATTTTTTAACACATACACACACGCATATGGATGATTCTCACGAAATATGACAATTTGCAGTCTCTTGCTCCAAGATCTAATACTATACTACTAAAAGAACTTTTCTTTTTAAATTTTAATTAATAGCATTGCTGTTATCATTTTAAAATGACCTTGTACTAGCATCGACAGTTATGTGTATTTATAAAATTTAATTGAATTTCAAAATGTCATGTTTCTGGTATGTCACAAGCAATATTTCCAACAATAACTAGCTTCAAAACTTTTCATATATTTTTCAATATCTAATTTTTTTTATCTCAACCGTTGTAAGCATTTCTAGAATATACGGAGAGGGTATTACTTGCAAAAACTTCATTTAAAATAATTTTTTCTGTCAATAACTTGTTTGTCACAAGAAAATCTGTCATTTTCCTGACTACTTTTATTTAGTGATTTATAACCAAAATAGATAACGCCAGCAACAATATCTTATGTTAATAGATTGATTAGAAACCATCCTACCTTGAACAGGTCTTGTTGCATGAATAAGGAACCGACTTTCTGGTTCAAAATCTATTTCAAAAAATTTTTCAAGGTGAGTAGGTTTTTATGTTCTCATTTTCCTGTCTTCTTGAAATCATTAATAACATGAACTACATAGATTTATCTGAGTTATTTCAAGAAATCCTGTTGTTTTCTGTGGTATGTAAACTTCTTAGGCCAAAATGTTAAATTAAAGTAAAGTTAAATGCTATAAAATGGCAAATTTGTCATTATCCTGGCTGTCATTTTCTTGGCTTATGAATACCTGGACATTTAAGTGTTACCAGAAATTTTTTTATACAATTAAATGTAAAGAGAGAAAGCAAATATTAACCTAATAACAAGTTCATACAAAATTGTAATATGCTTGAATGTAATCAAAGTTATTTTTTTTTATTTAAGGATTGATTATTATACACAATTTTATTCTGTACATATCAGCAACAAAAACACTTTTGATTCTTTCTACAGTGGATAAAGAGAATTAATTTAAGCAATTTATGGTCCATCTAATATAAAGGTTTCAGTTAAGTTACTTACTATTAGCTTAAAATAACTGTTTTCTAAACTTCTAAGCTAATATGTTATTTTCCTGGCATTCAAGATTTGGTGAATTTCTATTTTATTTTTTTCTCCTTCAAATATCAATAAAGTACACTGCCGTCTGTAAGATATTAATAAATGTAACTAAATAAGTATACAAGAAAAATGTATATTATTTTGAAGACTTTAAATTCGAAGAAATTTTTTTGTCTGAATTGGAACGGAAATTTTGCTGCTGAAGTGCACTTCAGCAGTGCAGTAAGAACGACACTTTAAAACCCTCTTGTTATACTCAATTTGCTCTTTTGTTTTCATATTTTGTAATCTGGCAATCTTTCTGCCAAAACATTTTTAAATCATTCTTGAAAAATTTCCGTCCATGTAAGTTGATCTGATTTCGCTACTCGCTTTATAGTACATTTTTACTGTTTTTTCTTTTTATTTTATTATATTTTCTGTTTTTACATGTTATTTTTACTTATTTTTACTTTTTGTGTTCTATTTTATTTGTTGCAATTTTTATAAAAAAATTTTTGAGTGCTCCTCACACTATTGTATTAATATATTTTGCTTTGGCTTTATTGATACAATATCAGAAAGCACTCTGTTTTACGGATATAATCGTGTGGGCTGATGAAAAGATTATATCTTTTTTTCCGGGATTTTTGCCGGTTTTTTAAATAAAATTTTATCCTTTTTTTTTAAACTGTTGTTTGTTATTTTTTTACTTATTACTTATTTTTTCCCCCTTTTTTCATATGTCTTTAATTTCTCTTTGTTCATTCTTTGTTCTTCATTTTGAATATATTTATATATATATTTATTTATTCACCCCCTCCTGCAAATACATTCACTTGTTAATCACACTTTTTCTTGTATACACCTAATAACATTTTTGCGAAGTTTTTGCAGTACTTTTCATTAAACTCTTACTTAAATAAATTATAAACCTAGCGAAGAATTTGAATAGCTAAAAAGCAAACAGAATGATTTTTTTATAGGAATTAGGGCAGCCTAGAAGGAGTTTTAAGAACAAAATATTATATTAAAAAAAAATTTCTTGAGTACCTTTAGAAAAAAAAATCAGAGCAAAATTTCCTTACAAATAACTTTAGAAAACTCTGCTTCTTTAAATAAAATACAATTTAACTTATTTTAAATGTAAAATTGGAATAAAAGTTGTTTTCGTGTTAAGTAAATAAAACTATCAATAGAAAAAATTTTCAATAATGAATAATTCTTGAGCAAACACATATTTTAGAAGCATATTTCCTTAATAATCGAAATTAGAACTTTTTTTTTTATTTGTCTCCAATGGCAGGGAATACAAACAATAACACAGAGGAACAATAAAAATGGAAAATAACAAAACACCGAAGTCATCTTCCCAAAAGCTCTCTCGCACGCCAATATCTTGCTGTCTCCGAGTCAAGTCAGTGGAGACTCCTACAGCAGCAGGATATGGAGGTGCTCTTTTTTCATTGGTGCTCCAGAACCACACAGTTGACACTGAGGGTGGTCATAAATACCTATATGATGCAGGTGTTCTCCTAGACAATCATGACCTGTTAGGAGTGTAAAGGTGGCTACTGCATCTCGGTGAGGCTTATCTGGTACTGCCTTAATATCTGTCTCACTCCAGTTATTATTCCTTATGCTTTCTCGTAGGTCAGCAAAGGCATTCATTTTCCTTATGATTTTTATATGTAGTTTTATGGAATGGTATGACAATCCAGAGCAACTTGGTTGAAGGTTTTGTGTTCCCTTGCGAGCAAGAAAGTCAGCTTGCTCGTTAATATAGGTGTTACAATGGCTGGGAATCCACTGGATGACTACTTTTTTGTTTTGTAGTGCCAAAAGTCTCAAACAAGAGCAAGTCCCGTTCTTCAATAATGGTTTGAACAGGTCTGTTATTTGTCAAAAGTAGCATGGCTTCAATTGGGGTTGTTTTAACCGCACCAGTCACTACTCTCAAAGTCCTATTTTGAATAATTTCTAAGCCCTTAAGAGAACTCTCCCTGCATGTTATGAGTGATTCGCAACAGTAAGTTATCAGAGGCAGGATAAAAATTTTATAGGTCAAATTAAGAGTCGATCTTGCGCATCCCCTAATTGATCCTGCTAATCGTTTCAGAATGTTGATTCTGCTGAGCACTCGTTTAGTCAGCATTTCGATGTGTGGCTTCCAACTTACTTTATTGTCGATAATTACGCCTAGGTATTTAAACTCGTTTGTAGTTTTAAGAGTGGTGTCGCGATAAATCAAGTTAGGGCAGAAGGCCTGGTGGGTTAACGAAAAGGACTGCACACCAGTTTTATTTAGGTTAACGATCATATTATTTTCCGTGCGCCAAGTCGAAGGAGTTTCCAGTGCTTGGTTTAATCTTTTCTCACTCATAGCTCCTGCATTCTTTTTTTGGTGCTTGTGTCCATATAATCAAATCATCTGCAAAAAGGAGGCACTTAATATCTTCTATTGATTCCAGATATGAAACCAAATCATTAATGGAAATGTTGAACATAATGCAGCTGCTAACTGCTCCCTGAGGCAAACCAGTCTGGAGATTATATGATCTAGAAAGCTTGTTGCCATATTTGAATTCGCATAGGCGCTGGTCAGGGAAAGACCTCATCCGATGAAACATTTTACCATTAATAGCAAAATTCAGGAGCTTCTGGCATAGACGGTCTCTACACACTAAGTCGTATGCATTTTTGAAGTCACCGTAAACTGCAGAACGGATATTTCTGCTAACCAATTAATCTTTTACGGCTTGACCAAAGAGGGCAACCTGTTCATTTGTTGATCGATTCTTGCGAAATCCAGCCTGCTGCATAGCAATCAAACCATTTTTTTCCAGATACCAATTTCATCTATTTATTACAAGCCTTTCCCTAGTTTTCCCCATTATGCTCGTCAGCGAAATCGGTCGGTAACTCTCAATTTGTCTCACATCTTTATCTTTCTTCGGAGTCGGTATAATTGTAGCTCTCTTCCAAATTGAGGGAATAAATCCAGTGTCCCAGATACAGTTGAAAGCTTTAAGGATGGTCTTCTTTGCCTACACACCTATATATTTTAGGAATTCTCCATGAATATGGTCTGCACCAAGAGATTTCTTCATAGATAGCTTATTTATACCAGTGTGCAATTCCTGGTAGTTGAAAGGAACACTGAAGATATCATTAGAGTCAGCACTTTCAAAGTTTGTCTTAAGAGCATTATTGCAAGTTTTCTTTAAGTCTTTTAACATTGATCGGGCATACATTCTTTTCTTCTGAATTTTGGCTTAAGTCTGGCCAAAAGCATTAGCTATATCTTTGTCATTAGTTAATACTATGCCCATATAGGTCATTGGATCTTTTCTAGTGGAGGGCTTCTTGTTTTGCAGATGGGACAGAAATTTATATGTTCTTAAGCTATCCTCTCTGTAGTTTATATTGGATACAAAACTATCAAAAGATTTTCTCTTGACCTCCAGAATAGCCTTTTTAAAGGATGTTGCTTGTCTTCTCCAGCGAAGGACATCATCCGGTCTCTTAGTAAGAGCAGCCTTATTTCTTAGGTGACCTCGTATTTCCTTTTGTTCTTTTAGATCTTTAGTCCAAAAGCATTTGTATTTATTGATTTTACCTCTAGGAATGCAGAGTTTTGCACATTTTAAGATCTCTTTATTGATTTTTGGAATAAGTTTGCTAGGGTAGTAACTAAAATCAAAGTTTTGCTCATGGAGTTCATCGTTAGTTAGTATTTCATATTTCTTCAGGACAGCCTTTTTGAAGTTCCATGATGAGAAGCTGTGTTCTTTAACACAGCCCCAGCTCTGAGGTAGGTTTATTGTTGCAACAACCTGCCTATGTCCCGAATCAGGGTCATCGATAACTCTTCCCTTGGTAAAGATACTAATATCAGAAGATACACATAAAAGATCAGGAGAGCTACCACTACCATTGTAATGTATATACGTTGGAGAGTCATCAGAATTATATATAAGATCAAGGGAACGAGGATTCAATAGATCTTCAACCTCCAACCCTGCAGCGTTATAGTTCTTATATCCTCATCTCGTAGAGTGGGCATTAAGGTCACCAAAAACGATAGTCTTTTGGGCGATGTCAATACATGACAGATTAGGTCTACTGGCAGGTGGAATGTACACAGCGTATATTGTAAAATGGCAACCCTCTTTCCAGACATTGGTCTTGGTGATTTCACTTTCATCTGCAGCTTCACCCATTTCCTTGCAGGTTTCAAAATTTGCCGTTAACTCATTCCTAACTCCAACTAATAGGCCACTAGCTACTCTCCTGAACTTTGGTAGAAGATATTAGTTATAAAAATGTAATAATCATTCTGTAATATTTGCCTCCATAATTGTGAAGACATCAATGTTTTGTTGCTTAAGGGTTAGGTTTAACTCTATTTTCTTTGACTGTGAGAAACCACCAGCATTGCTTTGCAATATATTCAGCTCCACTTCTTTCTTCCTCTGATTCCGCCTAGCATAGGAGTTGCGAGGATGCATGTCGAAAGTTGTAGACCACTTAGCCGCACAAAGCGTTGTCCAGGGTACACCACGAGGAGGTACTGTGTACCCCTCGAAATTAGAACTTTGATGAAAGAATTTAAAAAGACTACTTCAATAAATCAAGAATTAACAAAAGTATAGATAGTATTAGTTTTTTAATTTTTAAAAGATTACCCCCTGCCTCGAAAGTTATAATGCTTACTAAATTGCAGGCTATCAAAATACAGTTCTTGAAAGTAAAAACAATGTTTCTGAAATTTGGATTAGTTTAAACAACAATTGAATTTTTCTTTTTGCATCCATGGATTTCTGGTTTTGTCTTCTATACGTTTTCACTGACCAATCATTTCAGTCATTAGACTGATCATTTTAAGGATCATTAAGGCAACGAATTTAGCTGTACACTTTTCATTATTTTGTGATTTAAATAAATTAGTAAATATCATCTAAAAAAACTTTCTCTTTCAGTGAATGAATGTAGGACATGAATGCTTTAAAGTTCAAAATATTAATGATATAAAATACATATGTTGGCTCATTTATGTTAAAAAACTGCAAACTCGAATAGAATTCGACATTTAGTTTATATAAAAACCATATCAGGGCTAGAAATTATAACTTAAATTAAAATACAAACGTATTTTTTTTCACTTCCTTATCTTTTCAAAAATGAAAATAATAATAAACGTAATTTCTAAATTTAAAATTTAACTGAAAAATGCCACTGTTTCAAAAATTTTGTCCAATTTCATGAAAGTAAAATTTTATAGAATCAAAATATTTAATGTAGAATTTAATAGAATGTTTTATGGTGAATTTAATAAAGTTGAAACATAGGATTTTTTAGATACTTTTTCTACATCTAATAAATACACAACTTATCTGCCTATATTATAAATATACCACAGTGTACATATGAAAAATTATCAAAGTAGTTAGACAAAGAAAGTGGTAACATTATAAGGTTATAAAATATTTTCTCTATTTGAATATTGATAAAGTATTTTTTTTTTTTTTAGTCGTATTTATTATTTTTTGTTATAACAACTAGATTAAGATTGAGCCTTAAAATCTGCTCCTTCTGATTACAGCCACGCAATTCATTTGAAAATCTGGTAAATTCTATAAAACTTTATCATAACTTTAAAAAAAAGAAAAAAAGGGAATAAATATTATATGAATTAACCATTTTCAGAGTGGCAGAGTAAGAAGAAAAAAACTATTTTATTATTAAAAGGCTTACAATTCTTATTTTGTTTACCTAATTTGAAATACTAATCATACAAAAAACTAATGTGAATTAAAGCAAAAATATTTCCGTTACAGTGAACAACCGATATTGACGCGATGTTATTTTCCCTGAAAATGTCACTTAACCGCTTAATCAACTAAATTCTGCAATTGGAATACTTTAATTTATAATGAAACAGCTTATGTTCATTCAAAACATAAATTAATTTAGATTTCTTACATTAGATTGGTATGGGAACAAAAGGAGATATATAAACTAAATGTTGTTTCAAAATATCCTTTTTGTTTCGGATCTATCAACCATTAAATTCATATTTTCCTGTTTAAACCATGAAATCAGAGCCTTTCATGGTTCCATGAAAAACTCTGATTTGTTCCACCAGCACTAATAACGAAAACACAGAGATTCCTTTTAGGTCTGTGGTAGCTGCAGATAGACAAAGCGAATTTTTTATTCGTCGAAATGTCGTCTATAAGGATTTTTTGCGTTTTACTCGAGAAATCTGAGATGGTGAGGAAAATATAGGGAAACGATGCCATGAAAAGGGCCGTTCACAAACGTTTTCATAAAGATCACATCCTTCTTCATGAAGATCCTTCGTTTCATCAAGCATTTTCATGAAGATCTTTCTCTTCCACCGCAGGAGAAAATGTTGAGCGAGAAATCGTGAACAGACGAATAACCATAACTTGGTATTTCGTATGGTATTGTTCCCATCATGATTCGAATATGGATCGTGTTTCTTTGCACATGGTTCCAAAAATGTTATCACCCGAACAGTGAGAGTGAAAGCTCGCTTAACATGGCTAACACTGGCTTAACATGGCGAGATTAACATGACTGCTTCTTGAAGAAAATCGTGACAGGTAATGGGACATTCTTTACGACCCTCAGAAAAAACGCCAAGAAAGTGAATAGAAAGCAAACATCACCAAGAAAGACAAAATTTTGCTTGGACAATGAGGTGTTTTTCGATAACGAGACCATCATTCACTACGAATTTATTCCTGAAAAAAAACAAAAGCATTCACATCAAACAATGCTAGAAAAGGTTTTCTTTAATTATAATATATTTTTAGTCGTTCATTGCATTAAAAGATAAAAAATTATGCTAAACATTATTGTCATGGCAAAAATGCAAATACTAAAAAATAATGTGATCCAAATTGAGTGGTCCATATATGAAAAAGTCGTATGTGTTCATACAAAATGTTTCGTTCTTTCCGGCCATTTAAAATGTTTCCATTAAATATCTTTATTTTAATTTTAAATCCTGTACCTATTGTTTTATTTTATTTTATATCCGTCGTTGAACAGGTTCCAATTACCACTGCTAATGTTCAACTACACTACGTAGCTTTGTAATTTTAAACCCAATCCAGAAGACAAGGGAACTCCTGGATCGAGTATTGGGAGAAATTTGCCTCCGTGGAGAACTTTTTGATGGAACTAACCCGCATTTGCGTTACATGGAGAGGAAGAATACGAGAACCTCCCACGGTTAGCCTGACGGCAAGGGGACTCTAACTCAGGATCTGTCTACCACTGAGGATATTTCACGTCAGCAGTGTGGTCGGTGCAAGCTGGATGCGGAATTCGTATCGACCAGCCATCGCCGGGATTCGAACCCGGTTCTCCTAATTGGTAGGCGAACGCTCTATCCCCTAAACCATCGAAGAAAAGGTAGCTAACATTAGAATATATCCATGTAGTCTAACACATCACTTGAGAAAGCTTCTTCAAGGGAAAATGTGAAAACTAAAAGGATAAATGAAAGAATGAGAGAAATGCAGAAACGATCCCTCATGTCTCAAGGGAAGAGAAGAAGGGAGTCGCAAATAGGCGTGCTTTCTTGTCTTGTTAGTCTGCAGAAAAGACCCATAAAGCGTGACTTCTCCACCAGATCGATGGAATCGATTCTCCTCTTCCACATCTTCCGGTGAGGAGTTTATATTCTCTGTGTTATTATCACAAAAATGACTTCATGAAGGGGAGGGAGGGGCTCTCTGAAAGAGCAGTCAGGGGGAAGATCCATTCCACTTTTATGCTCCGGCTTTAATAATTGAACACGTTGTTTCGTGGGAGCCTCCCTCTTAAAGATCATCTCAAAGGGGTCG
This sequence comes from Parasteatoda tepidariorum, assembly GCF_982258835.1. Lineage (NCBI taxonomy): Eukaryota > Metazoa > Arthropoda > Arachnida > Araneae > Theridiidae > Parasteatoda > Parasteatoda tepidariorum. The sequence goes on from NC_141766.1 coordinate 6,188,912, forward strand.
ATTCAACTTCGAGTTTTAAACTCTTGGCTTTTATAATACTATCTTAACATAGAATATTTGCAATTTTAGCTTCAGCATGTATTAAGGAACGATAGCAGTTTGAATCTGATTCATTTTATAACCGTCGTTGAACAGCCGACCCGATTTTGAGTTTACGACGACCCATGTTCAACTACGTAGCTTTGTAATTTTTAACCCAATCCAGAAGACAAGGGAACTCTTGGATCAAATTTTGCGAAATTTGCTTTCGTAGAGGATTTTCTATTATATTTTGTCTGAGGAATGATTCATATTAGATGAAATATTCTGTCCTCAAAAGAATACGCCTCATTATACAAAAATGCAAAAGGTGCTTTTATATGTGTGTTTAAAAAAAGTAAGGCATTTACCCTTAACTGTATATATCAGATGTACTGCTTAGTTTTATCGGATACTTTTGTTACAAGTTTGAATATGCATGCACAGCTCTTTTGAACAATCTATGCAATGTCTTTTTTGGCTAGAATATTACGATTGAGTTAAATACCCTACCACTTTCTTTATAAACGAACCTTTTACTGAAAAAAGAGACGAGTACTTTCGTTGACAAAACTTTCCGGCGAACCTTAAATTAGAGTATTTTTCTAAAGCAGCTGTAATTTTCAATTTGAATTTTATAATTTGCAAATCACATTACTTCAAGCATTCCGACTTCGCTCATTTAAATGAGAATTTTTTGTAATATCTACAATGGTAGTAAATTTTAGGATTAAATTTTGATTCATAATTAATGATTAATGAATACGATTAACAAATAATTAATATAAATTTTTAATTCAATACATTCAATTCACAGCATATGCAATCAATTTAAAACCTTGCAAATAGGTAAAAATGCGCTTTTTAAAATTCTGCAATCCATACAAAAGTTTAAAGACTGGTATCCGAACTACTTCTTAACTGGTAGCAAAACAACTTAAAACTTTTCTAAGAAAATAGCCATTCGTCATTACTACAACCATAAATGATTCAGTATATATGTAATCAGTACTACAATTGCTCGTCGTAATTGTTTTTTTTTTAAATTGAAGTTTCAGTTATAAAGACAAGTTTGGTCCAGCTTTTATGAAATCTTGCCTACCACTTTTTTAAAATTTTAATCTTTAACAGTTGTGATGTATTTTTTGGAAAATATCCCGCATGTAATATGTTAGTATAAGATCTATAAATTCAACAGTAAGGCTTTTAAATGCTGTCAAAATTAAACATTAAATTTTTATTTCACTACCACTTTAAAACTATAATTCTGCTGGCTAGGTATTAAATTCAATGTGTAAAAAGTAGTATATACATACCCTCCAACTTATGAAGATTTTGAAAATAATTCTTTCCAGTGGTAGCGAACCAAAGTAGAAATTTTTAAAGCAAATGGATCTCTCATAAAACTTTTATCAGAACTTAAGAATCTAGCCATATGGCCTGCACTTTTATAAGTAATAGTGGACAAGTTACGCTAAAATTAATTTTTTTTTAAATATTAAGACATTAATTTTGCTACCGTCTGAAAAGAAGATTTCTGAAGCTACGGAAATTCCGTAGCAGTAGGAGGGTATGTATATATTCATGTGTGTGTAACATAAAAAGCTTTAACAAATCATTTCTTTAAAATCTAAATTATCTTTCTAAATTTATTACTCAAAACTGAACGCGTTCTCAGATTTATCCTTCACATTCAGATTTAGTTCTAAATTTCGATTAAAAAATGTCAGAGGCGACATATATATATACTATCTATCTATCTATCTATCTATATATATATATATATATATATATCTATATATATATATATATATATATATATATATATATATATATATATATATATATATATATATATATATATATATATATATATATATATATATATATATATATATATATATATATATATATATATATATATATATATATATATATATCCCATCCTTGGTAACTAACAAATCAAAACTCAGAATAACAAATCATTTCAGCAGTGCAGTAAGAACGACACTTTAAAACCCTCTTGTTACACTCAATTTGCGCTTTTGTTTTCATATTTTGTAATCTGGCAATCTTTCTGCGAAAACATTTTTAAATCATTCTTGAAAAATATCCGTCCATGTAAGTTGTTATGATTTTGCTACTCGCTTTATAGTCCCCCCTTTTTAATGTTTTATCTTTTTATTTTATTTTATTATCTGTTTTTACATGTTATTTTTACTTTTTATGATCTACTTTTTTGTAGTTATTATATTAAAAAAAATTTGAGTGCTCCTCACACTATTGTATTAATATATTTTGCTTTGGCTTTATTGATACAATATCAGAAAGCACTTTGTTTTGCGGATATAATCGTGTGGGCTGAAGAAAAGATTATATCTTTTTTTTTCCGGCTTTTTTTCCGGTTTTTTAAATAACATTTGATTTTTTTTTTTTTTTTAACTAAAATGTTGTTTGTTATTTTTTTACTTATTATTTCCCACCCCTTTTTTTCATATGTCTATAATTTTTCTTTGTTTTATTCTTCAATTTGAATATATATATATACAGTGTCCCAAAAGGTCGTTTACAAACTTAACATGCTGGTCTGTCATATCATGATGAACAAGATTTACATAGGAACTTGTGTCCGAAAATTAAAACTGCGACCGCTAGAGGGCGATAATTGCACGAAAACGGGAGAGAGGGAAAAACAATCATTTCAGGCGTGGACGTTGAAGGAGAAGGAGAAGGATGAGTGAGTTTAGTAACGCAGAAATGGCCGCCAAGCATTACGTATACGGCGCCGCTGATGGAAATGGACGAGCCGCGGCACGGACGGACCTTGAGCGCTTCACAAACAGACGTCAGCCAAGTCATGTTTTGTTTGGACGATTGCACCGCAGATTATGTGAATCAGGTGCTTTCGTAGCACGTAGCCACATCGGTCGAGAACGTGCTACACGCACATCTGTCGTAGAGGAAACCGTGCTACAGGAGTATGCCATCAACCCGCAAAGAAGTCTCCGGGAAGGCGAACGTGTCTTGGGTGTAGCTCGTTCCACCATAATGCGCATACTGCACGATGACATGCAACACCCTTACCACTTCCAAAAAGTACAGGCACTGTGCGCTGACGATTATCCCAAACGCATTGCACTCTCTCGCTGGTATTTGCAACAGCGGCTCGCACAGCCAGATTTTCCATCATGGATTTTGTTTTCTGATGAATCCTGCTTTACACGGGATGGTGTCGTGAACCTGCACAACATGCACGTATGGACGCATGAAAACCCAAGATGTACACGTGCCCATGCACATCAACAACGTTTCAGCGTAAACGTTTGGGCTGGTATTATCGGTGACATGTTGATTGGCCCTTACCTTCTACCTGAACGCCTCGACGGAAATACCTATCGCATTTTTTTAGAAAGAGTTTTGCCGGATCTGATGGGTGACGTTCCAGCCGCTACACACCGAAACATCTGGTTTTAGCATGATGGAGTGCCTGCCCACTTTAGCTACGCTGTTCGAGAATACCTCGATAGGATTTATCCTAATCGCTGGATCGGTAGAGGCAGACTAGTCCCATGGCTGCCGCGATCCCCCGACCTGACTCCCCTGTATTTCTACCTGTGGGGACACATGAAGTTCATAGTGTACGAGACACCTGTAACATCGGACACGGATCTTATCGCCAGGATCGCGGAAGCGGCAGCACGTGTCCGTGACACTCCTGGCCAATTTGAACGGGTTCGTGAATCCATGCGCCGACGCTGTGAAACGTGCATTGTGGCGAATGGAAGGAATTTTGAGCATTTGCTGTGATGTAATGATGTTTTATAATAAAAATCATATTAACACCGCTATCGATATCATTTTTTTTCTCCTCATCCAAACCTGCACTTATCGCCCTCTAGCGGTCTCAGTTTTAATTTTCGGACACAAGTTCCTATGTAAATCTTGTTCATCATGATATGACAGACCAGCATGTTAAGTTTGTAAACGACCTTTTGGGACACCCTGTATATATATATATATATATATATATATATATACACCGAAGAGCCATTACATTGATCACCCTGCTAATAACATGTAGGACCACCTTTAGCCCTCAAAATTGCTAGCACCCGCCATGGCATTGATTCTACAAGGTGCTGATGGGTAGTCTGAGGTATCTGGTACCAAGCGCTCTCCAACTGGTCCTGCAATTCCCTCACATTGCGAGGGGGTAGCGTGGCAGCACGAATTTGGTTTTCCAAGTAGGACCACAAATGCTCTATTGGATTAAGGTCAGGTGAATTTGGGGGCCAAGACATGACTTGAACGTCACTGGAATGTTCATCGAAGCAATCCATGACGATTCGACCCTTATGACATGGTGCATTATCCTGTTGGTAAACACCTTCTCCCGCAGGAAAAGCTGAATGGGTGAACCTGGTCTGCAACTATGTTCAAGTAGCTTACAGACGTCAGTAATTGCTCTATGAGGATTATGGGTCCTAATGTGCCCCCCATGAAACCGTTGTTATAGATGGAGAGTGGTCATAATGTAATGGCTCTTCGATGCATATATATATATATATCTCGGGTTCCTATAAATTCAAAAATTATATTTAATGGTTCAACTATTTTAAATGATTTTAAGAATAAGGTATACGACCAAATTTTCAGGGATAGAGAAAAAAATACATGTTAATTGCTTTCTTTACAATACGCATAAACTAGAAAAGCAAAATGAGGTTAAGCTTGTTTTGAGTAATCATACAAAAAAATACACCCAGAAGACACAGAAAAATTTTTCATAATGGGTTGTCGGAACCCTTTGGTTGGAAGAATGCCCCAATCATTTTTCGAAGAACTATTCGTAGAATCCTAACTAAACATAAAATTAACTTTGCTATTTTATTATTTTGATTAACAATTTTGATTATTTTTTCTAATAATTAATTGATGAATTTAGATTATATTAAATAAATTTTTGAGTTATGTTGTCAAGAAATTAAAATTTTCGTTTATGTTGGCAAGAAATTAAAATTTTCGTTCCTTTTTTGCAAGAAGAAATTTATTATTTGGGCTTTGATATAATTAAAGGAAGTGTAACACCATATAATACTAATATTGATAATATCAAATTTGTGAATTAGTTTTCTTAAATATTTATGTTTGAATTTTTTATTTTGAATTTCTTGCAGATAAATTTTTTTTCGAGGGATAGGAGATGTATTATAGAATGCCTCATACTAGTATTTCTATATTAATTCATAGCTAAAAATAGATTCTCTCATTAATTTGTCTTGAAATCCGAGGGCACAAACTGAACTGAGGACGTTCCGACTGATACAAAATAATCATAGTACGATAGTCAAGGATGCTTATTAATGCTAAATTTTATGAAATTTTGACGAATTCTTCAAGAACTTGAATTGTGTGCGAAAAAAAGTCACTCAAATTTCCCGGTACATCAGTAAAAATACATGTTCAAATACGTTCTTTTCACCTACTCCTGATTATCATGATGGCCACTCTTTCAGGGTCACCATATTAGGGGGGCCAACATTGCTACCACAGTAAGGACAGATAGTACAAAGAGTGTAAGAATATCAATAGCTTGCCCGGGATTCGCTCCCAGAACCTTTCCGATGCAAATCAAGTTCCCTGAACTCTACACAGTGCGGTCGGCTTGTTTTTGATATTTAATAAATAGTATTTTTTTATAATTTCAATCATGAAAATTAAAAATTATTTCTAACTTTAAGTAAATTTTGAAACTACTTCAAATGAGGACATAATTACTTATTGTGGTGATGGTAATCAGGGTGTGTTGTTTGGAAGTTGTATAGTATAGTGGACTAGTTGAAGATAGTGATGAAAACAGAAGAAGATGAAAATAACACTTGAAAATGAAAACCGGATCATAACTGATAAAAAGCTTTTATTTAGTATTATTTGCAGAGCTCGAAATATAAAAATTAAATAGTTACCATAAGAATTTCAGTTGAATGAATTTTGGATAGTAATTATTAATAAGGACATTTTTCTGTTAATAAAAATAAGCTTAAGTAATGAAAGATATTTTAAAAGATAGGAAATAAATAGCTAATGCCAATTGTGGCATCCCCGCTGGACACGGAGAAAAAAAAAGTATGCAATAATTTTTTTTTTTTTTTTTTTTTACTAAATTAATGGATCTCCCCATTTTACAAAAAAGTGTCATGCACTGAAACATAATATATCCAAGGAGCAAAATATACACTTATGTGTAGTTAAATATCAAAGTAAACTTATTTTTCAAAAAAAAAATTTAGAACATACAGTTATAGTTCTAACATATACTTTTAACACTCTTGTTATAAAATATCATATATAAATGTTCTGAGCTATATATGTAAAATTAGCTGAGTATATAAAATACTACATTAGCTGATCATTGTATCACCTGGACAGGATACTTTAATTTCTGTCGAAGAGAAATATTTAACATTAATAAACAGTATACTCTGCATAACTATTTCATTTTACCATATATTTTCTTTATTATCAATACTTTTTTACATCGATATAAATATACAATCTAAAATATTTAAACATATAAGTGCAATTTATCATATCATATCCTATATTTCTTATTATAAATTAATAAAATGTTTGTTAACATCAAATATTCACATAATTATAAGTGTCAATACAATTCGTTAGTCTATTGTTTATTATTAAAAATATTAACTGAGCATGAGCATAAAATTCAAGAAAATATGAGCTTTTTTCAGCTCTAAATAAACAGTTGATAAGACTGTTATTTTATTTACCTAGGTTTAGTCATCCCCTTTTCATAAGGGGCAAAATTATCATCTCTTATATTTCAAAGGCAAAATTATCTAAAAATGCAGCATTTTTTTTAAAAATATTTTCTTCTTAACTTTTTCCACCTTTGAACTAATGTGTTCTGGAAAACATGTGATCAGGATTCTAACCTGAATTTTTGTGTAATTTTGTTTCAATGTGACACAATTTGTTAACAATTATACTATCACAGCTATCTAGTAATAAATTCAAGGTAAAGTCATTTTATAGTTTTTTTTAAAACCATATCAACTTTTGAATTAATGTTATAGCATGCCTATGATCAGGATTCTAACCTGAATTTTTGCATACATGATGCATTTATACTATCTTGACAGTATTATTATATTCAAGAAGATAAAAGTTATTATTATCATTTTTTTACTGCATCTATAAAAATTCACTTCATTTTAATGAAGGAAAATATTATTGTCCTATTATATATGAATGCTCAATCATTCTTATTTTGAATTTCATGAATTTATTTTTAGCTTAGTTGGACACTTATTTAATAAAAATTAAAATATTCGACAATTGCATTGTTCAAATCAATTGAATTTTTTCTAAAAATAAAATTTCCTTATTTATGTTTTGATAAAACAATCTATTCGTGTGTAACAATTACAATTTAATAACTATTTAAATTAACCCTATTGAATATGCACTTGCATTGAATAAAATAGCTTACTTTCTTAAGAGAAAAACTATTAGTGCTCAATATAATAGCTATTGTAAAATTAATCATTTAATGAATTTTAATTACCTAGACCCTAGTAAAGAAAATCACCAGAAATCATTCCGCACAGATGCCTCCATGCAAAACAACAGCAACAATGAGACAGAGTTTAATTAATAGATATCCGAATTACTTTAGTGTACGAATACTTGTGAAATGTGATCATGTGGTTGAAGTTCAATTATACATAAATGCAAGTATTAATTACTAATCATATATCTTATAAATTATCTTCTGAAATGCACAGAAATATTCGCTATTTTATTCACAAATCCTAGAATGCTTTGTGTTAGCATCCATTATGCATAAGGGTTAATAAAATGTATCATATTATTATCAGCATTATTTAAAATCCATTTCTGGTCTAGTTTAATAACATTTGTAAATAAATATGAATAATTTTAAAAATACACTTGAAATATATATATAGTATATCAATTTATGGCAAACAGTATAAAATTTCAATTTCTTTTTTTTTTATTTATTGTTATGTTATTGTAATTCTTGAAAGTGTTTAACTCAAATTATTAAATAGTAACATGAATAATGTTAAAATGACCAATTAAATCATACAAAATTGAAATGCAAATGTAAATCTTTTTTATGAACCAATATATGATATGAATATGTTATTTTTAATTAGATAGCAAAATTTGATTGCAGAAATTAACCTTAGAAAATAAATTTACATATAAGTAGAATGTCAAAAACACCTCATGAACTGTAAATACAAGATACCTAAAGAAGCTTTACATGCAAATTATACCCAACCAACACTACAATCATTTCCTGCAACGCTTTGAAGAAATTGTCTAAAAACTTTCCTTGTAATTTACTAAAAACATTTTCTTTGAAAACAAAAGTACATTTGCATAATCTTTTAATAGAATAATAAATGTGGATAATAAAAACTCTTAAATGTTATTGCTAAGAATGAATAAAAATTCTTTAAAATCACTGAACACATCGTTAATGTTCATTAATGACATGTGTTAACAATTAATATAACACTCGATTTTTTTTAAATTATAAAATATGGAAAAATTGATTTTACAGATAATTTTTTTTAATAAAAATAAACTTAAGTAATGAAAGATATTTTAAAAGATAGGAAATAAATATGTAATGCCATTTGTGGCATCACACCTATATATGATAAAGAATACAATTCACGTGAACGAAGACCTAACACACAGCATAAACCGCAAACCGGGAACCACAAAAAAATATTGATTGATCAAACTAAAAATTTACAATTAGAAATATGTACACAGCTGTGATTTACAAATTAACTTACTTTAAAATTAAAGAAAATATTTGCAACAATATTTCCAGGCTAAAATTATTATTGTTTCGAAAAATACAAAAGTTCTTACGGTCTATGTCTAACTATATTTTCATAAAATCTTATATTACAAATTGTTTCAAACAAGAAATAATAGGGAATTCTCTGTTGAGAAACTCAATTAGATTGCTTCCTGTACTGTTCTTATTCTTAATCCCATTCGGGCTTTAATAATTGACTGATGTAATTTACCATTTTTAAAACGAAAATCATATATTTTCATATAAATATAAATCATTTACATATAAATCTATTTTATCATATTAAATTTAAAAATTTCTTTAGAAAACGTATATTTAAGTAAAAGATTAACTACCATGAAAACATCTTTAAAATATTCCGTCTCAGAAAATCACACAAAGCATATTTTTTTCCCTTTAGCCACATTTTTCTTCGCGGTGATAATTTTTTATAATTGCAGATAGTTACTATAAGGCTATGAACCTGAATTAAAAATTGAATTAAGCTTTAACTAACAGTCTGTTACTACGACGACCGTTTCTCTCTCTCTTTATAATTATATAGACATTTGTTAAAACTTTTTATGTAATGTTTATGGTACAATTAGTCTTGTTTTTAAATTTTTTCTCCTTTTTTAAAAAAAAATTTTTCTAGCTGCAACGTCACCATAAAGACAGTTATAATGAATGAACTTAAATTAAAACAGCAAAGAAACTGTGTAAGATGTGTAAATGAGCTAAACAGTGAGATTTAGTGATTCGCTGTGATAATTAATTTGTGACTAAATTGTAAATGGCGAATCAGAGAATTACAGTTTCGTTTTTATTAGTTCTTTTTTCCTCATAATTTTTCCTGGATAAGATATCCATTTACTCTCTTGTTTCCTGGCATAGTTTTTCAGGAAAATTCCTGATAAATAATTAATTTTGAATTAAAATACGTTGCAATGCAATTAAAAAACACAGAATAGAAAGGAAATGGAAAAGATATATCGAACTAATCAGGCCTATATCAATATAATTTAAGTAACTTAATATGCCGTATTTTAAAAATTTGTGTAACAAAAAAAAATGTAAATAGGAAAAAAATTCACCTCTAATAGGAATTTGTTATTATAATTTTTAATTTTCCTTAATTTGTTTTTTTATATTCATCTTCTTACATTCAATTTTTATGCTCGTTTTTTTATAATCATTTACTCTCATTTTGTTTAATGCAAAAAATAAAAAAAATTGCCCTTTCAGAACAGTCAATATCAAGTCACGTGAATGATTCCTCATTGGATGAAAATAATGACACTAATTTAACAGCACAAAACTATTGATTTTTGTTCTCTTAGCGAACAGAATAAGTCAAAGGGAGCAATCCCCCCCCCCCCACTCAACTCGTAAGATGACTTGCTTTGAGGAGCTTTCTGAAAAATAAAATCAGCTGCAAAGAAAGAACTTTCGAAATTCCAGCATGAATTTGAAAATCATGAATAAAATGGAATTAGACGAAGAAAAATAATTAAATACGAGTTTTTAAGAACACAGATTATTATTCATTGGTATTATATATAATAAGATCCACAATATATATGCGTTTTTTTTTTTTTTTTTTTTTTTTTTTTTTTTTTTTAAATAAGCCAATTTCCTGCTTTGATGAAAATGTTTCGTCAGGAAGCTATAATTTCATTTTGTTCATAACATCAGGATAAGTTAAAAATGAATATAAATTATACGATAGTTTGAGCATCTTCGAAATTCAGAAGAATTTAAATTAGTAGAGACGTTTTATATTAATATTAAAGTAAAATAAATATGTAAAAAAATTTTGCTAATTTAAAATTAAAAACATACCCACTTAAAGAAAAGAAAATTATTGAAGATATATTTAAGGAACAAATTAAGTTATTACATGGGAAGAATAATTAAGAAGAAATAAAAATATAAAATTATGTGCTTCAACAATAATAGCAAAAAATGTAAAGAACCGCACAACATTTTAGAATCAATGAGTGTAATAAAAGTACCCTTCTTAATAATAGAAGCAGCTGAAACAATTTAATTGGTTTAATTTGTATGTAGCGCAACAATCTCGTTTTATTTTCATTAGTATTATTGTTTTTTTAATGTCTTTGTTAAATTGTTGGATATTATTAGTAGCACATTAGAATTGTGTATAAAAGCAGTCTTGCGATACTGTGAATTTTAAAATTTAAGAATTTAAGAGCCTATAAGTCATGTAACTGGTAATATAACTGGTATGATATAAACTGATAATGTCCTTACAGGCTTCATAACATTTCACTATATATCCCGGAATCCATTATTTCCTGTGGTCAGTTACAAACCACAGATTCAAGTGATTTAGATTGTTGGCTCGTTGGTGATGAGCAAAGACTATCCTTAACTACACTAAGAACACAAACATTTTGAATGAGTTACAATATTTTTTAACCTTTGTAGCTCACTTTTAACCTTGAACAACAATTGTTTTATCAAAATCTATTTTAACATTAAATAAGTACATATCAGGTAGTGATTGCGAACAATAATCCAAGTTCGTATTGATACTGTATATTTTAATTTTATTTGTTAAATTACCAATACGAACAGCTACTTTAATTATGTAAAAATTATGAATTGTGCCTTTTGTTTGTTGTAATGGCACCTTATGTTTTTCATCAATTTTTGTATAGTTAATATTTTTTTAAAAATTTCGATGGAACAATTGATATTGTTCCTCCTTTATCACAAAGAGCCGGAATTTCAATTTTTGAGCCATCTCTTCCAGACATAGTCATATCACAAAAATATAACGAAATTAATTGTCATTGTTTATTAAAATCTCTCTTAATCTTTTAGTCAAATTTGTTTTGAGAAGAATTATCAGAAAAATTTTCACCCTTTTTGTCATATTGTTTTGGGAAGAGTTGTCAGAAGCAATTCCATGATAGTTTTTTTAGTTGGTCTTGTCATTTCATTACTATTATCTTTAGAACGATTACTATATTGATTGAAACCAGTTCTATATGGGTAATTGTAATTGTTGTTGTTGACGTATGCCTGTTTAGGCAGAGGGGTGCGATTATTCTTGTTTTCCAGTGGCGCCATCTTCGGCCAAGAAATCGATTTCTGCCACACCCATACGTCACACCCGTTTATAGGGCGGACCCATTCATACATCCATTCATTCATCCACAGATCGTAATTTTGACCTGAATCAGAGAACGATCGATCTCCAATCTAGTACCCCCAGAGGTTCTGATTTGTTATGGGAACTAGGAGGACTTTGCGAGTCGACAGATTTTAACGTGCATCAGTCACCATTTACAACACGAGGGGTCTTCGGCTGGTGGGGCTCGAACCCACAAACACTCGGACATGGGTCCAGCGCCCTACCGAGCAGGCTATCCCGGCTCGGTAATTGTAATTGCTTCCCATATAATGCTGTTATCAGTCTGATATCGGAACTGTCCTAGACCACTTTTATAATTATTTGTAAAATTTATTTTAACCTGTGGTGCATGGTATACAACGGGTCTCTGTACAAGAGGAGAAAATTATTTCGGTTTAGTACCAGTTTGTTTATTAATTCCGATTCTCAAAGATTTATCTTTCCAGTTTTTCTGCCAAATTCAAAGAACTCTTCAGAGAATTCCATGTAACAAAAAAAAATGTTGTTTAGCTTAATTTGGCACTCTAGTTTTAATTTGGTTAGCAATAATTAGTTCCTTCAATTGCTCAAATGATTCTATCTTAAGCTCAGCTAACCAATCATTAAAGTAAGCAGATATTTCACTGGAAAAAAAAACGCGCCAAGAATCCTGAGATTTCTCATGTGATGAAAATAATTTAAATTTTAATTGCTCTGGATTAAGTTTATACCTTTTTAATAATAAGGTTTCAATATTTGAATAATCATGAGCTAATTCCCCTCGTTCCCGTGAAAGTTGGTTAGCAATGTCATGGAGTAACAGCTTTATTAAATAAATAACATGTTCAGAAATATTAGCTAATTTGACCTTAGTTTTGCAATTTTTTAAATACAAAAATAGCTCGTATATCAATATATGGTTTGTTACAGTCCATGCCACCCTGCAAAGAACCTTTTGAGTTAAACGCAACGGCGCATAGTTAAAAAAAAACGACAACAAAAAGTCATCTCTTTATCCTTCTCCCCAAATCTTCAACATGGTGACTTATCCTGTGAGAAAGTCATACTCTCGTTCCAGGGGCGCAACAAGCACAGTCATCGTTCGGAATAAGCCATACAGGGGCGGCGAAGGTCATCACTTCCATCGTCGAACAGCGAAGGAGATAACACATAGGGCGGAAGCATGACCCACGCATTCTTCCTTCCTTCCATCATTTAAGAGGGGGAGAAGCTCACCACGCCGATCTCCATCAGTCTCATGGGGAGCAAAAATATACAACAAACAGATTTATATATAACAAACAGATATATATATATATATATATATATATATATATATAGCGTAATAAATAAATACAAAAAGGGAAAGAAGAAAAAAAAAACGAAGAAAATTAAGAAAACAATAAGTTTTATTTACTGCGCATAAGCTGCAAGTAAATAGAACTCATAAGTAAGCTCAAAATGTCGAGAAAACATGGAAAAAATTTCAGAACAATGAAAAAAAGTAAAAATAAAAAGAAGAAAAATAATAAAAATCCGAGGGGAAAAAAATTCCGAAAAGTAGGAAGGAAAAAAAATTAAAATCCGGAAAATAAAAGATATAATCTTTTCATCAGCTCACACGATTATATCCGCAAAAAGGAGTGCTTTCTAATATTGTATCATTGTAGTCAAAGCGAAATATATTAATACAATTGTGTGAGGAGCACTATTACTTTTCGCACATCCATTTTCGGGCCCATCCTTGGTAACTATCAAATCAAACGCACATCAGTACTGCAGTAAGAACGCACTTTAATACAAAACACCTCTATTTACGCCTTTACCTTAATTTGCGCTTCTGTTTTCATATTTTGTAATCTGGCAATCTTGTTTGAAAAATATTTTAAATCATTCTTGAAAAATTTTCCGTTCATGTAAGTTCATTTGAATTCGCTACTCGCTTTATAGATTTCGTTTTATGTTTTATTCTGTTTTTTCTTTACATTTTATTTTCTGTTTTTACGTGCTATTTTTACTTAATATCTTTTATTTTTATTTGTTGTAATGTTTTTGTAAAAAAAATTTCTTGAGTGCTCCTCACACTATTATATTTAGATATTTTGCTTTGGCTATATTGATACAATATTGGAAAGCACACCTTTTTGCGGATAATCATGTGAGCTGATAAAAAGATTATATCTTTTACTTTCTGGATTTTTATTAAATTTCTTTCCTTTTTTTCGAAATTTTTTTCCCCTCGGATTTTTCTTATTTTTCTCATTATTATTTTTACCTCTTTTCATTGTTCTGTAATTTTTTCCATGTTTTCTCTACATTTTGAAAGCAAATTTCTCCCAGTACTTGTTCCGGGAGTTCCCTTGAGTTCAAAATTACAAGGATACAGAGTTGAACAGTAGCAGTCGTAAACCCAAAAAATTGAGTCGGCTGTTCAACGACGTTTATAAAATAAAATAAAATCAGAATAAAAAAGTTTAAATAAAAAAATTATGAGCTTCCTTCAAAAATATTTACAATGTAAAAGAAAAATGAATAAACGCATTTACTTATGTAGAATATATGAAAATGTTAGTTTGAACACACCCTTTTTTGTTGAAAACCCAAACAATAATTCTTCAACGTTTGTAACTGATTAGTTTTCTTTCTATGTAAATTAAAGAGAAAAAATTAAGTTTCTCATGGTTTCGAAGGTTTTCGGTCTATTTCTGTCATTAGTTTATCGTCGTCTTTATTTACCACTTCTGCAACCATTTTTTTCAACCATAAACATATCATAATAAATAAACGTGATATTTGAGTTTTTTTCTCTAAAAAAATCCTTTTCATATCAAACCGAAATAACTTTATTTATTTAAAAGAAATTATCCAAATGGATATTATTAGAATAACATTCGTGAAGATAAAACAACATACGGGAAAACAAAACAAAGATGAATCGAGGTTCAACTGTAAACATAAAAAACTTGAACAAATCTTTTGATGTTATTTCTTTATTCTTCATTTATTCAAAAATAATAACGTTCTCACATCAGCCTTCTAGTTTTATTTATGATTGAAGTAGACCAGCGAAATTCCTATTTTCTGACCAAGTTACAAGAAATTCCCTTTTTACATGGGACTTAAAATTTCACCAGGAAATTTTTGCAAGGTTTTTCCTAGTTTTTATTCAGTACTTCGATTTCGCGTCACTTGGATTCTCTTCGTGATTATGCGTTAATAAATATAATTTACGAATGGCCTGGAATCCTGTTTTATCCCTCTTCTCGCAACGAGTTTATAAGGCAGCAGGATAAAAATCAGGTGCCAGGCATGAATTATTAATTTTTTTTTTCCTTTTTAACCCTCATGATTGAAAAACGCAGGGGAAATTATGAAAAGAAAGCGTGAATCAGAGAATACTTGGGTTCACGCAGCATTGGAGTTGAACTATTTTCCCCGCGCGTTTTTTCACATTTTTGAGGTCTGTTCTACAATAGTGTTTTTCGAATACAGTGACATTAGAATTTTCAATAATAGAAATAAAATAAAAAATAAAAAAAAGAAATTGAAGCAATTTTTCTGTTACATTTCCAGTGTATTTTACGATATTTTGTGTGTGTGTGCTTTTTTTTATTTAAATTTTTTTCTATCCAGAAATATATATACCTTATTTCACTCTTATTTTGATTATTAATATAATTGCTGAACAAATGTATAATTAATCTTCATATACTAAATATCTGTATATTTAGTTTGTATTTTGCATTATTGAAAAATTTTAAAATTATAAAGGATAATATTATGTGAAAAAGTAATTGACTTTAATGAAGGGTTTTTAATTAATGAAACTTAATATAAAATAATTTTATTTCTGTTGATCATATTCCTTGTCTTCTGATAAGGATGTTATTATTTATTATTATAAGTTATTTTTATTGATTATATTATAAATGCTAATACATGTGTTACATAATATATTCAGATGTAAAATTTTAGAATTTTTGAAATTAATTATGTGGTGCTTGATTTTCTAAGATTTTTAATGCGTATAAAATATTTGAATTTTTTTCTTTTAAATAAAATATTTGAAATTTATTTTTTAAGTTTGAATGCCCTTAAGAAGTGGAAAATATTATAAATTTTACATGGAGATGGATTTTACACCTATTGAGGAATTTTTCACCTATATGGAACCATCAAATAATGTAATAGTTAATAAGAATGGTTAATTTTCGAATTAATGATAATAAAGAAATGGAAGGAATGAGTTGAAATCTGGCACGTGACTTGAAAGAAGGGAAACAAAGTGACCAATCACAAAATTGACAATAAATAGTATCCAGATACACTCAAAATATTAATGAAAACATTAAAAAGGACAAACACCAGATTGTGACTGATAAAACTATCTTTTTAAATATCGACATAGGTAGTACGTTAAATATTATCCCAACTAAAAGCTTGTGAAAAATTAAGTGTCCAAAGAGAAGGAAAGACTTTGCAAATGTGAAGCAAACGAAAGGTAATTTGCTACTTAATCAAACTTATACTTTAAATTTAAAAACTAGAAAAATAGCTAGGTCAGTTGAACTTTATATTTTAAATACCGATTTCCCTAATGTAAATTTGAATTTAAAAGCTTGCATTGGATTTCAATGAGTGATGATTGATCGTGTGAAACAGGTGGTAGTGCTAAATCGGAGAAAACCTTTCACTTTTTATGATTATAAAGCAACTTGTCCTTTTACATTTCTCCCGAAATCCAGGTTAAAAATTGCAATAATAGAACCGAAAGATAATAAAGTTATAAATAAAAATAAAGAAAGTAAAATAAAGAAAAGAAAGAATGTTAAGTTACATTTAAAGAACACTAGGGTTAAATTTTTCAAGAAAATGAAATTTTGGATATTAAAATAAATAAAAATATAAGAAAGTCAAAAATGTAAACAAATTTAAACTTATAGAAAAATAAAATAAAAGATGGGCCTAAAAATAAAGATTTAGATAGCAAAACTGAAAATAATCTTGTATTCTCAGATATTCTTGAAACTTATTATAATGGAGTGCTAAATTGACCAAGTCATGCTGAAAGAAATTTGCAAAATCCAAGATAGTGAAAAATTAATATATATATATATATATATATATATATATATATATATATATATATATATATAATAAATAAGTAAATACAAGAAAACACGAAGAAAGTATATCAGAAAGCACTCTGTTTTGCGGATATAATCGTTTGGGCTGAAGAAAAGATTATATCTTTTTTTCCCGGTTTTATTTTTCCGGTTTTTTAAATAAAATTTCATCCTTTTTTTTTCTTTTTATTATATAAACTGTCGTTTGTTATTTTTTACTTATTATTTCTATAATTTTTCTTTGTTTTATTCTTCATTTTGAACTTATATATATATACATATGGCATGTGATAAATTTTCAGGCCCATTTGTACACCGGAAAAAGAGAAAAACTGGTAATAAAACCATTTCTAGCTAGTTTTCAAAAGATATAAAATATCCTTTATTTAAAACTTTTTAGCAGTTAATAACATATGCACGTGAACATGCAAGTGAAAGCACTTCCCCAATTTTTTAAAGAGGATTGATAAAGTTTTTCCTATTATAAACTCTCCACCATTATTTATTTTCTGCTGTATAAGAAAGTCCTTCATATATGTTGCAACTTTTAATGAGTCTAGCGTCTAGCAGGGTTATTTTTTCTCATTCCCGAAAATAAGGCAGCAATAAAATGGCTTCACTTGCAGTTTTTTCTCTATTCCAGGATACTAAAAGCCTTGTTATAATTTCAATTTGCCATTTCTTTTAATAATTATTGTAATAATAAAAAATTAGTTAAAACAAAACCAAATTACTACAATAATTTTTTTCCATTACCTTTTTTTCTGTTTTGTTTCTCACTGAAATTCAATCTCTGCATGATAGATGAAATTTATGATGTATAATACCTGAAATTTCGCTTTTTTTTTCAAAAAAAAAAGAGGGAGAAGGAATCTGCAACTAAACCTAGAGAGAAAATGTGGGCTGAGTTTAAATAAAAACACCAAAAATATAATATGAATGATTTAATGTTCGTGTTCCATTTTAATAGGTAATAACTCTCAGTACTTAATAGATTTCTTCATAAAAAGATAATTATAGAAAATTTCTTTAAACTGTGACTACGATTCACAATTGAAACAGTTTCCATGCATGAAAAATATATATTTTCTTAAGCAAATATGTGAAATACAATTTGAAAGAGGAAGTATTTGAAAAATGATCTGTTACAGTCAATTGCATTGACACTATTCAGAAACAAAAAGCCTTTAACTTGAGAGAACACAAAATATTTGTTTTTTTATCAAGGAATATTTATAATCATTGAAACACAGGAAATATAGAAGTATTAAATTTCATAGTAAAACCATAAAATCTTGTGACAGGCCGGCCAGGTGGCCGAGTGGTTAGCATGCCTGACTACGAAGCCAATGGCTGCGGGTTCGAATCCCGCTCTGGGCATGGATGTTTCTCTCTCTCTGTGTTGTCTACTGATGTGTGAATGTATGAATGTGGCCCGCCCTATGAACGGGTATTTGTGGCAGTGTGGCGTGGGTAATGTTGCTCGCCTCCGTGACTTTGGTTCACAGGTGCTCACTGGGTAACGACAAATGAGCAACACTTCCGGCATCTTCTAAGGCGAAGAACGAAAGTTCAGTGCCTGCCGTTATTGAAAAAAAAAAAAATTGTGACAGCAGCGCTATATATATATATATATATATATATATATATATATATATATATATATATATATATATATATATATATATATATATATATATATATATATATATATATATATATATATATATATATATATATATATATATATATATATATATATATATATATATATATATATATATATATATATATATATATATATATATATAAAGAGAGAGATTATCTCATGTATATTATAATCATCATATTATAGATTGCAACCTGGAAATAACAGCACAATGTTTTGAGCAGTACGAAATAGCATCAAAGTTACTCAATAAGTTTAATTTTGCTCGCGCTTAAATTTGATTAAAAACAAAAAATTCTCAAGTTTAAAAAAAATTCGATTCAAACTTACAACTATTATATGCTGACATTATTAACCTTCATAAACAATTATTGTTTCACCTCAGTGCTAAACATTATGGTTTTCTTTGTATAACTTAATAATTAACATAATAGTTGACTAAATGGTTCATTCATTTTTCTTTCAATTTCATTTTATTCTAAGTACAAAGCAAGATTAAATCATTAGGTATTTATCTCAGTTGAATAATTAAATACTTTCTTAATAATCTCATGAATAATTTTGCGTAGTGTTTCAAATAAAAGTATATGTTTAACTAGGGATTCCAATCTAAATGTTTTTAAAAGCAATTTTATATTTACTTTCTAGAACTCATTGCTGACCTCGAAAGAATTTAGTTTGATAACTTGTTATTCATTCAGATTTTTTTAATAAATTATGAATTTCGGATATTTGTAAGGGAAAAAAATATTTATTCAGTTTTAGCACTATTGCATAAAAAATTGAAAAACACGGTAATACACTATTTGGCCCAAAACTATCCGGACACCCTGAGGTAAGAACTTAGAGCGTCCTAAGGCTCATATTAATATGATGTTGGTCCCCCTTTTGCATCGATGACAGCCTGCACACGTCTGGGAAGACTTTCCACCAGTTTTATGGTGGCCATAGGAATTGACTTCCAGACTTCCATCACAGCTGAAGTGAGTGCTTGAAATGAGGAGGGTCGATTTGGCTGGCTGCATAATCTGCTTTCTAATTCGTCCCAAAGGTGTTCTATGGGGTTTAGATCGGGGTTCTGAGAAGGACAGTCCAGTTTTTGAATACCCATTTCGTTAAACCACGTCTGTGCAAGTCACGATGTGTAAATGGAGTAATTATCCTGTTGGAAGGGAAATGGGCCGAAATATTTGCATAGAGTTGGGAGTGCAGCATTGTCAAGAAAATCCACATACATCTCGGAGTTCATGTTTCCAACCACAGGAATTAACGGTCATAGGCCAAACCACGAGAAACACCCCTCAAACTATTATGCTTCCATAACAAACTATTATGCTTCCATAACAACCATGTGACCGGATACTTTTAGCCAGATAGTGTATATTTAAATGCATAATATCTGAATTCAATTTACTGAATTACTTCAAAATAAAAATTTTTTATTTAAATCACATATATACTGCAAAAGAAGCTTGAAGTAAATTTTTTTTCTATTTGTTCTTATTACAAACTCACCAGTTCAACAATTGTTTTTACAACAGATTTAATACTACACGATATCGCAGCTAAGCTTTGAAAACCTGTGTGTATGAACAAACATGATCTCTAATTACATTAAAGCTCTTCATTTTAAATAGCAATTTCACTAGAATTTAAATTATGTCATAAAATTTCAAATGCATATATCTAATATAGCAATTTGTTTTTCATTGTTTGAATTTCAGTTGAAAATAAATTTTACAACACAAAGTTCAAAAATGGATCAAATTGTAAATTATATTTTTGATCAAAATTTAACAGGTTTTTCTAAACAGAATTTAGAAACTTACAGCTGAGGTAAAGTAAGCAGTTATATTATTGTGCACAGTAAGTCGACAATATTAAAAAAATGTAAATGGGTAACAGTCTTGTCTGATTAAAAGTCAAAAAGTGGCCACCGCAGATGCACTACGAGCATCCAGAACAAGACAAAATTGATGTTGAGGACAACTCATGAAGGAAGAAAAGCTGTATGCATTGAGTGTAAATTCTTTCAGACTTCAGATCTACAGAAATTATTTGTAGTTTTCGTGCAATAACACTAGCTTGCCATCATAATGTGTCTTGATATTTCAAACAACGTCAGCAATCAACAATTAATTCAACAGTCTATACTAGGATGGAGCAATCCTAAAAAAAATGTATAATGAAATGTAAATAAATCATCATTTAGTGAGAAGTAGATTAGACATTTGTGCACTGTTTGTTGTCGTAACTTCTGTATTTGATTGATGCACAGTGTTGTGGTTTTCTGTGGATTAAAACTGAAAGTTTAAACATTTTATGTACACATTCCTTTGAAAATAACATGCAGAAGTGTTATAGAATTTTTTACTTCGAACTGCGTACACAGTTTAAAGTTTCTTTTAAAATAATGACTTCTTCAAACAAAAGTGTTCATTTGAACCCTGAGTTAAATTAGAATGTTACCAATTTTTTATGTGCACGTTATTATGCAGAGAGCAAAAAATGCTTTGCTAATTTACAAATACCTTTTTTTTTTGTCTAGATCAGATGCATCTAATTTTTTCCGGAATCTTAAATGATCTTTCAGCAGCACACGAACTTTATAAACAAAATATATAAAGACAATTTTGAATGTATTAACCAATAAAAGTCAACTTTATATTAAAAATACTTAAGATTATTAGTGATGAATTATTAATGATAAATGAGTATTAATGATTAATAATTTTCTTCCTTTTATCATTAATATTCTTATATTTGGTTTTAAGTCCGACAATTGAATTCACAGTACTGGAACCAAATCTAGTCCAGTTATGAATTTGTTTTTATATATATAGTAATACGCACATGCTGAAATAAAAGAAAATGAGCCAAAAAATAGCAACAATAAACGTTGGAAATTGTTATCAAGAATCAATATTTCTTTAACCAATTTGTCCCGCAGCGTACTGATCGTAAAGACGCGGTTCTCAGTAGAGTGCCAAAGTCAAGCACCACTGGCTGCGGTCAGTAAGCGGGTGGAAGACCACTTTGATAGACTGCGTAGGAACTGATGGAGCGTGGTATCGGTTCTCATTAAACTTCTCTACCGTAAAGTGCTCGACTTCGCGCGCAGGTCGCCGGGCTACCAAAGCAAGGATCGAAACCCTCTGCAGAGGATCAAAACTGCGATGGCATGTCTTTGGATCATACTCAAGGATGTTTCTCAGACAGTCGCCAATAGCCCTTTGTGCAGCTCTAGTGCGACGTAAATAAAGTACCTACCTACCTTAACGAATTTAATTGTTTTATATTAACTTGAAAAGCGTGATGGAAAACTTTATTGCAATTTTTCATAAATGCATGTGCCCTTCATAATTTGTTCAATTAACTGTAGTTAAAAAAAAAAATTCTTAAAAAAAACTTGCCGTTTCTGTTTTATAGGTATTTTACTTTAATAATTTAATTTCGTAAATGCTAACGAAATATAAGTAAATGATTATTGATCGGATTTAAATGCAATTTCAGGCTTCAAAAATGTTGAGAAAAAAAAGCTGTTTTAAAAAAAGTCTACATTTAGAACTTCTAAACTTTTCTACGAAACCCTAGGGCTCCACCGAACAATATTTTGAATCTTTTGGTCAAGATTAAATGTTTCAGATAAATTCTGGTCATACATTATTATATCTATTGTCTTGGTCAACTAACCAAACATTGTTTTACACTTGTACCCTGAATGTTCTATAAGACTTAGTATTGAACCATTTAAAGCAGTGTTCCCCAACCCCCGGTTCGAGGACCGGTACCAGACCGTGGATCAAATGGTACCGGACAGCCCATTTCATTGAAACTGAATTTAAATTCCTAGGTTTATACCCCAAATTAAAAATATCCGTGTTCCATTAAAATTTTAGCAGTAACAGCAACCAAAACAAAGCAACGGAATAAACTGGACATAAGCAGCACACTTTGGGTGTCATTGTCTCCGATTACCCCCAGATGGAACCGTCTCATTGCAAAGAAGCAAGCTCAGGGTTCTCATCGATTTAACGTTCTAGTAAGTTAAAATGCTAAATCACTTTATATTTATTTTTTGGTGTAACTGTATTTTATTTTGAAGGCATGTTTAAATACAATTAAATTAAAATTAATAAATCAAAATAGTCTAAAATTTAAACATTCAACGCCCCCCCCCCAGCTGACAGCGGTAAAATGATCAAACGTTGACAGGTCCGAGGTGATAAAAAGGTTGGGGAACACTGATTTAAAGGATTTCAACAAAGCAATTTTTTTTAATATCAAGCAACATTAACCAGCCAAAGACATTTTTAAATGTCATGTTTTAGGATCTGATAATAAGGATGCAAATAATTTTATTAAATAAATATAACTGAACATATATTAAAAACGCATGGAATTCATGAATAAAATTCAAAACATTCCGCAACTTTGCCAGGAAAGGTACTGACGCAACTTTTTTAGGGAGTCAATCAAGAACTTCTGTTTATGTTTTAAGACGTTTACATTCCGCAGAAAACAACAGGATTTCTTGAAATAACTCAGATAAATCTATATAGTATATGTTATTAATGATTTCAAGAAGACAGGAAAATGACAACACATAAACCTACTCAGCTTAAAAAATTTTTTGAAATAGATTTTGAACCAGAAAGTTGGTTCTTCATTCATGTAACGAGACATGTTCAAATAGGATGGTATCTAATCCATCTATTAACATAAGATATTGATTGCTGGCGCTATCTATTTTGGTTATATATCACTAAATAAAAGTAGCCAAGAAAATGACAGATTTTCATGGGACAAACAAAATATTGACAGAAAAAATTATTTTAAGCAAAGTTTTTGTAAATAATACCCTCTGTGTATATTCTAGAAATGCGTGCAACGGTTGAGATAAAAATAAATAGATATTGAAAAATGTATACGAAGTTTTGAAGCTAGTTATTATTGGAAATATTGTTTGTGCCATACCAGAAACAGGACATTTTGAAATTCAATTCAATTCTATAAATATACAAAACAGTCGATTCTAGTACAAGGTCATTTTAAAATGCTAACAAGCAGTGCTATTTATTAAAATTTAAAAAAAAAAGTTCTTTTAGTAGTATAGTATTAGATCTTAGAGCAAGAGACTGTAAATTGTTATATTTTGCGAGAATCACCCATATAACTCATTCTAACACCTTTTTTACTGAACTAAAAATTTTTAAATACACAGAACTGGAAAATTTCGTCAACTATTAACTATGTTTCAGATGGTACTATTGAAATTTGACATTATAAAAATACATTATATCAAACCCACTTTTTCATTACGCTACATTAGGCCACAATTTATTATACAGATAATTACCGACCATCTAAAATAGATGGATTTAATTACGCAAATTCAAAAGAAAGCAAGAACGTATTGGTCTTCACAGTACAGCGATTGTTAATGAAGGGCAGATGTACACATGTGACGTCAGCTCGCGATTAATCATGTGACTCCCCGTTTCAGGTGAAAAATCTCAAGGGAAAGAAAGTATTCCTGTTTAGGTTTTTCCCCTGGTGGATGTCTGTCTGCACCAAAAGTATTGGAACCACAAATTATTCTTCGAATGAAAAGTCAAGGTAAAATTATTTTGCTATCAGCTTAATTTAGAAAGAGAAAATGCATCGACAACTATCATATCATGGGAAAAAATACTTCAAGAAACATTTGTAAGAGTCTAAACATACCGATTATCATGCATTTGAAACTATAACTTATTCAAATGTAGTGGTGGTTAAGATCGGCAGGTGGAAAAAAAGCATAGTTGAAAAAGCACTCGAAAATAGAGCACCAAAAGAGCACCACCTTAAAAAAAGCTCCGAAAAAAACAACTGAAAAAAGCCCCAGAAAATCACTTCTTAGGGTATATCATAACTAAATTAGATTAATTTTGTTATATAGTTATATAATTATTTCTGCATAAATAATTTCACATAGTGCTTGTACAATAAAAAATTTACAAGAAACTAATGATTTAACACATTTTAGTAATTGTTGTTGTTGTCTTATGCAATTTGTCAATACTATCAAGCTTATTTTAATGCAGAGGGATGCACTTCCTCTTGTTTTCCAAGGGCGAAATTCATGACTAAGAATTCAACTTCTACCACACACATACCTCAAAACCCATTTTACAGGGAGGACACCATCCTTCCATTCGCAGATCGTTATTTTGATCTGAACCAGAGCACTATCAATCTCCGTTGCAGTACCCCCAGAAGTATTGATTTGCTATAGGAACTTGGAGGACTTTGCGATCCCGACAAATTTAAAGTGCACCAGTCACCATTTAGTACGGGGAATCTTTGGTCAGAGGGGATTGAACTCACGACCAACGCCCTACCAACCAGGCTCTCCCAGCCTATTTTAATAATTCAAAATAATAATTATCTGGGGAGTTTTATTTCTTTTATTGTATTTTTGAAATTAATATTTCCGAAATATCGTTTCTCAGCTGACATTTAATATTAATTTGCAAAGTACAAAATCAAATTCGACTTAAATAATAGGAAAAAAGATATGTAAAAATTCTCTAGCTAATTATAAATTAATATTTATTAGGCCTTAACATTAATCAAAATGAAAAATGTTAAAATTATTTACTTCAGAGTACATTTTCAGGTTAAAATCAGCTCCATTTTTATTATACTTGCTCTTTTTGACAGCAACAACAGTTAAAATAATCAGCAACAACAGTTTGTTCACACTTACTCCTTTACTCACTTTAGATCAAAAATCTAAAAATGTACACATATCGATTGTAAGATCATTTCATCGGCCATTAAATTCATTTATTACTAAACAATTGTTAATTTTTTTTAAATTCTTTACATCAAAACTTACCTATTCTGTTTTTTTTTCTCTGTATGTGTGAGTATTATATAGACTGTTGTGATTTTTTCTCCAGGGCCTTTTTTCCGTGTGATTCTTATTCGTTAAAATCATACTAAATTAAATTAATTAATCCAGGATTAGAGCTCAAGCTTTGCTAATACTTTAAATATAAAATCCTCCATTAAATCCGGAAGAATTGACAACAATGCAATGTAGATTGGTATAACTACTAACTTTTCACATTTTAAGTATAAATTTCATATTTAGAGTGGTAAACATGTTTTATCTATATTCCTTGCATTTATAAGGCTAATTTACAATGATTTTAACCACCGCTAAATTTAAATAAATAAAAAATGCATAAAAATGAATGATAATCTCACTCTTGCGTGCAATACAGCCAATTTTTATAAAATTTTCCAATTTGAAAACTGCAGCAAAGATAAAAATTTCAGACCAATAGCTGCACATTTTGCCTCTGACGCCTCATATCATAACTATCAGAACAAATAACAACTTCAACTATGTATCCCTTCTGAAAATAAGAAAATACACTGTGTTTCCTGATGTTGACACAATTCTACATACTTACAACTTTTGAACCAGTGACAGTTTAGAGTAAGCTGCTCATGTTATTTACATTTATATTTCAGTTATTCAAGCAAAGTGCTAGAAATAAAATAGAACCAACCCCACTGTCTGCTGAGAAAAATTATTAACCTCAAACTGGCCAACATTTCACGATGAATCGGATAGGGGCCGCTTTTTACTTTAATATTTGGGGGCCACTGGTGTCCAGTTTCAACAACATACTAGGACACTCTTGTGTGCTTCAACTTTTACAAAATACAGGGTATATTTCTGTCTGTAATTCAATTTGTATTTTACTTCCACTACCAAAAATTATCCTGGGGAAGTTGGCAGTTATACAGGGTGTTTATAAATTCCCGGACCCATTTTGATGTTTAATAACTCATTAAATAATGAAGATATAAACAAACTTATGGCATTTATTGATGGAATAACTCATATATTTTCCTTTTCAGGTTTGAATATCTTTACTTTTGTAAATATCGCCTGCGCGTGTGGTTAATTTCAGATAATTTCATTTTCCAGTCTAAATATCTGTACTTTTTTAAATATCGTCTGCTTATTAATTGCATTTTTCTCTCTTTTGTTTTTGGCAACTATTGCAATGTTATGCCTTTGATGTGTTTGTTCTATGTAGTACTTTTCTATGTGATGTTTTATTCGAGCGGATATTAAGGAGAATGCATACACCATAAGAGAAAGCACAGATTTTATGGTGGTTCATAGAAACGAAATCGATAGTGCAAGAGCAGAGAAAATGCAGAAGAATTTACCAAAAAGATCTTCCTTCCAAAAGCAGCATCTTGCGGTGGAAAAAGAATTTTCTAGAAATTGGAAGTATCGCAGATAAGAAACGTTCCGGACGTCCCTGCACAAGTGATTTTGTCGTTGAGCGTGTCAGACAGACATTTTTAGACAATCCTAGAAGATCTGTGAGATCAGCGGCAAGAGAATTGGATATGCCAATTTCGACGGTGTACAAGATTATTAAGAAACAATTAAGACTGCATGCATACAAAATTCAAATTGTTCAAGGTTTGAAACCGGACGATAGGTCTTAGGAGGATGGCGTTTGCAACAGATATGGTAGGAAGGATAGAAGATGCTTCTGATTTTCTGAAGCGCATAATGTTCTCCGACGAAGCATCATTTCATGTTTCTGGCATTGTTAATCGCCATAATGTGCGCATGTCGGGATCTGAAAACCCCCATGAATACCATGAGACACAAAGGGATTCCCCAAAGGTTAATGTGTGGTGTGGACTAATGCACGATCGAGTCATTGGGCCTTTCTTTTTACAGAAAAGACGGTCTCATCAGTCGTATACTTAGACATGTTGGAAAACTTCGTATTTCCACAACTAGAAGAGCTTCAGCCACATGTCTTTTTGCAACAAGATGGTGCACCACCTTATTGGGGTATCATCGCTCGTAGTTCTTTGAATGACCATTTTCCAGCAAGATGGATTGGGCAAGGAGGTCCAATTCCTTGGCCACCCAGATCACCTGATATAACGCCGCTGGACTTTTTTCTTTGGCGATTTATAAAGGACGATGTTTACAGGAGGATCGTGTCGAACATTGATGACCTAAAAGCCAGAATTACAACAGCAATTGCCTCTGTGGATGCCGATATGCTTGCCGCTACCTGCCGTGAAATTGACTATCGACTTGATATTCTCCGTGCGACGAAGGGGGCACACGTGGAAGTTCATTGACAAAGGTCATGAAACTTTTTGAGTCTATCTAACCATTTATGTTATTAATTCTAATCTATCTTTATTATTTTATGAGTTATTAAACATCAAAATGGGTCCGGGACTTTATAAACACCCTGTATATTGGCCTCCAAATATTAAGGTGAAAACTAGTTCTTTTACATCTTAATTATAGTTCGAGAACAAGGAAGTTGGTGGAAATCTATAATACTATAATGGAAATATATAATAAAAAACATAATAAATACTGAAATTCCGTGTAATTGGAGGTCCTTAATCTATTCCTCGTTGACGTGCGCAACACTTTATAGCGATGTTTGAAAAAAGTGACTTTTAACCAAGTTGACCTTAGATTCAAAGCTACTTACATTTTAAATATATCTTGTGTAAAAAAGATAAATAATTTTATTTGGGATATATTCATCATTTGATTTGAAATCGTAATATTTGTTTTAAAATTAAAGAAATAAGGTGTTGCTTGAATTTACGAAATGTTTACCCTAATATTATCCTTTTATAAGAGAAAGAAATCTAAATGCAACATATTTTGATGTATTCCGACAATTATAGAGTGTGAATTTAAATTCTGAAAGAAGTAAAAATGAATTTTAAAAAGACGGTTCTTTTTTTTTCCAAAACAGTTCATCATAATGCTGATATTTAAAAACAAGTACTTTCTTTGCACCTAGAGTGGTAACAATCTCTATAAGCAAATATAACTTTTATTATATACGCGTTTTTCATAAATTTTGTGACCGTTCCTTGATGAACCTGCCAATTTTTCCTAAAAATGATTTTTCCGAAGTGGTAGTAAAATTTAATTTGAAAAAACAGATACATATATTGCCTGAGATTAGTTATAGCATCGAATGATTATAATGAATAAATGTTTAATTTATTTATTTGTAATTGAGCATTTTAATTAAATTTATCATTCCAAGAATGGAAAAGGTTTGTTATCACTTTAAATATAAAAATCACATTTTCCGGAAGAACTGGCAGCTATCTAAACTCAAAAATGAATTTGGAAATAAATTATTTTTACTGAAAATTAAATTATTTTATTTTAAATTAAATTATTAAATTATTTTTAAATTATTATTACATTATATTTAGTAAATTATTCTTTTTAATTAAATTATTAAATTATTCTTTTTAATTAAATTATTAAATTATATTTAAATCATTATTTAATTATTTTTTTAATTATTTTTTTAATTAAATTATTAAATCATTTTTACTGAAAATAAAATTATTTTTTAATGCCTCTGGAAACAAAATATTTACTGATTTCAAATTAACAATATTTAATTTTAATTAACACCGTCTTTGAATAAATAAGTTATTTAGGTAATAAATTTCTTAGTTAAATTAGATAATTAATTAATGTAGCAAAACCTATCTGCCTTTTCATATGAAACAAGATCAAAGTGGAGGAAAATAATTTTGAGTTCTTTAATGCCACTTCTATGTGCCACCATTTAATGCCACCATGTTTCAAATTTTATTTTTGACTATAAATTAATTAACCATATAAGAAAGACAGGAAATAAAAGAGGTGATTTGCGTCACTTGAATAGTTTTTTATGACAAAACTCGAACTAATATTGTCTGACTGATAGAGTTGTATCGGAGTGCCGAGGGGGATATCTGCTCCGAAAATAAAATTATAGGAAGGATGGTTAACAAAAGTCTCATGTTGAAGTACAAATTTGAAAAAAGTCTGGGTTGCGTATAAACAAGTTAAATCGCAATTTGATACATAAAATTAATAATAATGAGAAATAGTATTAGATAAGAAAGATAAAAAATAAAAATATTTATAGTTATATACAAGAGGGGAAGACTCCCTATGCAGTCCCCGGTAGCCGGACTTCTCAGGTGCAGAGTGCATAGTTTGTCTAAGATAGAGGAGATGATATTAAAATTATCGGTAATGTTTTGATAGCACACAGTTGCGAAAAAAGAATGCGGTTATCGAGCTAAATTTTACGTTATTATCAATAATGTCTAAGTCTAATAATTTATTGAAATCACGTGTTCAACAATCGTTAGCACCTTTAAAAAAGGAAGCATTAAGTTTAAAAAGATTTTGTCTATTTTAAGATCGTTATAAAGGGTATTATTTTGAGCAAACCAGGGTGCCCCGGTGATTCTCCTAAGTACTTTGTGCTCAAAGATTCTTATCCTTTGATTGTTTGTATGAGCCCCCAGGCTGGGGAGCTCATTATATATATATGTCTTTTTGTGTTTAAAGCCATTTTGCTCTCACTTTTTAACAGGGGATTTAAAGATTGGAAAGCTGCTTTTGCTTTTTTAAGAATATTTGAAATATGTATTTTCCAGTTAAGGGAACAGTTTAAGGTGATTTGGCTTTCGAGACCTTTGGGATTTTTTCATTAAATAGGATTATTTTTTCATATTGGATCATTTTTCTCTTATGAAATTTATATAAAATGGCTTTGTTTAACTTTCATCCTTTTTTTATGCCGGGAAAAGTAGACTGAAAAACAAAGGTTTTGCTTAATGAAAGAACGGAAACAAATATTGTTTCAAAAACGTATCTTCCTTTAAGAAAAAAAAAAAAAAATTAAAAGAAAAGAAAAGAAGAAAGGGAAAAGACTTCCCAAGGCAGTTATGAATTTGACTCTTTTTAATTGTTCGTTGTTTTTATATTACAAAATGCTATATTTCATTGTTTGTGGGGTGGCTTGTAGAAAAATATGAGATAAAAAAAAGGCTAAAATCAAGAAATTGTGAAATCCGACAAATCTTTCATCATAAGTGAGATTGGATGAAGAAGTATTGCTATCGAATGCATATATGTTTGCTTTCAGGATAAATAGTTTGTTTCACCTTTTTTTAAATATCGTAACGTTTTTTTAATATGCAACGAATTCTTTCACGAAATATGATGTTTCATACATAGAAATATCATATTGTGAATGAACTGCCAAAAGACAGTCTCTTCACTTTATATTTTGCCACAATTGAATTCTTGTAAATATGTAAAACCTGTTTATGACTTGCTTTAAATTGTATAAATTGATCACACTATCGTTACTAATAAATATTTTAAATAAATTTTAAATATGTGTCTTGATATCCCGAAAACTTTTTTTCTCTCTAATTTGTTGCTTGAATGTGTGTACACAAAAGCAAGATTCAAGAAATAGCTGTTACATATTAAAGTATAGTAAAGTTTGTAAAGTTATTTACTTCGATCTGATTCACCAACCTGTTATTTTCAAGACATTAGAAAAGATTCTTTCGAGTCTTGATGACACAATAATAAAGGCACTAGGATGTCATTTTTAATGGACAACAAGCTGGGCTGTCTTATTCACAAGCAGGGCCCCCGGGCACAGAAATGTTTTGGGCTCCTATAGCGTGTCACACTGTTAAAAATTGAACTAAAAATCTTCACATACATTAAATAAAACATTTTTAAGATATGTAATAATTTTAACTAACTTAAACACATTTTTATTACCCCCAAAAACTCAATGCACATAAAATAAAGCATTTTTAAACGTGTGGTCCTAAATAA
This sequence comes from Parasteatoda tepidariorum, assembly GCF_982258835.1. Lineage (NCBI taxonomy): Eukaryota > Metazoa > Arthropoda > Arachnida > Araneae > Theridiidae > Parasteatoda > Parasteatoda tepidariorum. The sequence continues at coordinate 6,220,466 of NC_141766.1, forward strand.
ATAATTCAGAACCCCTATATGCATTATTTAAAAATAAAAAAAAGTTGAGATACTAACCAGTTGTAATCCTCAAATAATGAAATAATTTTCAAAACCAAGAAGATAATAAAAAATAATTAAATTAAAAAACACAAGGGTATAACAAATTACAAAAAATTAATTATTTCGTCAAACTGTTAAAAAGTTAGTTATTTAAACATCTTCCAATGCGCATCAGACTCAACCAGTTTAAAAGTTGCTGTTCCATAGTGCTCTGTAATTCTTAACTCTTTCAATTATTACTTTATTTAACTCATTATAAATACTAGAGAGAGTTGATGGTGGTCAAGTATGTTTAGAGACATTATAATTTAAAGAGTTGAGTACCTAAAAACTTCATTTTAACGTAGAAAAAAAGATTTCGGTTGACTTTTTTTCCTGGTGATAAACTGTTTAAACTACTCGTGTTTACATGATAATCAATCACTATTGGTAGGAAAAAAAATTCACCTCAACACGAGTAAGTGGCGTTTCATATAAACTTGGGGAAAATTATTTTAAACCAATTTAACAAAGCAAAAAATAATACATTAAAACATATGCCACAAGAAGAATTTTCCCCGTGCTTATTTCACATTAGAGCCTTTCGCATAAAGTTAAAATTGAAAGAGCTTAAAAACAGTAGTATAACATGTTAAGAACATTAAAAATGAAACAAAAGGTTTTAATTTAATATTTAATTTTCCTTACAATTTTTACATGACAAAAGACGTTATTCTTCATAACTGCTGTTGAACAAAGCAAAAGAGAAAATAAACACAGTAATTTTTTTAAGTACAAAATTTACAAATTGTGGAATAAATTTCTATACACATAAAAAACTGTTAATCACAGTGAATGCACAAAATCAACCGAACAAAAAAAAGTGAAAAATATATTGTGAGTCTATTTACATTAGATCACTATTAGTGTAGGGTGCACAGGAATGACACTACTTGCAGAAATTGCAAGAGCACCTTTAGACTTTGATTGCAATCTTGCCCTGTTGAAGAAGAAATGAGAAAAAATTGCACAGTAATGAAAAGATGGCACACTTTAGAGTTTCATAATTTTAGCTTGATAACGAACGTGAAATACTTTTTAACATCACATCTGGACGATGCATTGATGGCAGTTTATCGAGTGGATTGACCTGAAAAAGATAAATAAAATATCTATAAGGGAGAAAACAATGAAAAATCACTTTGGAAAAAAGTTTTACCAGTAAGCTCAAGAATTTACAAGACTTCGTGTTTTTCATGTAACAACTGTCAAAACTCAAACTCAAGAAAATCTTACGTTTTACTGGGAAAACCTAGGATTTACATAATTGGTTTTGTAAATCTTTGGCAGAGAGGCATGAAAATTGCCTCAAAGTCATGCTTAAAAGTCGAAATGGAATCATATTAAGGCATACTTCGGACTTTTACCAAGCCACTTATGTGAAAGGTAAGTCGGTAAAATCTAGAATATACCAAACATCTTGTGCATGATGCAAATTATTGAAATCACTGTGAAATTATAGAATGAGTAAAAACAAACACAGCAATTAAAATGAACTCATATATAAATTGAATACTATTTTTTTAAGTCAATTCTAGCATCTTTTTAATAATAACTGTTATAATAAAGAGTGGTAAGAATTTTACTAAAATTAATTATTTTGCATTATAATTAAGGCTACCTACAGGGATGCTGCTCTGATTTCTACAAAAGTTATAATAAATTGATAGCGAATTAAATAGTAAAGCTAGTAATGTCACCACGAGATGCCTTCAATAAAGATGCATTTCATATAATACTTTGAATTTTCGATTCGTGGAGGTGGAAAAATGACTTATAATGAAAAATACTAAACTAAAAATAATTTAAATTTCGTTTCCACTAGAATTAATTTTTTTATAAAGCAGAGGAAAGTTGACATCTCTGCTACCATATGTTAATAAATACAAATTTATAAGGATCTATTATCATATGTATGGATTTTAGCTCTGAATAGCCTGTGCATAGTGACTTTTCAAAGCTAAAGTGGTAGGTAACACAAGAAAATATCAACTTGGTTCAACCATGCCTAGACTATCACCTTTTTTTGTAAATGCACTTTTTACATTTTCCTTTAAAATCACCGAATATTTCGCATAATACCTTAAAAAAATGTTTGTGTTTATATATATATATATATATACATATATATATATATATATATATATATATATATATATATATATATATATATATATATATATATATATATATATAGATAGATAGATAGATAGATAGATAGATAGATAGATAGATAGATAGATAGATAGATAGATAGATAGATATAGATAGATCAGGGTTGGCAGGTTTTTGACATGTGACAGTTTTTGACAGTTTAAACCATGGTTTAAACCGTCACGTCAAAAACCTCACTGTCAAAAATGTCGAAAATGTCAAAAACCTATATTCATTTGTAAAATTTAATTAATACATAAAATTTATATATTTTTTAAAGGATAGTGTTTCTAAATATGTTCTAGAAAAAATAAATTTAAAATTTTGAAGAAACACTTATATTTTGAATAGTAACCAAAATCTTGTACTTTTGAAAACTCACATCTTTTGTAATATTATGTATTCATTTTCATGTGTTATTGAAAATCTGCAGTGATATTATTAAGAAATTTATTTATAACCAAATTTAGTGTATAGTATAGATTATACTAAAAGTTAGACATTTTTAAAGATAAACATTAGCAGTTTTGTACATTAGACATCTTCTCTTTTAAAGAAAAATCTTTTTAATATTCTTTTAAATCTTGTTAATAATCTTTTTAACATAAGACAATACAAATTTAAGTGCTTTCTGTTAAATACACAGAGTAGTTAGTGTCGATTTACAGTATATTCAGCCTATTCATTTACTATGCTGAAAATTTAGTTTATCCAAATACTTGTGAATTTCATTTTGCTGAATACGATATAGTTTTGTTGGATATCTAAATATTCAGCTGTTGAATAATTACTTCTTGCTTTCAAGATATGCATTATTTGTATTCTTAATACAAGTGGAGAAAAAAAATTAAGAGATAAAAATTGTTTTAAAATGATAAGTGTAATAATTCTAAATAAATATGATAAACAATATGAATTATATTTATCATTATTCATAAATATAACTACTTTTAAATTCAAATTAACATACTGGATAATAAAGATATTCGGTATAACATATTAAAAAAAAAATTTTATACACTTGTATCTTACATCAAGTTTGTATTTATACAACATAACTTGTAAGTTCCTTATAAATATTAGTTATATGTTCCTTATATGTCAAAAATGCATAGTAATAAACTTTTAATTATCTTAAGTATCAAAAAGAGAAAAAAAATATTTTTAAATATAAATATTTAAACAATTTTTGTGCAAAATTTTTCTGCACATGCATTTGAATATAAATTTCTGAGATTTTAAATCTGTTATTTTACCTTAATTTTAATTAAAAAATATTTTAAAACCTGATGATTACCTATAGTATAATTAAATTTCAATATAATGCATGGCAACTGTTGGTAGTTTTGAAGATTATATATTTTCTTGGCAAACTTCAGTTTTTGACATTTTTGACGGTTTAAACCAGTATTATACCCTTGTCACGTCAAAAACCACTTTTTGACGTCAAAAACCCAACCCTGAGATAGATAGATAGATAGATAGATAGATAAAGTGTAAACAAGTTTTCAACGACTCAAACTAAAAGGAAAGTCGTTTTTTTTCTTTCGTTTTTTTGGAAATAATGCATGACAAATAAAAAGCTTTATATAAATTATTTTACAGTTTTCCGTAGAAGAATAATCAAATATTCGAGGCATACCCTCTGTCACGAAACAATTTTTCTATTGGTAGTGAACTAAAGCAAACATATTTCAAAATCAAGTAAATATTTATGAAACTATTATCACAACATTGCCGGCCGATGAACGAGTGGTTAGCGTGCCTGATTGCGGGTTCGAATCCTGCTCAGGGCATGGATGTTTGTGTGAATGTGTCCCACCCTATAAAACGGGTATGTGGGGCAGTGCGGCGTGGGTAACGTTAAATGATTCTTCCTAGGCCGTAAAAGTTCAGTACCTGCAGTTAGGGGAAGGAAAATGAAATCTGTAGTAGGGGAGACACTTTTAATGTAATTTATTAAAATATTATTACGTTATCTTTACTGCAACCAGAAAAAATATTTTCTGGAGGGCGAAATGATTTTGCTATTTGTAGTGAACAAGTGTCGTTTGAAACCAATAAAATTCTCAGATTTAAAGAGCATCTTCTTGTTTAGTTGAAAGAAAGTTACCGATTCAAAATGGAAATGCCTTTTTCAAAATATTTTCTTCTTCAATTTACTGATCTTTACCCCTATCTCATCCATCATGTTTATTTAAATAGTTGTAGTGGAACTTTATGAGGTCAAAAGAATGTGTGGTGGCTATTATTAGAGTTCAAGAGCTTTGTTTGAGTAAATAAAACGAACGAAAATTATAAGGAGCAGATTGCGCTAAACTATGTGTGGTTGAATTTAGTCTGATGTCAAAATATTTTATAGACAAGTAAAAGCAATTATTTTGTCAACATCTTAAAACAAAGTAGTTATAAAAGGAAGATCATATGAGTCATTTGCATGGGGGAAATAATTTTAGCACAAAACAAAGAATCATACGCAAAAACATAAAGTTAGCTAAAAAAATTCCCAAAAGCATAGAAAGATATGATGCCAATGAAGTATGCGTACATTATTTCTATGTATTGGTGATTCTTTTAATTAATTAAAATATTAACCTTTTCCGGTGTTCAGTCTGGCAACACTGATTCCACAAAAAACGACTAAAAACGAAAAACTAATTGCTTTTAAATGTTTAGCAATTCTATAAACAACGAAGGGGCCTCCCTGACCGAGCGGTATTGCCCGCCAAAAGCTGTGCGAAGCGTGGATGTGACTCGTTCGAATCCTGCCGTGATGTCCTTCTCCGAATTGTTCCATCTGTCCTTTTACTTGACAAAGGTTTATAAGCCTAAATTGAGCACACAAGTCTGCAAATGTATGTAATTTCAATAAAACAATAAACGGCGAAGAGCTCAAATATGTCATTTAGAATATACTGCTTAAGGTTCCACTTGCTAAAATCCTGCCTGACTCAAACTTTCAATCGAAATTAGTTATTCCGGAAATGGCTTTTATTTTATAGCTACTAAGAAAAAAAATTTCCTTAACTACGGAAATTCCGCTGAGTTTAAGGATATGCAAATATTTTAGAGCATTTAATATCTAAAATTTCTTTTAGAGCCTTTTGCATGACAATATTTTCAAAAAGAACCACGCATTTTGATTATTTTATTGTTTATCTTGATTAAGCATATCCACCTCAATATTAAAAACCTCGCAATTTGCTCGCAATTGATGTATTATAAAATCCAAATTTGTAGCTAAATGCATTAAATACTCATTTAATTTAATCAGAAATCCATTTTTTCTATAAGGCGTTTTTCTCCTTATTACAAATAGTGTGACCGGCAGGTTTAACCCTTTGTCTCCACGGAGGCACTATCAACAGTTACCACTTTAAAATTAAGAAATTTTATACCTTAATAATTAGTAACCACATTATTTTAAGAATTTTAAAATTGTATAATAATACCATATTTTGTATTTTAAATGCTATAGTGCTGATAGTCCATCAAGCATCTTTTAAAAGTACTCGGAGTGCAAAGGGTTAAATACATATAAAAAGATATCAAAAGTGTTTTATTATTAGTATTTGTTTCAAAAAAAGATAAATCAGTTTACCAGAATACATTTGTGCTCCAGTTGTAATTTTTTTTTTTTTAATATTCAATGCGGTGAGAAATTTTATGCTATACCATTTTTTCACTGATAAAATAAATTTCATTAGCAACGCCCAGCATGATATATATCATATCATGAATAGAGAAAATAAAGCATTTGAATTCTAGCAAAATTAAAACCTCTTTCTATACTTAGCATAAATGAAAATTTATTAATAAAAATGAAGTGAAAGGCCTTTTGAAACGTGGCGACAACACTAATGCCTTTAAGAGAATGTCGCTTCAGAAATATCAACTAAAATAGAGATGTTTTGACCTGTAGTGTCCTGAAAAAGGATTTTTATAAATTTGTGACCACGCTTATTTTTTCAAAATAAACATACCTAGTAACAAAATTGCACTTTTTATATTTTTAATATTGAAGTGGAAGCAAATAAAAATAAATTTTTAACTTTATTATTATGATATTGTCACCACTTTTAAATTCTTAAGGACAGTTCGGACCCTGGTTTTGACTTATTTTAAAATTTTACAAAAGCATACTCGAAAACTGATTGAATCCCTGTTTTTTCCTCTGATTTAATAACTTTTGAAGTTATGTTTAAAATCTGCATATTTAAAAGCTCAAATGTTTTAAAATTTAATTGTAGTAGTGTTACAAATCAATTTTTGTTCTTTATCATTAACAAAACTGAACCAGTACTATTGAATCACAGTTGAAACAATAGAATTACTGTCTGACAATAGGATTTCAAAGACCGAAAAAAGCAATATTTACAAGAACAATCAAATAATATATAATATCTTTTTAATTTTACTGTTTTCAGTAGTTTATCATAATGAAACCTTAAATGATAGTTCAACAACAAACAATTCATATTTGAAATATTTATCCGCTGTCCGGAGCAAGTTGGCATCTCTGTGTATATAAATAAAACTATTTTTGTGTATTCTATATAGCATTCTTTTCTTCGAACCATTTTTGTAACGATAATAATGTAAAAAAAAAAAATTTTTAAATTTACTCGAATTATGTGTTTCTAATAATCTTGGCTTCGCCGGTAACCGGTGACCACAGTGGCGCTACGAACAAACTTAGTGCCGGTCACCGGTGATCCCCATGGCATTCAACGTGTTAATAACAAATTTTTGTCCTCGTAATGACGATGCAACTAAGACATATCATTTAATATTCTTTCTGAGAAATCAAATGTTTTGCTTTGGTAATCACATGTGTCTTAACTGCTCTCAGAAGTCACAACAATTTTTTATTTAAAGACATAATTTTTAGGAATCGTTCTGGATAAAATTAGGATATATTTTCTTTTAAAAGTTACAGTTACAAATGTATTAATATTTGTCTCATTTTTGTTACCTCTTTTTATAATTTGTAAGGCAGATGGATTCGTGGATTTCCAGAGATTTTTCTCTTTAGAGTGAAATGTTTTATTTCTTGGATTAATGACCACCATTATATATAAATGAATAAAGCGCGTGTTGTAAGATTAAAATAATATCCGTTATATCATCTACTAGGAAAAATTAAAAATCTGATTACTTCTTGAGGGACGATTTTCGCTTTACTTACATTTTAAAGGAAGCACTGAAGAGACAAAAATATCGTAAACAAGGTCTAGCGTCATAATTTGTTTACGCTTTTTCTCAACTTTAAATTACTGAATTTGTCCTCTTAAATTCTTTAACTGCTTTTAACACAATTATTATCTATGAGTCCACTATGATAAATTTTCAGTACTCAAGTCATCAATCATCTCAAAAACTTAAGTGAACTTAATCAATAATCGGCAACCGAAATTTCCTTTCTAATGGGTTCTAATTTAAAAGAAAGCTATTTAACAAAAAATTACTATTTCACATAAAATACAGTGTATAAAATAGCAAAGACCAATTTAAAAATATCAAAGAATTTGATACAAGCGTAAGTATTTTTAATATTATGGAAAAGTTGAAGGTATATTTTTCGCACTTTTCTAGTGATAGTGAAAATCATTTTTACTGAGCATAAATAATGAGAAGCATAAATAATGTTCATAAGGCAAGGTGAACTGCTCCTTAGTATTGTTTCCACATACAAGGAATATCCGCTTGGTAATAACATTTTTGTCAACGTGGAAATCATGGTAATCAGCATTTGAATCGGACACGACATCAAACTTTCCAACATTTACGATTTTCAGGAAATATTTTTTCCAGTGGTAGTAAACTAAAGAAAAAATTTGTAAAACAAATAGAATTTCAATACAAATATAGCACATTCGCATCAGGAAATAAAACGTTTTTTGATCAACTGAAGAAAAATTATAATAGCTTTCTGCATTCGTAGAAAAAGTGATATTAAATCTTTTTCATTTTCACTCTCTTTTTGAAAGAAATAACTCTATCGCAACTACAATTAATATGAAGACATGTATTCAATACTACCAGGCCTGAAATCGAGACGAAAAAGAGAAAACACTATTAATAGAACTATTTCAATAATAGATAATTTTCGGGAGCAAAATAAATAAAAAAAATTCTTAGAAGTTGTAGCTATAACGATCAAATAAATTTCCGAGTTTTGTTTTAACCTGCTTGCAATCTGACTCGATTCTTTATGGTGTGCTTTTAGCCGACGGATTATTAAACAGATGCAAAATATTGTAGTAGAATTATTCTGAAAATATTTCAAAAGCCTCACCACTAAATGGAATATATTTGAACTATTTACATGTCATTGTGATCTAGTCCAGTATTAACATTCGCTGCCACTAGACCAAAGTCTTATGTATATCTTTTAATTAATTCTAACAGTAGTGGTAGAAAAAACCATTTTAAATCCCGGAATGCCCCAGGAGACTAAAATTGCAAGAAGTGTTAGAAACTCATTTTTTCTATTTATTTAATCTGTTTAATTATTCAATCGTAACTAACACCACGACTTATATTGAAAATTATTCATAAGGAGAAATTATTCTTTGCATTCACTTTCAATAGTAAACTTTAAGAAATATGTTCGAAAAAGTTACTAGTTTTAATAACTTTTAATAGATTTTCGCTTTTTATTAGTCAACACTTCTTACATTTTTAGTCGCCTGTGGCATCCCTTTAAGTCGTATTAACCTGCTTTGTCCCGAATTTATATATTGAAATGATACAAAAAGTAGTATAATATATTATCGAAATTAATTGGTTTTTCTACTGTTAGAGCATTCAAAAAGTCTTTGATAGATCAAAAAGTACTTGCTCCTTATAATTCTAGATCTAATCAGAAATAACTAAATCATCATGGTATCTGAAAATCTTTTAATTCATCCAGATAAATGAAAATACTGAAAAAAGTTTCCCATCACAATGAATGTCTTTAAAAAAAGGAACTGTACTAAATATATGACGCTGGGCGTTAACCGGTTAATTAAATCAAGAACCAAAATTTTATTACTAATAAGAAAAATATTTCTCAAACGTAAGATCTACAAAAATATATTTTATAGTTGGCAATCTTTAAAGATTTTTGTATGATTTTGTATTTTATATAAATATTTGTAGCATAACATTTGCTTTTCTATTTAATTCTTGGTATAGTAAATTTAATTTAAAATGATTTTGACTGTCACTACGTGAAGATAAATGCATAATAAACACATGATGATGAGCTCCGACAAAATATGATGGGATGCGACTGTAAGAAGTGGAAGATTTATATATTTGATTATTCAACATTATAACTTGAAAAATTATTCATATAAAAAACGAATGCATTCTTCAAGTGAAAAAAATATGCTAGAAAACTTGTTAATAATAAATTTTTGAATTTATTACTTTTTACGTGTTTGACTTTTATTCAAAAGTCTAACAAATGTTGCAAAAGCGTTTATCATTAGTTTAACAAATATTTCCTATAGAAATCGCAATTTTTGTACTGTCTCATTTTATTCAGGGTTCCCGCAGAATCTTGAAAAATTTTAGCTGTGGTAGTAAATTTAGGTTAATGCTAGAATATATTTCTCATCTTAATATACCACTTAATCGTTAAATGAATAAGCAAGATGAAATTTTAATGCATATCTACTTTCTTCAGAAAACAATGTTTTGCGGTGGTTACGCAGAAATTCATCCACATTTATTTTATTTTCGCTACCACTTTTTAAATTTTTCAAGGCCCGCGGGAACCCTGTTATTCAGATATATACTTGTAATGTCCTTTTCAGATTGATTCTTACAGTTTTTTATTTAATTTTAAAAAGCAGTAGTGCATTTCAATAAGTTCACGCTAAATCCTTCAAAATAAGTATATCTAGTTATGAAATCCATAGTTTTAAATTTTTAAAGTGAAAGCTTGTTGTACTGATCTTCTATTAGTTACCTATCTGACTTAAAGCAAAAAAATTAATTCATTCTAAAATCCAAATTTATACTTTGAAAATGAGCTTACAAGTAAATATAAAGGAATAAAAACACAACCGTAAAATAATTAGTATATAGAATTATTCATTATTAATACATCGTTTTTTTGTTGTTTTTTTTTTTTTTCTAATTTTTAACGCTAAAATGTGGTAGGCGAAATTTTGGATACATCTTCGTTTCTCTCCTTTATTTGTTTACGTTGCATATGTTTACTCTCTAGAATGATTTTGAAAGAATAAATTCTTCAATATTTTTCTTTAATTTCAGCAACTTGAATTGAATTTATTTAGCTCATAAAATACATTCTCTCAGAGAGAAGATTATTGCAGAACTATTCGATAAATAGAGCGAAATTCTTTAACATTGAATTATAGTTCCTTGATGAAGTTCTTCGAAATATAGAAGATTATAGTTCATTGAAATATTTTTAAACTGAAATCGTCTGCTCTAAAATCTCTTTTTAAATAGCAATACATGAAAAAAGTAGAGAATACAGTGGTATTAAAGCTGATTAATCTTATCAACGCAGGTAAAAAGTTCAATTTTCTTATACAACTTATGTTTATTTCGAATTTTCATTTTATTTCTCAACTCCATTACATGTCAAAACTTCCAAATACCTGAAAGTATATCTATGATATTACAAGATGTAGTAATATTGTAAATTCTATGACAGATTGAAATTTCATATACTTCGTTTTTTATATACTTCACTATCGATAAATCAATAAGAAAGTTACTATGCATGACTGTTACAAAATAACTTTAGATATTTCTGAATTAAATTGTAGAATTCAAAGATGCATTTAAAACCATTCAAATATTAAAATTTTCTTAATTTTGTAAAAATCTAAACAATTTTGTACAGTATTAAAATATTGGATTATTTAATCAAGTAAAGTCTTAGCAAAGTGATTTTCGCTTGTATCAGAAATGAGCAAAGAAGGAAGATGACTATTTATATACATTCTTTTTACTTATTTCCTTCAGCTTATTATATATATATATATATATATATATATATATATATATATATATATATATATATATATATATATATATATTAAAAGTGAATGCAGATTTTCAGATTAATTAATGGTAGCTACGAGTGAATACTTAAATTGAGAAATTACAAAATGAAGTTATTAGTATTTTTTGTTTGGTTTTTAAGTGCACGTATCAACACTGAAATAAAAATGTTTCAATAGGACGCGGAAGTTGTTCAAAATAAAAATTATAAATTAAATGTTTTTATTACTTCTTTTCCTAATCATTTCCGGAAACGTTACGTATCTGATCCATACTGCCGTTTTTTGCACTTTTCGATTTTTCATAGTGGTAGCGAAACAATAATTGAATTTACAACTGAAAGCAGAAATTATTTCAACTTACTAAACACTTTATATTTTCAAGTATAAAGTCAAGAGTTTTCATATATTTATTTAAATTATTTATGTGTAGTGGTATTATGTTAATTTTATAACCCAACTTTGTTTAACTAAGAAAAAACTTATTGAAGCATACTTTTTTGTTACCACTTTAAATTTTAAGTAAAAATCTCCCGGAAAAATTGGGAGCCGCTATGATATTATCATATATTTTTGAAATGTATTCGAAAGAAATTATGGTTGCAACTTTTGAAATACTAAGTTTAGGCAGAATAATGTGAACAATACTATACTATCTCAAGGTGAGCAGCGTTACTTTTAGTTGCAAATGTTTTGAAAAATTTTACATCCAGAAAATGTTAGCACATTTTAACAGCTTTTGATGTCAGTTCCTTTTTTTAAAACCACTATAAATCTAAAAATATCTCCTTTTGTTAACATCATAATATTTTATCTTTTTGGTCGTCACATGAGTGTAAAATTAATTTCAAAATGTGCTTACAGTTATTTCAAGAACTTAAGCGCAATCCAAGAATTATAAAACATGACAAATTACTTTTGACTGCAGGGAAAAAAATCGCTTCGTATAATATGACTAATATTTTTTCTGTTGAAGTGATTTAACTTGCCCAGTGCTATCTAGCATTTTTCAAAGCTATCTATTGAAATGAGGAAACTATTTTTCTTGCCTCTTCATGCATGAAATGAAATTTTTAAGCAAATTTTTTTAATTTTATTTTAAAGATCAATTATTCTATATTTTCGTACATTTTACTTGTTAACAATATAACCTAAAACTTTCCTAAATTATGTAACACACACTCCATTCAAATATCTTTTAAAAATATTTTACAGAATCATAACCCGATTTTGTCTGGAAATTTTCGTATCTAATTTAAACATAGTCCTGGCAATTAACTTCAAAAACATTGAGTGTTCGCGAAGCTAAAATTATTTCTTTTAACAATTGTAAATTCAATTGTTGTTTCACTACAAAAGATCTTAATTAAAAAGTGTAAAAAAAACTGTAGCTATGAAATAGGAATCTAGAAATAAGAAAAGCAATGATCAAAAACATTCCATTTCTAACTTACATTTAGAAGAAGCAAACTAATCATAACTTTTACGACTTATAATACATCATCATCAAAATTTATCTGGGCACCTAAGGCCGTTAGTCTGCCGTTTTCCAAAAAAACTTATAATACTTACTTACTTTATTTACAAAAATTGGGCACCTGGGCCACTTAGCGGCCCCTATCCCATACATCTAGAAATTTACAGAAAATTTATAGTAATAACATTTTGAATTTAGCAGTCGATGTGGTAGCTAATAGAAAAACAAGCACTTTGCTTGAGTAAATATAACATTTGAATATCTGATTCATCGAATCTAAGTTGATATATATAAATATAAACATAATTTGACATATATATACATAAGTTGACATAAATAAATAATAACATAAATTGATACATATTTCACTAATTAAATTTCTATATTTTAACTAGCACATATTTAATTGTGACATACATTGAAGTTCATTCGAATACATTGTGGTAACCATAAAAAAAATTAAGCCGTTTGCTTGTGAAATAATAAAACAATGAAATTTAATATGACAAATTGACTTAACACTAGAAATATTGATTGTAGACTTAAATTAAAAATAAAGATAAAACATGATTTGATATGTACAGTAATTGATTTTTGAAAAATGAAAGGCATAATTGATGAATATAGATAAATCATACCTTGATACATGATGAAATAACATATTTGGAGAAAATGCAGTGAATATATTTTATCAGAGAAGTATTGCTCATTAAATACAATAGAATTTTCAAAAAAATTTAACATGCAAAGTTGATATATATGTATGCATAAATTGGTTATATTATCAGAAAATAATTCTTAATGTAATTTAATTTAACTTAAGTAAAAGTCTGATGTGAAAAGTTCAGTGAATTTAACTTGAGAGTCTTGAAAATAAAAGTAGAACTCACTGGGATTGAGATGTTTCCCCGATGATCCCCCGCAGAAGACGGAGCACTTCTTCATTTTTGAGCAATTCCTGTAATTCTTTGATTAATGACACTAATCGATGAGCAAGTTTAGGCGTCGAATATGATGTTGTTCGAGGGCTCCTTCTGCTGGGACGGGTCTCGCACCCAGTATAGTTGGCTGTGTGGCTTTTGTAACAATTACAGCATTTTGGAGGTGTAGTTCTGTCTTTGTTGCATTCATGTGACCTGTGGTATTCAGCACATTTTACACACCTTGCAGGTGCATTGCAGTGGCTTTGTGTATGTCCATAATTTTGGCAGTTGTAACATTGTATAGGTCCTCGACCTCCTCGAAATCGTTCGATTTTGATCGGGATCTGCTGTATGTTGTTGACTTCGAATATTCTTTGGTGATTCGCCGTTGATGTTAGGATTATGAGAAAAAGTGGAAGGAGCCGACAGGCCTCTCCCATTCTTTTCTTAAACTGCACAATTTTAAAGGTTTCAATACTGTTTTTCTGTAATTCTGTATTGATGGCATCTGTATCAAAGTCCACAGGCAGGCCCCGGACCAAAACCTTAATATATCTGGCTTGCAGTGTTATTTCAGGTTTGCTGGGCGGATCCCGTACTTTGTCGGTATCCTCCTTAGGTTTTGATGTCGGCAAGATAGTGGCGTCATCTGTTGAATTATGTTGGCAAGAAGAAGGACAGCTGTTTGCAGATATGAGTGTAGAATTATCTTCAATTGTTTTGATTGCATTTTGCTTTTTCTTCTTCTTTTTTCTTTTCTTTGCAGGTGGTTCTGTGCTATTGTTAATATTGATGTCCGTGTCTGTTTCTGTATTCGGTGTTGTATTCAGGTTTTCATCTTTATTTTCCATGGTTATGTCTTCAGTGCTTGGATTAATTTCAGTCATTATTGATTCGAGTTGAATGGAGTTTTTATTCATCTCCTTGTTTTCTGCCGCTTGAAAGTTTTTCCTCTTCCACCTGACGTGATAAGCTGCATTTGTCAGTTTTAGGAAGTAGGAGTATTCATAGTCTCCAGAGTAACTTGATCTTATTTGAATGAGCAGTTTGCTAAGTAATTTATCTAAACCAATCAGCTCCTCTGTATCAAACTGAGTGTAAAACTCTACGAGATCGTCAATATGTTCGTGTTCAACTGGTGGAAAGTATTTTTTTGATATCCCACAGGTAGCAATGATTTCTTCTAATGACGTGGATTCTTTGCAATGCGACGGTGAATTACGAATGGAGAGTGAGACCTTTCCACCACGAGCTGTTTTATGATACGGCATGACTTGAAAAAACAAAATGGCGGGCTCAAAATCCAGACATCAAAATGGCCAGTTGTCAGTATTGTCTCTCCCGACTCAGGAACCTGACGAGATCAAAATCTGTATCACTCACCTCGTAACGTTCAGGATAATCAGCATCAATTCAGCATAACCGGCATCGCAAGGGAGAAGAGAACGTCAGTAGAGCATGATCAGCATCAGTTATCGGCATCATTTCGAAAAACTCTTCCTTAAAGTGACATCACCGCATCTCGATCCAGGAAATTTGATGACCCTTTGTCTGCACTACCTCCTAAAGCCGTTTCACGACGAGCGCTATGAACCAAAAACTTATAATACATATTTATACCAGTAAAGTTACGTGGGTCAAAAAAAATAAAAAGTGGTAGAAATTTTATTGATTATTATACAATTTCTCATTTTAAGTATTCATCTATAACCACCACCATATATTATATTATGAATGAAATATATTTAAAACGAATATCTGTCTCGCATTTAATATCTCCTCATCACACCTGGAAAACTCAAAAGATGCCAGAATGAAATACTCCGAAAAATAACAACATACGTCTCAACATAGATTTTTTGGAATATCATATTGCAAATTTTTTGAAATGACTACAAATTGTGACACCCCAGGATTCAATGAAAATTTACTTTTGAAAACTTGAAAGAAGACAAAACCTCAGGTCAATGGCAGCTTATTTTTGTAGCGATGCAATTCTAACTAAAATACAAAATATTTCATTTTCTTTTCACTCCACTTTGCAACCCAGTTACCAGAAAGAGCCACCTTAAAGATATTATTTCAAGATGGATGGGAAAAGGGCCGGCCTCAGGAACCCAGATAAATTTTGATGATGTCTCGCATTTAATTTTAATCTGATAGAAAATTCCGCTAATTTAATCTATTTAAATAGATTTTTGTTTCACCACTCTTTGTATTTTTAGGCTAATTATTTGTGAAAAATTTCACAAATAAGAAAGCAATTTTTCCTTACCTTCTTACTACCATTTTTTTTTTCACTGGAAATAACAGAATATGCCTCATTATTTCAAGTTTTAAAAAATATTATAAGAGTTCTACCATTCCTTAACCTCTTCGAGACGGGCGAGTCATATATGCATTCTCAGGGTGCCGTAAATCAGGGTAAAAAAGATAAAAAGTGGTAGTCAAACTATGGCAGTTTATTTGTGGGCGGGGTAATAATAGTTTGCCTTATTTAATTCACCACTACTTAGTTCAAATTAAAAATTGTACACTTACACTTTTAACACACAAGGATTGGATGCGCTACATTTAAAGTGAAAGCAGTCTGTCAAATTAGCTATGCCCAAACTTAAGATACCGCTTTTGATTTTTTACTATCCTGATTCCCCGCGAATACATTTTTGACTAGTCTGTCCCGAAAAGGCTAAAATACATGAATGCTTTTAAATATATTTTTACTAACAATATCATGTCTAATAGTTTACATCCTTCGAGTAACACAAATGTTTATTTATCATATGTACGGTTAAAAATCTATTGTTAAAATGTCTTTTACATAATTTAAATTATATAACACAAATTTTGTATGCATGCGTTTGAATATCTTGTAAAAATATTTTGTACTTTTATAAATTTTAAATTATCCCTCTACCATTATATATATATATATATATATATATATATATATATATATATATATATATATATATATATATATATATATATATATATATATATATATATATATATATATATATATATATATATATATATATATATATATATATATAGGAAAATATTTTTTACTTTTGAATAATAATTTATTTTTTATAACACAAATTTTGAAAAATGTCTCCAACAAATGTATGCATTTGAATATAATGTAAAAATATTTCATACTTTTACAAGCTTTAAATTATACCTCTACCATATGTGTGCATATCGATATGTAGTAAAAATATTCTACACTTCTACATAATATAAAATTTCAAGTTACTCTTGGATTATCTCATTTATAAACAAGTTTTGAATTGTACCTCTGCTATATATAGGTATTAATATATGTTGTGAGAATATTTTATATCTACCCATACTGTCAATTTATTAGTTTTGACCGTAATATTTAAATATTTTAAAAGAACGTATACTTACATCTTGCCTAGAATTGGAAGGAGATGATATCACACCAAGTGGTTGTCTATGTGATGAATTAATTGGACTAATTCCATGTGGACATTCCAAAGCAATTTGCAAGTCCACAATGTAATCAATCACGTATTGAATTATCTCCAATTTTGACAGCCTTCGATTTCGAGGCATATTTGGCACTATTTCTTTCAATTTTGACAGAAGTGCCTGTATTTCTTCATGATTGACGTCTCTAGCTGATCTTCGTATTTTCATTTGTTTATCACTGACAGGCATGACTGTATCGAAGAGAGCCTTTCACTTATAGCTGGCTCCTCTTAATGATCTCCTACATATTTAAAAGTGTTAGGGAGTAGTTTTGCGCATGCGTAAGTTTTCTAAGGCGGAGCTCTAAAGCAGAATTCGACCAATGGTAGAAAATCAGTTAATCCTTCAGGGTGTATGAGAAGATAAAATTTTCCCCAAAACGAAACGATTGAGTGACAATGGGATTGGAATACCATCTAGCGGGGAGAATGAAAATTTTTAAATTACTCAAATCTTTTACTGAAGCAATAAATGAATAAAAACCAAAGCAAGTTTTTACTGTTACGTATTCATAGAGTTAAAATAATTTTAAAAGAAAATATTTTTCGATTGTGTAGGAAAGTTCAAATTCATATGAACTACTCTTTAATTTTAAAACATTTTAAAGTAAAAATATACTTCATAATTTTGTTTTGGAACAATTTGAGTATAACCATAGAGTAATAATTTAGTCTGAAAATCATAAGTAGTATCAAGTTTTTATATTTAAAATTTTATCTTCAAGCTCAATGAATAAGATTACTAAAACAAAAAAGGAAAGTTTGATACGAAAAAATATAATCTAAGCTAATTATTTTAAACCATTCTAACAAGTTTTATTAGATTCTATCAAAACATATTTTGGGATTGAATCAATAAAATTCCGTGAAAGAAATATGCAATTTTCTTTCAAGGAAAAAAAATAATTTCATTAAAAAAATTAGCTAAATTAATATTAACACGTTCACGCCGAATTCAATTGCTTCTTCACAGTGATAAATTTTCTTACAGTGAATTGTTATTGTTGAGAATAGATTAACTCCTCCCGAATATTATCTAATATTGAAATAGTTCTTCTACCAGTATTTTCACTTTTCCCGGAGTGAACGTGTTAAAAAATTAACTAAATATTAAAAAATTAACTAAATTAATACCTAATATTTAACTATGCCTCTTAATCAGGAATTTTCGGCGCTTTCATGCGTCTCATATCTAAATAAGATTTTCACCATAATCAGTGGTCTCAGCAGCCTATAAAACATGAAAAATGGTAGCAAATTTTCAAGAACAAACGAACAAAAGTTTTATTCTAATTTAAATCTAACAAAATATTTAATTCCTAGATAAAATGTTATCCTAGATAAATCTAACAAAATATTTCACTACTGTCCGCGGTTACTCAAATAATTGAAGTTATAAGTTGTGGTTTTTTTTTTATCACTTCACGTAACACAAAAGTGCATTTTAAAATAAATTAAATGAAATGTAAAAAATACTTTATTGAGCAATATAAATGCAAATCACATATTTTAATTAATGGGATTGTATGAAGTTTAAAATGATTTAAAATAAAACAAAAGCATTATAGCTCAAAATACGATTCAACATTCAGTTGTTATTCAGTTCAGTACATTTTTAACTTTAGGACATATATTTTTATAGTGAAATTTTAAAAAATTTCATGAATGTTAATTCTTAAAACCGCTTTAAGTTACAAAAAATTCGAAACAAAGTTTAAAAAAAGTAAGCAGTATAAAAACCTAAATTCAAATTATACGTTTTGTATTAAAAATATCGATTTAAAAAAGAAATTAACTTGGATTGATGATGAAGTCGCACAAAAAAAGTACATCCATGGTGATGATTAAAAATGCCTGAATCGAAAATAGCGATTCGTTATAGCACCGGATTAAAAATATCAGGATTTTCGAAGCCCTGTCAAAAAGCGTAGCAATAGAAAGGACTATAAAAAAAAAAAAAAAAAATTAGATTTGCGATCGGCAGCGCACATTGAAATGCACAAGTGGAGTCGTGCTTAGAGCATCGGTATTTTTAAGAGAAAAAATTATTTTTTAAAAAAAATGGCTTGTATTTACGATTAAGTTGACACAAATAAGACACGTCAAAAATGCAAGATTCGATTTTCGCGAGTCCCGCAGTGGACTGATCGATAAGACACGGTTCCCAGCAGATCACCGAAGTCAAGCATCACTGGCTGCGGTCAGTGTGCGGGTGGGTGACCACTTGGATCAGTCTGCGTAGGGACCGAGGGTGTGCGGTATTGGTCCTCGTTAAACTGTGCTACCGTAAAGTGCTTGACTTCGCGCGCAGGTCGTCGGGCTGCCAAAGCGGGGGTGCCATCCCCTCCGGATCAAA
Source organism: Parasteatoda tepidariorum (assembly GCF_982258835.1). Taxonomy (NCBI): domain Eukaryota; kingdom Metazoa; phylum Arthropoda; class Arachnida; order Araneae; family Theridiidae; genus Parasteatoda; species Parasteatoda tepidariorum. Next base: position 6,239,989 of record NC_141766.1, read on the forward strand.
ATTTTGATCCATCACAATTTTGATCCATCCGGATCAAAATTGTGATGGCATGTCTTCGGATCATCCTCCGGGATGTTTCCCAGACCGTCGCCAATAGCCCATTGTGCAGCTCTAGTGCGACGTAAATTAACAACAACAACAACGATTTTCGCGATTCGTTATAATATCGTATTAAAAAGATCGAGATTTTAACACAATGCATGTGGGGAATTTCTCCAAAAAATGAATTACAGCTGTTATGGATAAAAGAATTTAAAAAGTGATACGCAGGATTTCATAAAAGTTGGAGCAAACTTATCACTTCAATTTTTGAAAAAAATTACGACGAACGATTGTAGTACTGATTACATATACCGGTAATATTTTCTTTGAAAAACAGAGTGGAAATGAAGGAGTTTTGCTACCACCTTCTAAATTTTTGTATGGGTGGCAGGATTTTTAAAACTATAGAAATTTGTAGCAATAACCACCGAAAAAAGAGCTCGAAAAACTACACTGATTTAAATTTGGCGCATCCAAAACTCAGATGCGTAATTGAAAATTTTCCATTCTTTTTTATTTTCCAAAAAAAATTATAATACTTTTATTATTATGTTTAGGTGATGGCGTGGGCCACGCATCAAGAGCTGTGCACCCCTATCATATAGTGTATTATTTCTCAATCGTGCGTTACCCTTAAATCTCGTGCTATTTATGCAGCAGGTTAAAGTGTTACCTAAATAATAGAAAAAATATCCACTAGGCATAAACCAACATGTATTCCGTTACTTCGGAAAATATTTTTCATAGTGACAGTGTTGCCAATTTCCAACGCTTATTGGGAAAATTTCTTCTAGTGGTAACTAAGCTAATGTTTTAATGTATGATTCTATATCTCGTAAATTTGATTTCTCCCCCACACCACTACATTTAAATAATTCAAAGGTTCAAAAAAGCTTTTGAAATGTTGGTTAAATGACTTACTTAACTTAGTTGCCAAGATGTAAAATTTTCTGTAATGCTTTGTAATTCTGTGAGTATAAAAATTCCTGTTCTAGTTCTCTTAAAAATATTTCGTAGAATGTTGGAGGAATAAAAATCATCGTTCTCATGTACTTCTTTTATCAAAAGGAGTTTCATAATTGAAATTTATCATGGGAAAACAAAACATTCAAGTTCCCCATAATATATTAATTATGTAGATATCTAAATCGTGATATGAAATTAGTAGTTTGCAATACTTAAGTGGATGTCAATGCTAGAACACATAAACACGCGTTTTCTTAAAAGTACTTTCTGTATCACAATGATGTGTTCTCATTTATTTATTGTTATGTATGCAATCTTGAGTAACCAGTCCCAGATAGCACAAACAGTCACAGTAACATCATAGAAAAGTCAAAAATGATCACAACTGTGACAGTTTTAAACTGTCCCAATGAGGTCATATTGTAACTTTATTTCGTGATATCACATCAGAGTTTCCCCGATTATTTATTGTGACTTTTGTCAGCTAGTAGTCACACCTATATTTTACTGGAACTAAAGTCACATGAGAACTAGTCACTTGAGAACGACTTGTTACGACTTACAGGAGCTTTTTTTTTTTTTTTTTTTTTTTTTTTTTTTTTTTTATGAATTGACTCCATTAGGATAGACCAGTCATTTGAAAATCATGTAAGCAGTTTTTTGTGATCTCTTAAAATTAAATATGTAAATCACAAAAGAGTCACGAATAGTCACAACAATTACATTCGCGTGTGATCTTTTTTAGATGGCTCCAAATGATTTTGAAAACTCAAAATGATTTTGATATAATAAATTATTTTCGTAAACGAGTTTGTTAAGAAATTTTTTTTTTTACATACAATATTACTCTATTCTCTAACACTCACAGTGTTAAGAAATAGATTTTAAATGTAATAAATATGCCCCTTTGTCCAAATAACTGAACAATATTTAAATAAATCTAATTTATTGTTATCTTTTTAAAGAAAGAATTCGTTTCCTTCTGTTTTTAAAATAGATGTATACACTTACATTTCCTTTTAAGATTCATAAAATTAAAATTTCATTAATTCATTTATTAAAATTTCAAATTTTACGCAACTGTTATTCAAAGACTGTAATTTTAAGAAGTTTTCAGCTTTCGTAATGTTTATTTCGTAACGGTAAGTGTTTGAAAATTGATAATTAAAGAAAATTGATAGGTTTTGAGTTGAGTTTTTTTTAATTTTTTTTTTTAAGTTTATTTAATATTATTGTTTAAAGGTTCTTTCGTTTTTAAATACTTACATGGTTTATATTTTCGATTACCAAAGTCATTGTTATTTCATTTGAATTACAATTTTTTTCAGTTTTCTCATCATTTTTATAATAATGCACCCCAATCAACAATAATTTTTATCATTTTTTTTCTAATTTAGATTGTTTGATTTCGTAAAGTAATTAATGTTTTTGATCATTTCTAAATATTTTAGCCCCTTTTTCACTAATTACATTAATTTTTGAATGGTTAAGAAATAAAAATATTTGAAGTTTTATTTCAATTCAAATTCTTGATATTTTAATTACAAATGTGTACAAATTACACATTTTTTAGTTACAAATGTGTCCTTTGAACATTATTTTAATGGTTAAATTTACTAGTCTCCACTATGCACAATTGTTTATTTAATATTATCATAAAATAATAAATTTTTAGCATTAAAATAAACTATACTCGTTAGTATATAGTTATTGAAATCCATACCTTATAGACATAATTTTTAAATACTGTAAGCCTATATGTCCCAGTAAACACAAATAACTGTTCGAAATTTTCATATTTTTGCAAGTGATTTTTAGAAAGTAAAATATGGTAGCGTTTTATAAATGTTAATTTCTTTAAAAGATTTATTAGTATTTTTTTTATTTCTTATTCCTATTCTGAATCATAATGTTTATTGATGTTCTAGATTCCTTATTCGATGATTAATTTTATAAAATTTTAAGAAATTCAAGCTGTAAAAAACTTTAAAGCTTGAATTGAAAATCATGAAAACCGCGAATAATCATTCGTAATAAATCAAAACATGAAATCGCGAATGAACATATAAAAATACATTTACATTTATAGAGTATTAACTTTATATAAAACTTGCAAGTTTTAAATTTAAATGTTACAACAAAAAAAAATTTCCACTATTTTGGTAGCTTTACCGTATTGTGCTTTGGAATTAATAATATTAAAATTTTACTGTGAAAAATTAGTACTTTATTATTAATGATTAAATTATATCAGTTTGTTTTACAAGAAAAAAAAATGACTTAAAACAGAATTACTACTAATAATTTCGAAAAAGCAGTCGAAGAAAAGGAACAAAATAATAATTTTCAAAATGATTCTTTTTTTAATTATCCATTAAATATTAATAGTAAAAATATTTTTTGTCATTTTTAGAGTTTTCCATTTCGTCCAGTTTCTTCATTTTTTTTCATTTTATTCCTCTTTCTTCCAGTCATCTGGGAGAAAAAGGTATCTTCTGGAAATAATGCCAGCCCTGATTATAACAGATAACTACTCCCCTCCCCGGTATCTTGGAAGATTCATTCACTTTTAGATGCACCTGGATTACAGCTCCCACCCCTCTAAAAAGCTAAATCTTTGATGGATGAGGTAATGATATGGGGATTTACGGAGAGCTGATGGACTTCACGCCCCTTCGTTTTGCCTTACGAAGAGGTGACGCGCCAACAATTAAGCGTGAGGTTGAACTGAGGAGTCATACTTGCTGATAAAAATGTTTTTAAATGTATTTTCGCCAAACTAATTGGGTTCATATAAGCATATACCAATGCGAGTGAGACGTTTGTGAAGAGAACTAATTTTAAACATATCAATGATAACTTACGGTTTTGTTGCGTTAACATATTTGCATTTTAATATGTCCGAAAATACCTTTAATTTCTTCTTTCTGAAAGAGGAGGCAAAGTCCTAATTTTTGAAGATACGTAAAAAGAATAAAGATAATACATTGTTGCAGAGCTGCGATGGCTCAGGGGATTGAGCGTTCGCCTTCCAATGAGGTGAACCGGATTCGAATCCCGGCTATGGCTGGTCGATACGAATTCCGCATCCGACTTGCACCGACCACAGTGCTGACAGTGGTAGACGAATCATGGGTTAGAGTGCCCTTACCGTCAGGCTAACTGTGGGTGGTTCCCGCGGTCTTCCTCTCCACGTAACACAAATGCGAGTGAGTTCCATCAAAAAGTCCTCCACGAAAGCAACTTTTTCCCTATACTTGATCCAGGAGTTCCCTTGTCTTCTGGATTGGGTTCAAAATTACAAGGCTGCGTAGTTGAACATTAGTAGTGGTAAACCCAAAAATTGGGTCGACTGTTCGGCGACGATTACATAAAAAAAAAAAAAAAAAAATCGTTGTGGTATTGCGGAACAGTGCGTACTGGATGTGCATCAAAGATGGATTATTTCATTCGATGTCTGGAAATACTAACCATGAACCAGAAGAAAAAACTATATTTAGAAGAACTTTCGTAGAGAAAATGAAGGAACGAGCAATTAAAGAAAAAATTCCAGCAAAAAGAATGTATGAGTAAGATTTTATTTTTAATATTTAATTCTAATTTGTTTTGATTCTGTCGAATTTTAAAATAATAATTACTGAAAAAATCTCTATGAAGAATGAAGAAAAATAAGAGATAAATCTCAAGATAAGACAATATAAGTTTATATTCTACCTTAATACACAAAACTAATACATAAAACTAATTTTCTAAAATTTATACATTTATTAAAATTTATATATTTATTCAAAATTTATATACATATTAACTTTACTAAAATTTATATACTTATTTAAATTTATATACATTTTTCAAAATTTATATATTTATTTTAACTATGTCTCCTTTCTTTAATGAAACCAAATATAAATGAAAATTAATTAAGTTTTTATGACGAAAATGGTTATTTTCCTCATAAAAATACTCTCCCCTTTTTTTCGATAATGCCGAATTTCAAAATATGAGATAACAAAAAAGGTTATATTTTCCCTTAATGTACATAAAACCAGTTCTTAAAAATTTATTTATCTTTTAAACTATGTCAGTTTTTTTGTTTTTAATTCATCCTAAAATGAAAGCAATGAAAGTAGTAACAGAAGACAGTCAACAGAGCTGAATCTGTTGTCCTTATATGGAAACTCGGGAAACTTTTTCCTTTAATTTAATCAAAAGTTACGAAGTTTGCTACTATCAAAAAAGCATGCACTGAAATAACACACCTACGCTCATGTACCTATACAATAACTTACATTAATATATATTTAGATATATATATAAGATAAAGATTTCAGAAAATTTTGAAATTTTTTTTTATATTAATAAAAAAATATAAATAACTCTACTGAAGACTTACACACTTTAGAGACTCTTTTCAGTTTCGGACTAAGATTTGACACGAACAGAAATAACTTATACATCCGTTTCTATAAGTTAAGAGTATATAAAATATACTAATATGAAATATACTAAGTAACTGCTACGCAACTTTCAAATTTATACCAAATTTTTTATAAATTGTACTTATCTTCTTTTTTTTCAGATATTCTGTGCAACTGAAAACCTAAAAATAATGTGCTTGACAAGAAAAATTTGAGCTGATGAAACCTTTAAAATAGAGCCACTTTTATTTAATCAATTACGCACTATCCATGGATTATACCAAAAGGAAATGTTCTCTTTTATCTACTGCCTCCTACAAGACAAAAAAAGAGACATAAAGAAGATTACTTTATCTGATAAGGCGGGAGGCAAGGAAGATGCAAGAAGATCGATGCAATTTTAATAAGTACAAAATATACTCTTATTTAAGTACAGAATATTTCCTGAATAAATATAGTGCCTGTAAAGTGATGCATCAATAGTATACATTTTTTGGATAGGTACTGGAAAATTGGGTTTTTACAGCTCCTTGAAGATATAAGTACAGGAAAAAGTAGCTTGAATGTGGTAAATTTCCCGCATCATGCCAGATGATACATTCTGATGAATGCTGATCAGCATTAAGCCAGATGATACCGAATACGGTTAGTACGTATTTTGATGATATGAACGACTCTAAGAACATGTTCTGCTTAATCTAATAACGTAAAGCCACCGTAAAGGGCAACAATTAATAAAAAAAGGAAAAAATCTAGTTATTTTAGTTTTATTAGTTGTATATATGCCTTAAAGTTTTGTAAATTATCTTATTGCATTGTTCAGTACTGATTTATTAATTTTTTTTACTGTTCTATTTCTTTACTTTCAGCTAGTCAATAATGTATTAATATTTACATTGTTAAAATCATGAAAGAAAAAATATCAATGTTAAAATCAAGAGTATTATTAATTAACATAAAAAAATGATTACGCAATATTTTTATCACAAAACTTCACAGCATATTTAACAGGTTTTATATATTTATCTAATTTATTTAAATCCTTCCTTATCCAAACGCTTTCTTAAAAGTTTCAGAAAAATATCTTGCTAATCGCCAATAACGTTTGAATTTTCTACTTTATTCAAATAGAACTTTTTATAATTTGCGGAGAAAATTTTTATTATTTCCACACCTGCGCTGTTTCAAACTACTATTTCAGACACTAAAAGTTTACTAAATTATTAATGCTTCATTTGTTTATTCTTGAATTAGGTGAAAAAATGTTATAATTTATCATTTTTCTATCATTTATTAACACAGTGGTTGCAGTATCATATAAAAAATAAAATAGTGATGGCTAAAAATATTAGTAAATAGAGTTAACTATATCAAAAATTAAATGGTTTTTATTTTATTTACTTTTTTTATTTAACAATAGATTAAATAATTAATTTTATAATAACTTATCCACACTAACTCCATGACATATCTACACTAGTGTGGTTAATTTTTTTTAAAGAAAAATATTATTAAAAAATTATTCTTCCAAATTAGTAAATTCATATTGTTCAATTGTTTTATTCAAGTTAAAGATAAATGTTCGAATTTTAATTAAAAGAGTACTACAGGGGTTGGACAAAATAATGGAAACACTTTGATACAAACACATTTTTTGATATTTCTCAAAAAATACTTAGAGAATCAATTTACAAATTTAGATGATTAGATTCTTAATGCGATATCTCATATATATCAATGAAGTTTAAAACATTTTGAGGTTTGAGGGACCAATTAAAAATGTAGTAACAAATTTGTAACTTATTACTATTACTTTGGAATTAATTTTTATTATTACTTTGGAATTAATATTGGAATTAATTTTAAACTGATTACAAAATTATTGCTTTAAAGTTTGAAAAAAATTCGTTAAAAACTGCGCAAGATATGAGAAAATAAAGTAGTTTTTTTATGCTTGCGTATGCATGGAGAAACTTTTTTAAAAAATTTTTTTATTTTGTTGTGAATCGTATTTGACAACTAATAAAAAAAATCCGATTTGCATATCTTAAAAAGTTTCAGGCAATTTTCCAAGAAGTTTTTTTTTTTTACTTTTTAAAAGAAAGCTATCATTCCCATATCAGTATCTCATATTTCGCATGTTTTATTTCCTAATACCATCACACTTGATTGTCCGGACCATCATAAATCCCTTATATTTTTAAGCTTTCTTTTAAAAAGTAAGAAAACTACTTAGAAAATTGCTTGAAACTTTTTAAATTTTTGAGATATTTAAATGGCACTTTTTTTTATTAGTTGTCAAATACGATTCGATTCATTGCATAACATGCGCAGTAGAAAAAAAACTACTTTAATTACTCTTATCTTGCACAGTTTTTAACGAATTTCTTTCAAATTTTAAAGCAATAAGTTTGCAATCAGTTTAAAATTGATTCAAACGTTTTGTTTAATTTCATTGAATATTTTTGAAGCTATAGCAAAAACAAAAAATTCGTTTTTTATCAAACTGTCCATATTTCCATAAATATTTAAGCTAGGTTTGCAATATGGCATATAATAACCAAAATAATAGCAATAAATTACAAATTTATTACTATATTTTCAGCCCCTCAAACCTCAAAAAGCTTTAAACTTCATTGATATGTATGCGAAATCGCACGATCTAATCACTTCTAAATTTATAGACTGATTTACTTAAGTATTTTTTTTTAAATATTAAAAAATGTTCTAGTATTAAAGTATTTCCATTATTTTGTCTAACCCCTGTATATATAATTAGAATTAATAAGCTTCGAGATTTATATGCTTTTTTGGCCTTTCTCTCCCCTACATATACACAAAAATTTTAAATAAAAATTTCATTGATGTACATTTTCCAATTTTTTTCCTTCATTTTCATTTAATAAAATCTCCTGCCTTAGAGATTACACTAATTACTCGTTATGTCTGAGTGGTTTGCCTTTTCTACCACTATAGTGATTATTAAAGCTAAAGCAGAATTTAAACATATCTCCTCACACTACTGTATTGATATATTTTGCTTTGGTTATAATAATACAATACTACACTCTTTTTTTACAATATAATCGAGTTCTGACAACAAGATACTATATTTTCCTTATTTAGTTTTCCGGCTTTTTTTTTTAATTACATTTAAAAACGTTTTCGCTTTCCTTATTAAAAAATTTTCTTCTTCTCTTTAAAAATATTTTTTCCTTGTTCTATTAGTATTTTTTATTTATTTTCTGGGTTCTATTTATTTGCGGCTTATGCGCATTAAATAAAACTTATTATTATTTTATTTTCCACGCTAATCTATCTTTTCTTCTTTATATTCTTTTTTGTCTCTTTAGTGTGCTATATATATATATATATATATATATATAAGTTAAAAGCATAAAGAAAACTAGGAAAGAGATAGAAAAATTTTTAAGGGAGAAGAAAATAATTATTAAAAATTTATTTAAAAATATTGACAAATTTAAGAAATTTTTAAGTTTAAAAGAAACTGTAAAATAAAATAAAATAAAATAAGGAAAAGATATAATCTCGCGATCAGCTCACATAATTTTAAATGACAAAATTCGATCGAATAATTTTCGAGAAATCAAAGTTTGAATCCTAAGATATAACTTTGAAATAAGCAGATTTTGAAGAGTATTTCTTAATATAAAGGTAACCAATATGAAAGTTAAATAGCAACGCGTTCCCCATACTTTCAACAGAAAAAAAACGAAAAATTATCAGCTCGAAATCTATAATTTTATAAATGAAACAAAAATAAATTCCTCTTAGCACAACTAACAGGGACAATGGCATTTCAATAAACACTAAACATATTTTATTATATCTTCTCAAGAAATTTCAATGCCTATGAAAGATTTGAAATTTCAACATTAGTTGCTGTTTTCATTAAGGTAAGTATTTAATTTCAAGCAATATAATAGACAGCGACAATAATTTAATTATAATATTCATTTTTAATTTACCAATGCCCATTTTTTAAAATAATTAGTCATGAATAACATATATAAATAGCATAATAGAACAAACGATTCTATAAATGATTTATTTTCAAAATCGTTTTAAAATGTTGAATTTTTTTGTTATCGTTTTCCGAAACAAACTAAGAAAATGTTCGTGGAACAAATTTTTCCACAGAAATAGTTTTTAAATTATGGTGAATTTGAAATCTAAATTGATCATATCCCTTAAAGAAAATATGATAATGCAATGATTTTCGATGTTTTAAGATTAGAAAAAAACGTTACTTTATAAGTTTTATTTTGTCTTCGAACTGCAAAATCATTGCTGGATTTTTAGGGTTGAAACATCATTACTAACATCATAGATTAATCATTTCTAGATTATTATTATTATTAAAAAAAAAATTGAAAGGTTTACTGAGTATAGGAGCTAGGAATATAACATTCGCTTCATAAAAATACCATCAAGTAAAAAATTTGGTTTCAAAATTGCTCATTTTTATAACTATTGTTGTTATTTATATATTTCCTTGATGGGATACAATTTTTGAGCCAAATTAATGATTGAAATCCCAACATTCATGGTGTACTAGTAACCAAAGATATCCAAAGTTTTTTTACGGAGAGATTGCAAATAGAAAAAATTAATCAAAATATTTGAAAAATCATGTATTTTTTTCTTCTTAATTTTAAAAAACACTTTTACCTATGTTATCCTAAATTTTAATAAATCTACTATTTTAACAACAATTTTAACAAATATGTTCAAATCTACAAAACCAAAGGTTTTCAGTTTTATCATATTATTTCAACTTAATTGTAAAATAAATAAAAAATTATAATATTATGAATTAAATATAGTACTAAGTATACGCAATTGAAAAAAAAATTTTTCACTGTTGTATTAATATTTTACGAAACGCAAAGTTGTTTAGTACATTAAAAAAAAAAGGGAAAAAAAGTAAACTTTTTTTTTCTAATGAAATAAATTTCCAAAAATTACAAAGAAATTTTAGCAATTAAAATTTTAAAATAGTCACATATAAAAATTGCACAGTGTAATTTTAAATTTAGTAGAGGGAGAAAGCTGCGAATGTTTCTTCTTGATCCCTCCACTGATTCTATGCCATAGTAGTAACAAATTTTAACGTATCAGACGGATGTAAATAAATTGGCTATGACTCAATGCATTTATTTGAATATTTAAAGAAATAATTACTTTTCAGAATCAAACACGTCTAATCTGTTTATCTCAAATCTCACGGGAAAGGAGAAAAATTTTTGATAAAGAGTTATACAGGTACTTTGATTAAAAGTGCTTTAATAGTTTCTAGTAGAAAAATACATGTATTTCTGTAAATTGATTACACCATATTTAACCTAACTTTAACACTGAATTTTTGATGTCTTGCTTGTTATGCTGTTTGGGCATTTGTGCTCGATTATTATTATTCGAGAAACAGAGGTTTTGAAAAAGATGTTTTCGAGAAAGACATGGAAAATACATTGATTTTAGATAGTAAATGTGAGGAATTTTAGAAATTTTGAGATATAGAGGTTTTTGAGATAAAGAGGTTTGCGATAAACAGGCTAACTAAAAATAAAAATCTTTTTTTTTTTTCTCAAAAGGTAAAGAAAGGAACTACACATCTTTAAACGCGCATCTTTCATCTGTTTTTATTTTTCAGAACAGAAGGGGGAGTATTCAATCTTAAATTGTTTGATAGGTTCAAATTAATTGTCAAGCGAGTCAAAGAAGTCTCCTTTTTGTCCAAACGTGGGTGGCATCTTCTGTGGAGGGATATGCGTTTTTTCTTCTTTCTACCCAATTTACAATAGGGGTTAAATCTATTCTACAAATTCGGAAAACATTTTTCAAAGAGGTTTTCACAACTGACTAAATGGTAAACAAGAATACCCAAAGATAAGTCTGGAGAAAGCTGGACATTGGGCTGAGATACACCAAATGACCTTCGAACTTCAGTTTCTCACTGAAATTGCTATTTTTTCAGGCCAATTAAGGGGTTTCATGTTCCCTCCCCCCCAGTTGCTTTCAAAAGGCCTTGTAATAAACAGGGGTGATTGTGAGCTCAAGTCAAAATTCCGGAAAATTTCTTGAGTTAAAAAAAAAAAGTTTAAATTGAAAAAAATTTGAACAAGATTTTTTACATTTTTCTCAGTATTTCTTAAAATATATTTAAAATTTTACACATACCTATAACATTTACACATACCTATGATGACCTGGAGAAGTAATTAAAATTTACAAATATGTCTTTCTTTCTTGAGTTTATGATTATAACTATTTACTGATAAAAAATGAATATTAATCAGGAATATAAGCCTATAAAGTATCTCTCTGGCTCTCCCTTACAAACAAATAAAATAAACCGTGTTTTTAAGTTTCACCTTTGAAAATTTGATTCCCGGAAACTTCTGTGATCAATGATTTTCTGATACGTCTGGACATTCGATCTCCGGAAACTTCCGGATCACTGTTAGCGAAAATTCCGGATTTTTTCGGGAGCACAATCAGCCCTGAATAAGGAGATGGAGATGTTTGATGGCCTTGACTTTTAGCATAGGGTATTGGAAGAGAAAGCAGAGATTTGTTCTGAGGAAAAAATTCAAAGCTTTCGGGCGAGGGGGGAATTTTTGAGAAAACTTTTTAAAAAAATCCAGACAAAGTAATGATTTCTCCGACATTTTCGTTACAAATACTGGTACTTTTTCCCTAAAATATAATTTTAAAAGGTACGAAGTTTAAAAATTTACGAAGTACAAGAAAAATTACGTACTTTTTACTTTCGTTACAAGTAACGGAAGCAAAAGTATTGCCATTTTATAGTGTGAGGAGATAAGTGTTTTAGAATATTTTAAAATGTTCTTATGAAAAGCGCGCATGTGCGTGCGTTCCACATCTTTGAGGTGGAGGTGGGAACAATTCTTAAGTTATATTGTCAACGTATTTGGCAATATATGCTAGACGTGTTGAGTTTTTTTCGAAATGTATAGACCTTATTATTCGTATTTTGATTACTGAACAAATATATAATTAATCTTCATATTGAAAGATAGTTATTTGACATGCATTTTGCGATATTGACAATTTTTAAAATTATATAGCATTTCAATTTATGAAAAAAGTAATTGATTTTCATAAAAGGTTATTTTAATAATGAAAATTGGTAAAAAATAATTTTTATTTCTGTTGATCATATTCCTTATTTAGATAATAATTATATTATTGCAAGTTATTTTTCTTAATATTAGTAATGTTTAGTATATGTGTTACATAATACATTCAAGAGTAAAATTTTAGAATTTTTGAAATTAATTATGTGGTGCTTGATTTTAATACAAAAAAAAATATTTAAATTTTTTTCTCTCAATTTAAAACATTCAAAAATTGTAATTTATTTTAAATGTTTAAATGCCTTTAAGAAGTGGCAAAAATTATAAATTAAATGTGAAAGAGTCAAATTATGTAATAAGGGATAAAAATAGTTTGGTAGATAAATTAAATACTAGTTTTCAAAATTTAAATTTTAATGAAGATAAACCGAAGAAAAACCGGCCATATTAATATCTGAGCCTGCCGTAGGTGTTCAGTTCATAGTCAGTCGCGAACATTTCCAAAAACAAACTAGAAATTCTAAATTAAATAAAGAACGGAAACTTAAAAATTTTCAAAAATTTATTCGTGATTCAGCTTTGAAATTATTTATTAATAACTGTTTATATTATTATTATTTTCAGGAAATAGTTGAAATTTCTCCAAGAACATTATTTTTCACCTCCATTTGGTTTAAATGGTTTTCAAAATTTTCTAGCCGAGCTAAAGAACTAAACTCATATTTTAGAATAAATTTAAGTAATGAACATATAATTGAGGGTTAGCTTATGGAATTACCCCCACAAATAAAGACACTTTTAGTTCTAAAAGAACCCAAAACCATTATCGATTGGCTAAAAATTGTTTAAAAAATAACTTATGAAGCCCCCACTGCCTTACTCCAAAAAGAAAAAATACCAGAATCAAAATTTAGTTGGTATAGACAACAATTTCAACGCTGGACACCAAGGTGGCAATTTATTAATAACTTGGTTAATCCAAATTATTATAATAATCGACGACAAAAATCAAAATTTCAACTAACAATTCCAAAGTAAACCTAGAACTCATAAAGAAAGTGACAAATTTAATAAAAATAAACCAAAAACAAGTCATTTTGCCTACACTTCTCAGGAGCTACCTCCTAAGCCATGTAAATATTGTGCTAAGCTAGGAATTACTAATGCATATCATTGGGTCCGAAATTGTATAATCAAGCCTAATATTACTTTCAGTATCAGAAGATCTGGAAGAGTTGATCCCTCTAAGACCCACCATGTTTCGTATCGAGAACCGGAGTTCCAATGTTGAGGATATTGATGATGATATGATTGGATTCATTAAGTCCTAGTAAAATAAAAAATATAGAATTAAACTATTAAATGATCTACGACAGAGCTTTAGGAAGGAATATATTGGACAGCTGGTGCAGAAACATAATGATAAACGATCTTGTGAGCCCAGTGTAGGAAAAATAGTCTTCATAGGAGATAATAAGAAACGTCTATTTTGGCCCTTGGCTATAATTATTCAGTTGATTCTATGACGCAATGGGAAAGTTCACACTGTTTTTCCTTTTTTCATTTGTACTTTCACAAAGTGATTGTAAATAACTGCTTTGATCATCAACTTGAATGCTCAAGTTTTCAAATGCAAGGCATCCCAGTGGTCCCTTAAAATTGTTATAGAGGTAGTTAACTCATCATCAAAGCAATGGAAATTCATCTGGCTCAGCACCCACTTAAATGTGATAAATTTTCACCCCATTCATAACATAACTCTTTGCATGTTTTTGTATTATCAAATTATTTTGATCAGAAATGTTTCATGTTAACTTTAAAAAAAAAAAAGTTTATATACCACCACTTTAATAATTTTAAGGGATCATTAGACGCCTACAAATGGGAGAAAAAATTAAACTCAAGCTAGGTTTAAGACATTTCTTTAGAATATTATTTTTAAAAGTTTCATTATGTTTGTGTCATATTTCAGAACTTTATATAAGTGATAAAAATAACATATTTTAACATTAACCAAAAAAAAAAGTATTTCATCTGATTTGATTTGGTACATATAAATCATTTCTTATATTCTATGTAAATTATCATAAGAAATCAAAAAGAAAAATTTTCAGTTTTATTATTTGTTGTAAAAAAATACATATAAAATTTTCAACATAATACAAGAAAAGTATATTCAACATTCAAATAAAAACATGATGCTACTTTTTGTAAGTAGTTATGAGATTGAATAGGTAAAAATTATAATGAAACAACATTTTACAACAAATGAGGAGTAGAAAAATTAAGTAGAAAAAAATTGTTCATTATCACAATGCATGCATTTTATAAGTACAATTACATTTTACAACATTTATGGAATGAAATATACAAATGATAGACAAAACAACTGTATAAAGAAATATTTGGAAACCTATTTGGTGTAAAAAAAAATCACAAAGGTTTTAATATTTTTTGTATAAGAGAAAAATTTCAAACAATATGTACAGTACAAAAACGGTTTAAAAACAAGTGACATTTACAAATAGAAAAACAGAAAAAATATTACAATAAAGTTTATTTATATACAAATAGAACTTAAATTCACTGCTATGAGCTCCAGTCATAAAAAAATTAGAAAACAAAATTTATTAGACATTGATTTGACAAAATGAAAAAAAAAAAAAACTGGTGTAATATATTTCTGAGATTAAGATTTAGATAAATAAAAAACATATTAAAAATAAGGGTTTCACTCTTTGTGAATTATCCTTACACAAAATCATGTTGTAATCTTGAAAATGGATTTCATGAGCCTTAAAAACAAAAATGCTGAACAGTAACTTTTATAATAAAAAGTTGAGACAGCTTATATAGATTAAACAATATACACTTTATATTGATTTTGTGGATAACAAGATATGGCTTCTTGTAGAATTCTAATACGAGGTCCCATAGGAATTCCCATCTTTTGCAAACGTTCTTCAGTTAAGTATGGTAATTCCTTTATTCCTATTTTTTCAGTTTCAAAGTTTGTAGCATATTTCTAAAAACAAAAAATAAAAATATATTATTTTGCACATAAGAGCACAACATAAAAATGCATTAAATAGATTTACTCTTCTAGAGACTATGAGGTTTTTTATAAAACTTAATAATATGTCACAAAAATAAAATTCATATAGATATTTAATTACAACATCTTAAATTCGCATTTTTGTGCATTCTTATTGGTATTTTGTTAAAATCTTTTCTATGACAATTTTTTTCTAATTACTTTTCCAAAATATTTTAAAATAATTGTCAGAAACTTGCAATTTTTAGCACTGAATTACTTTATTTAATTGGAGAGTTTTTACTATTTTATATTCGACCAATAAAATTCAACCAATTATTATACTAATACAAAAAACCTTTATTCAAATTATTATACTAATACAAAATATGAAGGAAATTAGTTCAAAAGGTATAAGAAAAGCAGCAAAACTTTACCAATTGTTACACAATGGTTTAAGGTTCAAAATTTTTGAGTTCAATTTATATGGTACATTTTGTCACGAGTTTTTCTTTTCTGTACTAATTCTTCACAAAAATGTGGTAAATAACATTCAAATTAATTGTATCCTAGGTTTATATTACAAAAACTAAAAAAAAAACATCTTAGTTTTTGTAATATAAACATAAGTTAATTTTCTCAAATTAAATTTTGTTCCAATTCATTTTAAATTTACTTTTATTTGGTATTTTTTTTTTTTTTTTTATATAGAACTTACGTCTTTACATTACATGAAGTTTCATAGATCTGTAACATATAAGATGGTGATTTTTTGTAAACATTTAGAGACACATAATAATTTTGGTTAACACTATTTTATAATGATTTGTATTTTTGATTACGATTTGTTACAGTATAGTTAATTAAGTAACCAAAACAATAAAACCATAGCATTGAGATAGAAATTTTAACATATAAAACAGAAGAAAATTTAGAATAGTTTTCCTTATATCACTTCCAAAAAAAAAATCTTTTTTCATAAGAAATAGGGGAGAGGAGGTAGTCTTGACATGGGGCTAGTGCAGACAAATGTAATACTTTTGTTTAAAAGACTCTGTAAATTATAGCAGATTGGCAAAACTGTGTTACAGTTTCATAGACATAGTTTCAAGACAAAACACGAAATAGTTATGCAGCAAATAAATAAGTAATAAATGGTGGAAAAGTAACTTTAATTTTTGCTTTAATTGCAAGTTTAAACTATTTTAATTCATCATTATTTAAAAATAGGAGTTATATTATAAATAAATATGCTTATTACATATTTTAGGAGTCACTTTTGATTAACTTTTTTTTAATTAACGAATAAAAGAACTGATGACTACACACAGCTAGTCTGGATGTGCAGTAAGAGATAGAGGTAAGTGTGAAGATTAACTTTTTAGTGGTAGTAAATTTACTCTAATGCTAATGTTTAGAGATCAAGTAGCCCTCAGTTCTCATGCTGATATTCACTTTGCAAAATAATGCACAGTGATGATCACAAATTTAGCAAACGATCAAATTTTGTTTTATTTTCGTTACCAGTATTTAAAGTTTTCAGAACTTCAAAGAGCACTGATACAATATTTACACATTTCTAGAATTAGAAATTGTAGATTATTACAAAATTTAGTGTAATAACAATTAATGTTAGTAAAAATTCTTATTTTGGCCATCACTTAAAAACTTCTGCTCACTATCATCAGTTGTTGCATATTTATTTTAATTGTTTAAATATCCTAGTTGCCAAATCATCATCAAACAACTTTATTATACCAAAAATGAAATATCAAATTAAAAAAAAGGCTACCACTTTAAATAATCAAGAAAAAACTCTCGCTAAAATGAAGAAGTTGGAATTTAAGTTTTTATTAGGCTTTAACATTAATTTTTTTAAGTAAGGCTATCTACTCAAAACAGTAGTTTTAAACTAAAATTAATTCCATATTGATTTGACTTGATTCTTTAAAATATGTAATGCTAGATTAAAGAGTGAGTTTAAAGAAGTGTCAACCCCAGCCTATTTACATGTCTAACAAAAAATTTTTAAAAAAAGATTATTAGAAAACTTTACATCCAAATTAGCTTATCTATAATTCATAATAAAGACAATGATTTTTTTTTCGTTAACATTTTAACTAGAAAAATACAAAATATATTCAAAATAATGGTTAATAAATTTTTTTGTTGTTTTTTTTTGGCAAATTTGTGAAACCTGTCCACATTAGCCTCTTCTTTCTTACAGCAAGCAACAAAGAATATTGCATACAGACTTCTATAAGGTTGCGTAATTAAACCTTTTGAATATGTAGAATTTTTTTTAAAACTAAGAATCAGTATTAATATAATTAACTATTACAAATTCTAAGAAACTATACTGCAAATACTTTCTGTCCATTTAATAAAAAGTTGCCTTTAGACTAGTGATTAAAACTAAATTAAAACAAATTTAATTGCATTCAATAATTATATTTAAACCAAATAATTTTAAGATAGTATTTCAATCATACTAAAAGTACTTTAACTCAGGAATTTTTCACATTTAGAATGACCATAGACAATTTATGAACATAGGTTCTGTTAGAAATATACTATAATGCACTTTGACAAGTTTCTATTCAAAATAATCAAGTTATTAATTTCTTTATTTAAACTAACATTTTCTCTTTCATAATAAGAATGTTTCTATAATTATAAGTAACTTATAAACATAATCAGTTTTCCATTTTATATCTACTCATTAAAAATCATTACAAGAAAAAACATACCTCATATCCTAACCGCTTTAGAAACTGCCTAATTAGAGGTGGCTCATCACCAAAAAATCTGCAATTCAAAAAAATAAATATTATTAATTCAGAATAATGTAACCAATGTGCTATTCCATTTCATTAAATTATATTATTTGCAGACGAAAATAAGGTGGCAACAGATTACTAATGAAATACTCATCCAAATGGAAGGTGAGAAGAGTGGACAAAAATATGGTAAATATTTTTTATAAAATTTTGTTATCATTTTGACAAACTATGCAATACTTAAAAAAAATAGGAAACTGCAAGAATGGTTGGTAATAACACATGAGATTTTAATTAAATAAATTTAATTGCATTCAATAATTATATTTAAACCAAATAATTTAAGGGCATTATTTCAATCATACAAAAAGAATTTTAACCCAAGCAATAATTTTACATAAAATACCATAATAAGTAATACATTACAAGAGAAAAAGAAGAGAACACATTAAAACAATTCCAGTTTTTTTATTTATTGTTATTTGCAGCTCTTTTTGGTGCCTTTATTTCATTAGATTAATCAAAACATGTTTTTAAAAGTTCATCCTAGCAAAATCAAAATTAACAATGTTTAGTATAATTTGGCATAAATCTATTGCTCAAGATCAACTCATGAGAGTAAAAAATTACCATAATCAAAAAATTCCTCCGATATTTATCAAATTAGCTAGGATATAAAAAACCTATTTTTACAGTACTTATAATAGGTATTGTGATACCTTTATTAGCATGCATAGTACATATTAAAATAGTATCAATTAACATAATATTAGTAATTACCAAAAACTTTTTTATTTTTCATATTATTTTGAAATTGAAGATAACAAAGGGCTCATCAGCAATCTTTAAGATATATGTGCCCACTTAAAATATTAAGAGTTAAATCTGAATTGATATCTTATATATTTGGCAAAACTAATGGCAAATTTTTGATAAAAATTGGCATGGCTTAGTGAAGACAGATGAATACATGTGAAGGAATCACAGAGATATATGGATAAAATTTATTTTCCTTCTTGCCAACAGAGATCGCAGTGTTGATGCAAATTATACTTTAATAGAGTTACAGTGACAGTAGGCTAAAAAGGTTTTAGTAGTTTTACCGCCTTTTTGTGCAATGCTAATTAGTTTTACTAAAAATAATTCTTCTTGAAAGTGAACATCACCATGTTTTTTAAATACATGTTCTTTTGTCTTCTAGATTCAAGACTAAGAAAATGAAAAGAAAAAAGTGGCATATCCACTGAATAGATTGGTGATCAACGGCGGAAATTCGTGAAGTAATAACTTAATAAACTGAATTATGAAGAAAAATGAGAGTTGCGAAACTAATCATGATCATTTACCAAAATAGAAAAATACCAAATACTGTTTTATAATTTAAAAAGTATCATTCTTACGTGAAACTACAATGCTTTAATGAAAAATTAAAAATAATTTATGTTTTTCCACAAAAATACCTAGATATTCTTAATATGAGAACTATTAAAAATACTTTTAGTTAATTTCAGAAACACCTTTATATGTAATAATATGATGTAACAGTTTGACCACAATCAGCACTGATTAAAAGAATACTCTTTTAAGATAAAAAAAATTACAGAATTCTTGACAATTTAAGTGATACATACTGATAAAATATCTACTCCACAAAATTTCAGCTCACGCTACCTCTGAATCGTTTTTGATTGGTTTACTTAACATACTTAAGACAAAGTTTTCCGGAAAGAAAAGGAGGAATGCATGAACTTTGATACTCATAAATGTCACTTAGCTGGTTCTGCCACTAAGCTCCTCATTTGTTACACAGTCTATTTCTTATAAAAATGCAGTTTTGACAAATTAAAACATAAGCATTCATAATTAAAACATAAACATTTGGACAAGTCAAAACATAAAAAGCTATACTAACTTAGTCAATTTTTTTGCTCTGCAAGGGTTCAGCAATTCTATAACCTCTTTATGAAAATTATCCCAAGCTCTTGGTGCTGCAATAGCTGGATTCCTTCCCCCACCATTATTTGGATGACATCCTTGAGCAAGTTGCATCAATCGCAATCGTTCTTGAACCCATGTCACATCTTGCCGCATATTTTCTAGCTCCTGAACAAGAACATGTTGAGTTCTCATTTCAGAAGAAAGGTGAGCTACACTTCTAGCTAAAGTAACAACATGACTCTCTAATCTTTGAAGACGTTTACCAGCAGAACTAAAACATTATAAAGTATATAACTGTAATATTTACTAATAAAATCTTAAATTTGCAACAAATGAGTAAAAAAAAAAAATATTTCATTTTTAAAGATACAAATATTAGAAATACATATACAAAGTTTGCTATTTTTTTTCAGACAAAAAGGAAAGGGATTCAAGCTATGCTTATGTAAGATTTAAAAATCATTAAGGAAAAAAAATATCATTTTGAAAATTTTTTCCCTCCACTAATTTAGCACTTTGAGTATATGGTTGGAGTGCTCTTAGTTTGTGGTTTTTGCTCTAGATTATGTGACTGGACAAACTCTATTTATAATGCTGTATAAGTTAATGAAACATATAGCAAGAGAGTAAAAAAAAAACTCTTGATAACAACTCAATTTCCTTTTATCACTCTTTTATATCTTTTCACTAGCAATACATAGACATCAAAAATCAATTAGTTTAGAATTATTAAAATAATCAATTTTGGCAGAAATAATATAAGAAAAAATATCACACAACAAGTAAGAAGTTGAATATATAGGTTGCACATAACTAAATCATATTATGATTAACATATACCAACCAGTTCTAACACTCATAAATTTCACTTAGTCATTCATTTATCATAGTCTATCTCACAATAATTTGTCTAAATCCTCAACCTGCTGTCAACTGAATCAGAAAAAAAAAATATTAACCTCTAACCAAAAACTTTAAATAAAAACTACAAGATTACCAACCAAATCAATAAACATCTAAAAAAATTTATTAAATAAACGTCGCTATTTTTTCCCCTTTTTTGAAAAAAAGAAATATTTATAACTGAATGCAACATCAATAAACTCAAGCTGTTTCTATTAATTTCTATGTAATTTTTGATAGTTAAAATCTAAAAAATAATCATTCTTATTTGTAATGTTCATAGTTAAAAATAAAAAAATATTAGTTCACACAAAAAGAAATTATTTTCTATCGACAAATCACATGATTTCACAGAAAAATAAATTATGCTCAGATTTTATGACAATGCAAAAAAAAGAGAAAGAATTAAATGGGCTGGTCACATCATTCGAATGAACAGAGAGCGTTCCACAAACATAATCTTTTCGGCTCAGCCCATCGGATCAAGGCCCAGAGGTCGACCAAAGCTGAGATGGGCCGACTGCGTGGAAAGAGACTTTTCAGTCTTAAAAGTCTCAAACTGGAAGACAACTGCCAGGCGGAGGCAGGCCTGGAGGAAGTTAATTGAGAAGGCCAGGGCCCACCCGGGGCTGTCGTGCCGTTGAGGAAGGAAGGAAAAAAAAGAACTGAAGAGCATTTTTGCAAATACCTTGTCCTGCATTCTCTTGTACGCCTTTTCTCCGATGCACTCCTCTTTTCCATAAAACTATGATTTCCGCGACTAGTAGAACTAGGTCCTGTTAATGATGAGAGGCTACCGTTTAATTTGTGTCTAGAATGACGTGATGTTTCTATTGAAGCAGCAAATGGATTGGCTTTACATGAGTTTTTTACACCCAAAAGGTGTAAGATCTATAAATATTAAACATAGATATCATGAATCAAGTTGAATATTATCGTTAATGGAATAATATACTATGAAAAAGCACAGATTGTAAAAACAAGCTTATTGAGACAGTTGTTATTTAAATAAATCAAACAACAAAACAATTTAAAACTACTTTTTAAAAACTATAATCAAAACAAAATCTTAATTTCCCAAATATTATTTATTTTAGAAACTAAATAAATTAAGAGATTGAAAATAAAAGTTTCAAATGCTCATCTGTATTTAACAGAGGAGTACACTTGTTATTTGGAAATTCACCCAAAATTCAAAACTGGTGTAAAAAAACGATGTAAAAGTAGGCACGCACGCTACTCTTGGAAATGTACCCACTCTTTAATCAGCAAGTATTTCAGATGAGCAACAAAGATTGGTGTCATATCATGAGCCCAACCTGTTTTGTTTCCCCTCTCTCCTCCTCTAGGCTTTTCACTTACCATTAGAGATTGACATCAGCAGTTCAACTTGGCAGAAAGCTAAAGTAAAGCATCACAAAGGACCAAGGAAAGGGACTGCCAGACAGATAGTTATCATATTATTAACCCAACCAGGTTTGCTCCCCTCTCTCCTTCTTCAGGCTTTTCACTTACCATTATTGACTAATGTCAACATCTATTAACTTAGGAGAAAGCTTAAGTAAAACATCACAAAGAACCGCTTTGTTTAAAAAACCTACCAAGGTAAACGATTCATTCTCAGCTCATAAAACTGATAAAGTGAAGAATAAGTGTAATTTTTATATATAGGCACTCTGTTTACAACTATTATTTTATGTACCTTTATGTTCTGTATATATGTTTCATAATATTTACTGATTATTGCTAATATTTGACAAAAAGAAAAGTATTTCTGTTGGGGATGTCCTCCAGGAAATTTTCAAAGTTAGTGGATCCGATTAAAAGCTGACACCCCACATTAACTTTTGAACATTTTCAACTTATATTCAGAAATATACAGTAGATAATGGAGAAATTCATACTAACAATCTTTTACTGCCAGGCATTAATGAGTTAAAAATATTTTGTATTACAAAATTGAAATTCTTTCAGCTTTAAAACACTGAGGAACAAAAATTATGCTATTCAATCTAATTTAGAATATTTCTCTTACAGCAGATAACAAATTATTTAAATAATAAATAAAAGTACGGAAATGTATTTTAAAGTCAAATTACTTTGTTATAGGAATAATAATCATAGATAATTTCATTAGAATTGAGCATTTTCATTAAAAAAAATTTCTTTTTCTGTCTAATCTAAATTTTTCCTTCATACATAACTGGAAAAGCAAATTAAACAAAATAAAAATGACGGATCAATTTGGAATAACTTAATACATTTTAACTAACATTAAAACATTCTATGAAATAATTTAAACAAGTTTAAGGACTTGAACCTGATTGAAATATGTAAAAATGAACATGTTTGTCTCTGGTTCTATTTTTTTTTTAATTAAGAAGATTTAGGAAAGAAAGTAAAAAAACAAAATTAAGAAGAAACAAAAACGACAAAAAAAATTGAACTTTTCAAACATTCGACTAATGAGAAATTAAAAAAATTCACCTCAGAATACATTGTCTCCAAGCCTTCAAGCTGTTTTCTGATCATTGACACTTCAGTTGGTTCCAGAGTACTTGCTGTGGCACTAAGATCACTACTGTAATCCTCTTCATCATCTAATAAACTTTCCATATCAAGACCAGTTGTATTGGATGTAAGTTCTGGGTCACCGTTATCAAGGTAACATGGAAAAACTGAAACTAATAAAATTTATTTAAAAACCACAAAATATATTTCAACTATTATAAAAATAGACAGTTTTACTTTAAAATCAAACTTTACAGTTCATCAATGATAGTCAAGCTTGCAGAAGCAAAATATACAGAACTCTATTTTTTAGTAAACTCAAGATGACATTGAATCTAAGAAAGATATCATCTAAACATCAAATCTCATAAATAAGACTGTTTTTAATTACATTTAAAAAAAAATTTGGCAATAACAGAACAATGCCCATTAAACACATCAAAGACAAAAAGCACTGAAACTTTGGAAGGATGGGGGGGGGGAATTACGGGAATAGTCTAACGGTTAGACTATTCCCATAATTTGTTCACAAATTTTCCCATAATTTTTCCACATTATTTTTTAATAAGTGTTGGCACAAAAGGGTTAGACTATAACCCTTTTGTGCCAATTATCACATGTAGGTGCAAGCACGAAACACTATCATCTGCTGGTTGACACATCCACTCGAAAAAGGGGTTTAACTTTAAAAATCCGAATCCATCAACAAAAAAAAGGTATGCTTATTCAGAGAAAGAAAATACAGTCTGCACTAATTAGTTAGCATATTTGAGGTCACTCCTGCGAACCATTAAGATTGAAACCTAGAATGTCATCATTAGATCAAAAGCTAGTCCTGTTTTTTTTTCTTTGGCACACAGCACATGTTCATATTTTGGTGCCTACATGGATTAAGGCTTGACAGCAAAACATCCCCTGGACTGAACAGGCACTAGTGACTGAAGCTCACAGCCTCAGCCAAAAGTGTGTTTGCAACTCCCGTTGTGGATAGGTTAAAGTGTCATTTTTTATAAAGAATAATTAGAAACTAATAATTCGAAGAAACTAATAATTCCTAACAAACATTTTTGTTTTGTTTCATATGTTTCTATATCATACAAAATACCTGAAACAATAAGAGCTAAAGAAATGTGTAAAACATTAGCAAGTATAAGAGAAAATACCTAATTGATTTCTAGAATGATGCGTGGATGGAGGAGAACTGCTGCATTTTTTCGGACTGTAATTGCCATGGGCAATGCCTAACCTATGGCCACCAAAAGTGGATTTGCTGAACTGAGAACTTTTACCACTGCGATGGCGACAATTAACTTGATTAGAGCTGGTAGATCTACGCATACTTGTCTTTTTACCAGAGGTTTTTACTGCTGTGTCTGTGGTTTTCTGCTGATGATCAATTGACTTCTTGCAACTATTTAAAGCTGACGCACTGCAATTATAGTTTAAAAAGTTACAAAAAAGCATAAAAATTAAAATAAACACAATATTTGACAAAACATTGTTTTATTTTGTACTTATCATTTTAAAATAAACATAATTTTAAATTACTGACACTTTCAAACATAGTCAAGTCTTCATATTTATAAGTCAAGAGCTGAACGGAAATTATGTACTATCAATGAACAAGCTTTACAGTAAATTAAAATTTATATATATATATATATATATATATATACACTGGTTATCATAAATTAAGGAAAATTCACAAAAATCGCGATAACTCAAGAAATTACACATGGAATTTTATGAAACTTACCCACAATATACAACACATAGTAAGGTATTAAACAACATAAAAAGAAATTATCAGACATTAATAGTAGTATAGAAATTAGCACATGTATAAAATAAACAAATTGGAAGTATCGGTTTGCAATAGAAAAAGTACCTTTAATATGGAATATGATTGCCTCTAGAAGCAATACAGCACAAACAGCGATGTGTGATGCTTTCAATTATGCGGTCTATCAGTTCAATAGGAAGTGAGAGCCATTGCTCTTGTAAAGCAGTTGCAAGCGTGGCAAGGGTCTGAGGGGGCGGATTGATGGCAGATACACGCCTCCCTAGAGCATCCCAAACGTGCTCGATAGGATTCAAGTCCGGGGATCGAGCTGGCTACTCCATGCGAGTAATTGTTTCCTGTTGAAGATAATCATCAACAATGCGAGCTCTGTGTGGTCTTGCAGTATCGTCCTGTAACAGGAAGCAATCACCAATTGCCCCGGCATATGGGCGCACATAAGCATCAAGGATGTTGTCTCGATAAACCTGAGCATTCACGGTTCCCCTTGGAAAGACATGGAGGTATGTGCGCCCTCCTAAGGATATGCCTCCCCAAACACAGACACTGCCTCTTCCGTATGCATCTCTTTCACGGATGTTTGATGGATGATAACGGGTCCCAGGTTCTCTCCATATCAAATAACGTCTACTGTCACTTTCTAGACTAAACCTGGACTCATCCGTAAAGAGAACAGGCCTCCATTGATCTGACGTCCAGTGGACATGTTGTCGGGCCCACTGCAAACGGTCTCTCCTATGGCGTGATGTGAGCGGCACGCAAATGGCTGGTCGTCTCGCATACAGACCACCTTCGTGGAGCCTTCTGCGCACAGTTGACGTTGACACCAACCTTCCGGTGGCTGCAGCAAGAGAGGATCTAAGATGTGTCGGAGTAGCGGTTCTATTCCTGCGTGCACTTAATGTCAAATATCGGTCATCGGCACTGGTCGTAACAGTTGGCCGTCCTTGACTGAACCTCCTAGATGCCGAATCTGTGGTTTGAAATTGCCTCCAAAGTCTATGAACCACAGATGGACTCACATTTAGCCATCTGGCCACTTCTGATTGACTCTGCCCTGCCTCTAGTCTCCCGATGGCTCTCCATCGTAGTTCTTCAGGCAAATGATGCCTAGAGGTCATTATTACGAATTGGCTA
This sequence comes from Parasteatoda tepidariorum, assembly GCF_982258835.1. Taxonomy (NCBI): domain Eukaryota; kingdom Metazoa; phylum Arthropoda; class Arachnida; order Araneae; family Theridiidae; genus Parasteatoda; species Parasteatoda tepidariorum. Next base: position 6,266,640 of record NC_141766.1, read on the forward strand.
TCTCAGATTTTCAATGTCGCAATCACAGTAAAATTTGTGTGCTTTCTCTCAAACTTGGACTTTTATGCTCCAGGCAGATGACGTAAGCCGAGTGCAGCGCCACTAATTTGCATATTGCAATTTTACTCAGCTACTCTTAGTGGACAACATATGCAAATTTTGCACGGTTTGGCTTACTTTTGAAAGAGTTATCGCTATTTTTGTGATTTTTCCTTAATTTATGATAACCAGTGTATATATATATACACACAAACAAGGGTAGAAGATTCTAAGGAAGCTTCCTTAACTCTTATTTATAAAATTTCTAAAATGTATACTATACTAATATAAATTAGTATTGTATATACAGTCAAACTTGTTACTTCAAAAGCATGTTTCAAAATTATTTTCTGAATTGCATTGCTTAATGAAATGTATTGAGAAAAAAAATTCTAATAGTGCATACAAAATAAAACTTCTACAAGAAATTTTTTAAACTAGACTTTGTAGAAATCTAAGAGAAAAACTTTATTCATCATTTTAAATAAATAGATAATTATAATGACAGCTGAAAACAACTTATCTCGACATATTTCTTCTTATAAGATATTTTAACAGTATTCATGTAACTTTTAAAATTGCTCAAACATTAGTTATAAAATTTTTGTTTGTAGTAAAAATCATACCTTAAAGTAAGAAGCAATTTTCCAAGCTATAAAAAAAGTCATAGTTGAAAACAAACAAAATATTTTTTTACAGGAAGATGAAAGGCGTGAAAAATGAACCATCATTATTTATGTCTTAAACCAGGTTCGTGATATTTAGGAGCAAATTATTATGTAATGAAAAACTGAGCTCACCCCATTTAATTTGAAAAAAAGTATTTAGGTTCTAATACAACGAGTTTACAAACACCAGCACCTTATAAGCGAAAATGATTGTAATTTTGATTAATTTAAAATTATTATTAAACTTAAATTGACTTGTTTACAATTATCTTGTGAAATTTGAACTGTCAACATAGACTAAAAAGCTATGTTTTATACTTTTTTTACCCCTTAAATTAGGGGTGCCCAACATGCGGCCCTCAAGCCATATGCGGTCATCCGACCCTCGATGTGCGGCCCATGGCAGCAATCTAAACAAAATGAAAAAAGAATTTTGCTTAAATTAAAAAATTTCGAAAATTTGAAATTAAATAGTTTTTAACTCACCCAATCTCAATGTAGTTCTTCGATTGCGTTTTTTCATCATTTTTAATTTTGATCCTTTTAATTTTAATAATTTTAACCTCAAAAACTTTCTTTAAATCAAAGTTTTTATCTTACATTTATTTTAATTACTAGAATATTTATTTTTTAATTTAATTCTATGAACAATTTTTCTAATGTTAAAATTTATGTTTAAATGGACTTTTGTATTATGTAATATGATAAAAAAGAAACATAAATTTTTCTTAAGTTTATTTCAATTTATTTAATTTTTTTCTAATAAATTGTTTCTGATTTTCTGATTCTGTTTTTTTCCTAAATAATCTGTTTTGCAGTTTCAAATTTTAAACATTTATAAGTATTTAATTTTATGCAAAGATATTACAAGGTTAACTGAAAAAAAGAATTTAGTGCCTAGAACAATGATGTTTATATAAAAATTGCTGTCAATACGTCTGAATGAATACTTCATCAGGCGGCCCTTCATTGGAAGGTTGTACACTCCTACCTTAAATGCCTAATATGCAAAAGTTTGTTTGACGCACTTAACTAAAGGTAAAGAAATTCTAAGTGTAGGAATTTTAGTATGAGTAACAATAAAAGTTATATTAATAGTTAGGAGCTGAATGAGGCAAGCAAAAAAGTACCTGAAATTCCGAAAGGAACAGTCCTAAAATATGAAGAAAAATATATCTGTAAATTTGTACAGTAAATACAAAATTGAAAATGAAAATTTTACTTATTAAATATTGCGCAAATTAACAGATATATGCAATATATATTAAATACATTCTTCTTCTTCAGCAAGAAAGCCCCTTACAGGCCTTGGCTGCCTCAATCACACATAGCCTCCAACGCCTCTTGTCCATGGCGACTTTTTTTCAGTTGTTTATCTTTAATACTTTTATATCTTTAGCAGTGTCATCCAGCCATCTAGTTGGAGGTCTTCCTCTAGCCCGAGATTCCGAATGATTTTTAAAGGTGAGCAGTGGTGATTCGGACTGCATTATTTTTTGGACCTCTCCAGATATGGCCAAGTCATATTAATCTATTGCTTCGGATGACCTGCACTATCTGTGGCTGTCCATAGAGTCTATATAATTAAAAGTTGTATCTGATTCACCAACAGCCTCTTTCCTGTACTGGGCCAAAAATATTTCTAAGGATTTTCCTTTCAAAAACACCAAGAGTACGCTGAGTGTTTGCGTTTAGTGTCCATGTTTCACTTGCATAGAGCAATACAGGTAGAATAGGAGTCTTATAAATTTTAATTTTAGTTTTTCGACTGATTAGGCTTGATCCTAATTGCTTTCTTTGTCCAAAGAAACACTTGTTTGCCATTTTAATTCTGTTGTCTACTTCTGTTTTTATGCTGTTTTGGTGATTGATCATTGTTCCAAGGTATTTGAATTCATTAACCTTTTCAAAGGTGTAACCATTTATGAATAAAGGATCATGATTTACAGTTGTGGCTGGAGATTCCATAAATTTAGTTTTATCTTCATTGATGGTAAGGACCATATTTGTGGCAGAAGTTTCAAGAGACAGAAAGGCCTCTCTCACAGCTCTCTCTGATGTTCCTATGACATCGATGTCATCGGCATATGCCAGTAATTGGACTGATCTATTCCAAAGGGTGCCTTTTCGGTTTAATCCACTATCTCTGATACATTTCTCCAGAGCTAGATTAAAGAGTAGACAGGCGAGGGAATCCCCTTAAATACATTAGTTTAAAGAAAAAAATTACAATTCATAATTACAAATGCCATATAGACAAGGCTGTCTTTAAGAAAGGATGTCAAAAGGTTTCATCCCATGCAAATATTGCTAAGTTTACATAGTCAGCAAAATCATATCAGTTACTTTGAAAGATGAATAAATTTATTTGAAAGTTAAATGATGTACTAAAGTAGTCTAAAATTATTTTTAACATTTACTGAATTGATTCCTAACATTAAAATAAAGAATTTCTGTTTGTCAAGTTTCCCAACAATTTTAATCTGAATGAATGCATTTGTTTTCAATGTTAAGCATATTATTATTATACTAAGTGTAGAGTATTATGGGATGATTTGAAGTTATCAAATGTTTAGTTAAGCAAACAGGCATTAAACAATACACCAAAAGTGGTCTTTATTATCTAGCACTCACCATGTTAAAAAAAGGGGTACACTGTTTACCACATAATTGATCTGCAAACAACCATAATTTATCACCACTAATTGATGTGGAGAAAAACTTATTAATGGGAGACATTAAATTTAGAAATATTATAACAGGTTATAAGGAATTACTTATGCTTTGGTGAGGGAAAAATTAGATTATTTGTTTTCTAATACATCTTGAGCATTAGGTTGATTTTCTTTAATTATAGATGTGATAAGAAAACCATATCTTTGATCCCATTACCATGAAATTTTAATATTTTACTCTCACTCAAAAGAGAAAAATTGTCAAAAACCTTGGATAAACCAATTTAAACAGAAATTTTAATCTCAGGATGTGATACATCGTGTGGTACCACAAAAACTTCCCACAGTCAGCTCAATAGCAAGAGAATTTTAACTCATGATCCACTTACAGCTGCTGATATTTTTTAGTTAGCACTATGCTTGGTGTAAAAGCCTAGAGCAGAATTCATATCAACCAGGTACTATTTGGATTCAAACCTGCATTACTTCGCATATCACAACACGCTTTGGGATGTTTAATCTATGCGATCTCCGAGAACCACATTGATCAAATATTTTATAATAAACATTATTTGTATATAAAATTTGATAAATGAGGTACTTAAAGATCACATAGATTATACATCCCAAAGCCTGCAGTGACGTGCGAATCTTAATTTGCGGAGAATAAAAGTGAATCTGAAGTATTACATTTTGCCCATGTACTATAAAAATTGCATGAAGAAAGCTGAATAGAAATGATAAAAAAAATTCTTCTCCGTATTAACAAAGTAGCATATAGTTAAATATTAAAGATAATAAAGCTAATGTAGCAGATTTAAAGGTCGATGAAACAGTGTACAGAGTGAAAATGAATCCAATTATTAGTCTCTCTGCCAACTATGATACATTTCCACCCTCAATGCAACGAAAAATTTGGCAAACAGAAACTGGTCGCATTGTAGCAACTCTAAAGAACATATGCTTTTTCTTTTCCCTTCTAATTGTCAAACTTCAATTTTCCTTACTCCCATTGTTTCATGAATAAAAGCATAAAAATATTTATCTATTTTTTCACTTCAATATATGAAAAAATAATTGTCTAAATCTGATAGAAATTTCAACTTTTTGCCATAGTTGCCAAAGGTAAAAGAAAAGAAAGAAAAATAGTAAACAGTCACTTTTTAGTCGCCAGCAGAAACCTGAAATAATTAAACTTTTTCACAGAAATGTTAACTTATCCAACTCTAATTAGAGAATGAAGTTAAGAATGCAATCAATTTTGGAAAAATACAATAAAAAATATCACATACCTCATTGAAAATTTATACTTGGATCTTGATGGTAATTTTGGAGAATTTTCTGCACTTGCAAGAGGTGAAGCAGCAAGGGAAACAGCTTGATGAGAGGGATTATCATAAAGACTTTCACTAGATACATCATTCTGCTCATCTTTTTCATTAGTCTGTCTACAAGTCATAGATGTATTTGGCGTCTCATATACATGCCTAACTTTACTAACTTGACAATCCTTAGTATAGTGTTTATCCTGACATTCACGAGCTTGTTGATCCCAGATACCACCATTGACACTGTGATCAGAATCCAGACTGGTATCTAAATTGCTTGCAACACTAACACCACTACTGTGAGGAGAAACAACACTTTTGGAGCCATGCATACTACTGTGCATTGTACCTCTACCTGATTCAGAAGAAGATTTGTACACTTCAGCACTATCACCACAATCTGTAGAATTAAGCTGCAAATTATCAGGAGATACAGTTTCATTACTTTTATTTGGCACTTTAACTTCATTGGAAGGAGCTGGTATAGAACTCTCTTCATTTGTGTTGTGTACTGATTTGGCATAGCAAGCTCCACTTGCAACTCCTGATTGCAAATCAGGTTGCTGTGATTGAGATGGTTGTGATACAGAGTCATGAGTTCTACTAAAACTAGGAAAAGGAGCTATACCTCCATAAATAGCCTCAGGATTAACTGGTACTTCAGGCCTTTTTTCCTGGGAAGGTCGCCCAATAACTTCTTTTGGCACTAACTTATCATAATCATAAGATGATTTGATGTTGTTAGAATAGCAGTTCTATAAAAGAGTAATAAAAAAGAAATTAAAAAAATATATACAAATTTATCAAAAAATCTTAACTGCACAGTAAACAAAAGTTTTCCTGGATAAATATTTAGATGTTAAAATGCTAGTCAGAATTTTTAAGACTTAAATATCATAACTAAATTAGGACAATTAAAATTCAAGCATAATTAAAAATGCCTTTCAACAACTATTTCTATTTGTGCTTTTAAGACTTTTTAAGCACATACTTATAAAATTATACAAAACAGTAAAACCTGGAATTTAATTATTTAAAAATTATGTTAGGTCTTTTGAAAAAGTTTTTTAGGCATTACCTCAATCATTTAAGGCAGGCAACTTAATTCATAAAACATAATTTTTATAATAAAAACAAATAAAACAGAATTGGGTACTGCAAATTTTTTTTGAATAATAAAACAAATGCTGTCTTACTCTTGGACTAAGATAATTTGACCAGCTAATTCTCTGTTCTCGAGCAAAAAATTTGCTGCATGTATCACGTAACTGATCTGGATCAGTAGCTTCTTCATGGTCATGTTCATGTTCAGAAACATTGGTTGAAGCTGCAAAAGGGTGTCTGAAAAGGAAGTCAAAATAAGAATTAAATAACTTAAAGGTTTGTGAATACGATTATAATATATGTGTAGAAAGAGTAAAACATAACAATGTACTACATGTCCAGAAGTCATTATACTCAATAAAAAAATTTTTAAAAATCCAAAACAACTTTTTTAAGAAAACGTTTTTGGTACCCAGGTGATAAACATAACTTAACATATAAAATATTTAAAAGTCTTCAAATACAGAATAAGGATTGGAAAAGATAATTTTTATGAAAAATAATTCAACTAATGTAACAAAAGTAAAAAATAATATTGTTAAATATACTGGACAAAAATCCGGAAAGCAAGAATGGTTAACTGCAAATTGAACTGTAATTTTTTCCACCACCCAAAAAATTAAAAACCTCACAAAAAGAAATTATCATAAATATATGCTTAGAAATATTAACTACTTTTAATGTTTTGAAATCGAGAGCTATGGTGTTTATGATGCATTAAAAATCTCCATTAAAAAAACATATCAAGATATGCTAAGATATTTATTTTAATTAAATTTTAAGAGAATATCTATTTTAAGCTAATTTAGTAATCAAATAATACCTTATTTATTTTAAATTTCAACTTTGAACAGATAGTCCACGAAAGAAGTGCAGATTTTAATAATATGTTTATATGTACAACTTATATAATCATTCGACTGATATCAACATATATTTAACTTACTGTTTTTTCATTAGCTACAGCATAGCAAAATGGTAAATTTACCAGGCAGTAAAAATAATGCCATGAAAAAATCATAAAATCAGGTAGTACCTTTCAACTTGATATGGTCTACAGTGATGCATATGAGTAACAGGTTGAGAAAGGCTAAGTGCAACACTATTCCCACTGAATGAAGAAGAAGATATGTAACTTAAACGTTGGTCAGCAACTGAAGAAGGATTTGCATTAAACCCAGGCATACTATATTCCTGAGACTCCTGAAAATGTTATAAATATAGGAAAAGGAAATATTCATGACACATTAACACAAAAAAGTTACTAAGTAAGACTCAAATAATACCTCAATTCTAGGTTTTTCCTCATCATTTGGTCCCTTTTCTAACTCAGTAAGCTCCTACTCAAAAGAAAATTGTTTAAAATTTAAATTCAAGTAGTTAATTGAGATTAAAAATATAATTATAGTATACACCTTTAAACTTGGAAAGCAGGTAGCAAACAAGTTTTTTAACACAAACTAGTTTAGTAAAAACTAGTTTTCTTTTATGCTCTAAAATGCAAAAATGGCACTAAAAAGGATACTATACAATTCTGCCCCTTTCATATATAGCAGTTTATTTATTTTAAAAACAATTGAGCTAACTTGTTGCTGTTTTTTATACAATCTTAAAGTCAAAATCCTGATGCAAACCATTAAATAAAATAAAAAATGCATACAACAAAAAATTTAAAATTGGTTTAATTAAAATTTAAATTAATGTTTCAAAATTTAGGACTTCAAGGTCTTTAATAATTGAATGCAGAAATAATCAGTAGATGTAAGTTAAAATGTAAAATTATGGAAGCTGCAAATAGAAGTCATTCTGTTTTTCTGAAACATAAATTTGACTTGTTTAGGAAAAAAATACTAAATATTTCAGTAATGCTCACTCAGAAATTTAACAGAGTGACAAATTATTTTGCATGTTGTTGAAAAGAAACAAACTTATTACAGTGCTTGCAAACTGCCATTTAGACAATTTACCAAATCTCACTTCAAGTTAACTATGAAATATTTTCTTATACAAAATATATATATATATATATATATATATATATATATATATATATATATATATATATATATATATATATATATATATATATATATATATTTGATAGATATTAACAGTTTGAATAAATAGGGTTCAATCAGCATAATATAAATTTGAAAAACATCATTTTAAAATTAAGGATGACAGTGGTTAGAAAAACATAAAAGGTGGAAATTCCAGAATATGAATCCAGATATGATATCCCAGAAAAAAATTAAGTCTAAAAGGTATGATACTGGGATGTGAGATTTTTAAACAGCATGAACACGAATCACTATGTTAGATTTCAAAATCGCGAGAATAGGAAACACAATTTTTGATTTTAAATTCACATGAATGTGAATAACATTTGATTTTTAAATTCATGTAAATATGAATTGTGATATGTAATTTTTAAATCATGTTCATATGAATCACAATTCTGTAAGTACAAATCGTGCTATAAAATTTTGAAACCTCATGAATACGAATCTCGAGGAGTAATATTTCAGCAATGTGAACACAAATCACAATAGTTTGTTTTAAATCCTGTAAATACGAACTGCGATGCTTGATATAAAATCATAAGACTACGAATCACATTGTGTGATTTTAAAATCAAGTAAATGAGAGTTATATTGTTTTATTCTTGATTCACATAAATGCGAATCATAATATGAGATTTTTAAACCACGTGAACAGAAAACATAATGTTTGATTTTAAAATAGCATGAATATGAAATAACAATGTTTGATATTAAATGGTGAGAAAACTAATCCCAATGCATTAAATCACGTAACTTTATTTTTAAATCACATAAATACAAACCTTGGTGCGTGATTTTTAAACCGTGTGAACACAAATTATGATGCTTGATTTTGAAATCGCATAAATACACAAAGTGATATTTGCGTATGAAATATGATTGATGTAGAAACTAGGAAATTGCAAGCATAACTCACAAGTCAATTGATAAAAACAAAACTTGCCTATGTATAATAGTAAAATTAAAATAACTAGTTGGTAAGCATTAAGGATAATAAAGTTAGCACAACTAACATTTTTAAAACTTGGAGAAACATTACATATCGGGCGAAAACTAAATGCATATTACAAAAATGAAGATGATTAGTGAGAAATTCTGTCAGTGAAGGATCGTTAGAGCAATGATCGAAAAAACATGTTGTCATAGATAACAAAGATAAGAAAGAGTGAAACTTTTTAAAAGCTGAATTTTTGCTAAATATATATATATACACATATATATATATATATGCCAAAGGCAAAGCAAAGAAAACTCAGCCCCACAGAAATTACGAGATTTTCGATGCGGAACACAATTCCTCCCTTCCTTTAGCGAAAATTATGTATGGGAAAATGTATATTAAAAAAATCAAAACCATACACCACCAATTGTTTAACATAAGTAGTTTTTAAAGTTAGTTCCAATTTCCTTAAGACGTTTTCGCAATTTACGACAGAAAGATGCTAAAAAGTATAAAATATCTGGTTTTGTCACTGAATGTCACAAAGAATATGTTTTATCATATTTTGTTGTCCCTGTTAGAAGAAAACATGCAATTTTACTGGCTAATATAAAAGGTGACCTCGTACTGAAAAGGAGGAAAATTAGTTTTCGTAAGAAAAGTGTTTCATGTTAGAATATACAAGATTCTCGAAATGGTGACTAAAAGGCAGAAAAAGAGGAAAATTTATCTAAAAAAAACATAAAAAGCTGAAAATCCGGTAAGAGGCGGAAAAAAAATAAAAAAGTAAAAATAAAAAAGGCCCTGTAAAATAAAAAAGCTGATAGCTATTAATAACCTTCTTTAAAAACATATGTTACATCTAGTGGGAAAAATGGCAGAACTAAACCAAAGGAGGAAATAGATGATTTAACTTAAATTATCCAAACTGATAATTACGGAACATATTTCATAATTAACAATTAGAGAGAAATTTTATTAAAGCTCATAGAAAGGAAAAAATATATATAATATTTAAAAGCACTTGAAAATAGATAAGAAATTAACTGAGCTCGAAACATACTTTACTAGAAGTAGATTGTGTTAGAAAAGATCGGAGTTTCCTTTGAAGGGAAGACCATTTTTCACCAACAAGTTTTCCAGAAGTCTAGGATTAAATATAACTTTTAATAATAAACAAATTTTAAATATAACACAAGAACAAAAGTGAAATAAAAAACTCGAAGAATTTTTAATTTAAAGCAGTTAAGCTATATTTAACTTAGTGAGAAATTGTCAACTTATAAGTTTTAACTGTCCAATGTCATGACTATTTCAATAATAATTAAATACATATATAACTTTGCTTTTAGCTTAATAAGAATATGTTTGCATAGCATTTCATTCATTTTTTTTTTTTACTTTTCCAAAAAAACTTCAGAATTCCGGACCATATTTTTGTTGAACATATTGTGCACCAAAAACTAACATTTCTAAAAATTTAAAATGCAAATTTAGGTAACAATTTAAAGCAAGTAAATGTCATAAAACGTGCTTTTTTATACAAGCTTACATTCATATTTGATTCAGCATTAAGATAATAAAATTAAAGTAATTAATCAATAAGAAAACCATGTTTTTGAAATAATTTTTTTAAAATCCATACAAACAAATCATTAATTTGATTTTCAATGCTAAAGCTATAAATGTTTTAAGACACTATTAAAATTACAATTAAACATTTAAATTATCTAAGACAAGCTTTTTCAGTCTGAAATATTGCATTTCACAGTTGAAACTATATAGAATCCTTATATCCAGAAGTTGTTCAAGGAGGTTTTTACTTTTTTTGCATCATTACAAAAAATAACTTTTTTTGTACCTTATGTTCTTGCACCCAAGCATGTGTTCGAGAACCAGGTCGATCTGGTCTTTCAGAATGGTGAGCATGATGCATATAAGGTAATGGATCCTAAATTAAATGAAAATAAAATACTATACACATGTTTATATTTTACATTTCTAGGCAGTGTGAATATAAATTTATATATTTTTACCGATGGGCGTGGTGGTGTAGATGTGTTCATGCAAATATCTGGGTGATGATGATGATTGGGGACATCATGATTTGGAGGGTTGGGTGGTTCTCTGTAAATTGGTGGTCCATAAAAAGGTTTTGGAGGAAGTGCTGGTTTTTGATCAGTAGTCCCATCTGTAGTATAAAGTAAAAGAGATATCAATTAATCATACTGAAAAACAACTGAAGATGTGAATCAGAACTATTTACTGGAATCTAGGAACAAGTCATTTAAAACTTGAACAAAAAATGCTCCTAAGCTCATTTGTGGCAATAAATTAAAGTTAAAATTTAAAGATGTTTTAACCAGTGTTTAATTTCATATTTTAACTAGTGTTATATTTTAATAAATCTTTCAAATATTTAGAACTACTTTGATTTATTATCTTTTTAAAATGACTTTAGACTACCATGAGTAAATTTTGACAATCGATTGGAACAAAACTTTAAACATATTTGCAATCGACATGTGTACACTTATTGCTGAATAATCTAACCACAAGCTAACACAAAGCCTTACTATACGCCTATGTAAAAATTAATGACTAAAAAAAATCAAAAAATTTATAACACCTGAAGCTTATGGTTAGCTCAAGTATGCTTCAAATTTAACTGTGATTAAGACATTAGGATATTAATTATCTGAAAACAGCCGATTGGGTTTCAAATAGACTGCAAAAAAGATTGAGTATACAACTGGGTTAATAATTATTACCCAAAATTACAGATTATATCATGAATTAATTTAGTGAAACTTTTAATACAAATGATAAATTCATAGAGTTTACTCAATTACACAAACAGATAGATTTAGATAGATTTTAATAGCTGAATAACGGTTTTAAATATTGTAAATTTAGACTGTAAGTCTATCGTTCAAACTTAGTACCTACATACTAAAATAATAAAAGACTTATAAATAACTTTAAGATTAAATTAGAGAAACTACATACATTTTTTTACAAAATTTACAGAAAATAAATACACAAAATTACAAAAATAATAAATTTACAAAAAAAAAATATATGAAAGTTGTAAGCGGCATGACTATCACAGGTAGGTCTGTCAGCCTAAAACACATAACATCTCATTGCAAAGCAAAATTTTAGACTGAACTGCAACTCACTCTCTTTCTAAGCAGGCTCTGATCGAAATGACCAACAAAATATTGTGTGCCGATATCATACAGAATGAACAAAGACCTTGCATTTAATTTAATATGTTCAAATTAAAAAAAAAAGCTGGAAGTATATTAGCATTATAATACATTAAATACATACAATCCACAATATTTTGTACATCCATGTCATTTGCAAGCTACATCAACATACAGCAGCAAAATTCTAATCGATTATTGAAAAAAAGCTTAATATTTTTAAACAATCTCAATACAAATGTTTTTTTTTTCTGCTCACACATTCCATTATTCACTTATGCAAGGAAAACACCTAGCCTTTTTTAATTCTCAGAAAGAACTATGGATTCCTGCAGTTGTTTTATTTTGTAACACTAGACAAAATCTCTCTCCTATGATTTTTTTTCACTAATTTTTCATCACTCTGATAAAGTAGGTAGTTTCATTTGATTGAAAAACTTCTAATTTAAAAAAAAAATAACAATTTTTTTTAATTATGAAAATTTCTTTTATAATTAACCCATTTTTGGCCAAAGGTGCGTAAATGCACCATTTCATTAAATATTTTTTTATTAACACTGTGGCGAATATTTTTCACTAATTTTATTTTTCTGCTATTGTCAAGGGTTCTGAAAACATCTATAATATATTAGAAATTTAATTAGAGTAAACACTTTCTGTTTAGAAACTTTTGAACAACTCTAGCTTATTAACTTAAAACGGTTATTGACAAATGAAACTTTTTTTTAAATGTTTTAAGTATTCCTTTTGAGATTTATCATATGTTTTTATAATATATTAAAGTTGCAAGTCAGTAAATAAAAAATTTCATAAAACAAGCTTTCAACTAAATGATTTGTTCATTGATTTAGTGAATGGTGCTTGTATGTACAACTTTATTTCTTGAAAAATATATAATTTTTCACTCATGAAATTAACAAATGGAATGAAAGCATATTTCAATAAAAATAACACCACATTTTATAGAAATTCTATGCTTGGCCTAAAATGGGGTTAAGATCAGATTAGTTTTTCAGATCAGATAAGTTGAATTTTAGAATTGATAAAAAATATTGATATTTTAAAATTATTAAATCTTCATTCGATTATTTGCGCAAACATAATTTATACATGTTTAAGTTTAAATTTGTATTATAATGAATAAGAAATAACTAACCCACTTGTATCAGAAAAGACATAACTGGTTATATGTTTCTATTACCTTATTCCATCAATTCAATTAAAATTCTATACATTGCACACTGAGAATTTTAACATAAAATTTCAATAGTATTAGAACTATGTATTAATAACTCTACATATTAAATCTTAGATCTTAAAACAAATTCATGACATTGCAAAGACAGGTAATATCTGGTATTCGCATACTTTTATCACTTAGCATTGCTTTGACAAAAGTTTGCAAGCCTTTGTTTGTTAGTAGTCATAATTAATTAGTAATCATTTATGATAATAATCTGATAAAAACTTTAAAATCATTTTACTATTTTAGTAAAATTCTATTTTGCTCTAACAATTCAAAAACTCTTTCTTTAAAATAATGGCAAATTATCTCAATTATTGCTTTTACTTTAATGATTCAAATCAGTAATTATTTTATATAATAATTAATTTAAAGCATGATTTAAATTTCTGATTTCAATCAGATAATTTAAATAGATGAAATCTTAGATGAGATGCACATAAGATACTTTAATTATTTCACAATTATAGTGATTGAGAAAATAATTGCAGGTTACTCTATATTTTAAATAAACTGTTTTTTAATGGCAATAAAATAAATAAACAGTAAAAAATATTAGCAAACAATAGGAATAAAAATATATCATACTGTTATCTGGTGATGGTAGTCCTACAGACTGTTGCATTGAGAGTGAATCCCCTTGTGGATTTGGGCAACTTGAGCATTGTTGGGAATTAGCAGATGCAGCAGCATAATTTGTCTCTAAAGGATCAGCCACCTAAAATGAAATAACATTTTAAAAACAATGAAACAAATGAAGAATGAAACACTGAACACCAAAATACAAACATACTATAAATTGCATTATTTTATAAAATTTAAATCATGAATCATTTTGCAGTTGGGGAGGAGTAAAGGAGTAATGAATAAAAGAGAAAATGAAAAATGTAGCTGTTTCATCGTCTTTGAGAGAAAGAGATAGGAAGATGTTAGGGTTAATTTTTTAGAACTTCTTAGACTAGATAGTAATATAAGGATAAACTTTAGACAACATTATGCTATTATCACATTATTGTCATGAGAAAGCATATTTACCACAAAATAATATCAATGACAATATGCATTTTGGTACCACGTAATCTGTTTTATTGACGCAAACTGTAGAAAAAATTTGTCATGCATGTGATATCACTTGATTCCACAATGAACATGGTAATCTGTATATTAAGGAAGTTTGTCTCATGCTTACATAATTTCTCCTGTTACTTACATTATCTGGACTTAATATAATTCTACTTGGTTATATGACATATCTAACAGAAATAATTGTAATGGAATAAAAAAAAAAATATAGCACAATGAAGACAAAAAGGATAAAAAGAAAAAGAGAAAAATGAAGAAAATTAATATGTTTTATTTACTGCGTATAAGCTGCAAATATATAGAACTCATAAAATATTTAAAAATACAGAGAAAACATGGAAAATAATATAAAGATTAATGAAAAGAGAAGAAATATATATAATGTTATAAGAATTATGTATTAAATCTAATCTATAAATAGAACTTATATCTAATGCACAATCAATTAAAACCTTTCCCACAAGGAAAGTAATAATATTGATCTAATTATCTCAGAAAATGTCATGATGTGTCTTTGGTAGCTTATGAAATTGATCAGTCCCATGTTACCAAGACCTATTAATAATTAAATATATTGTCCAGAAAGTTATAAAACCCTTTTCAAGGTCAAATCCTTCTTGTCAAACTAATCATCACTCTGTAGATACCTCGTTGTTGTGGTCCTGGCCACCATTGTATTACATAAAATAATAACTCAGTTTCTCTGGTTTAGTATTTCTAAAGTACCACTCCTGCAACATGACATTCTAAATTCAAAATATGTAACCTAGAATTTCTGAAGAAGATAGGGCAAATTTAAATTTTTTTTTACCTAGTTATGATAATGTATTTGCTAAAATTAGTTTTGATATTGGCAAGTTAAATCTGTGAAAGTAAATTTAACTTCTGAATTGCCTATTTCATTACACACATATAGAGCATTTGAAAAAGATAATGTTGAAATTAAAAATCAAATTGATAATTTAATAAAAGCTAACATAATCAAATCCTTTCCTAGTCCATACTTATCACCAGTCCCCACCCCCCTCTTGTTTACAAGAAAGATGAAAGTAATAAAACCAGATTATGTGTAGATTTTAGAAAGCTTAACCAAACTGACTCTGAACCTATACCTAGAATTGATAATTTAATTGATAAATTGTTCAATGCCAAACATTTTTCAACTATTGATTTAAAATGTAGCTATTGAAATTCAGCAATAGATCCAAATGATATGGAAAAATTAGCATTTACAACCAATTTCAGTCGATATGCATTTTTATGGTTTGATTTGGAAAAATTCCCTTGCTATCTTTCAAAGAGCTTTCGTCAAATTTTACAAAAACATAAAGTTGACTTTGCTTTAAACTATCTTGATGATATCATCATTTATTCTGATAACTATTAAGAACATTTAGATCATTTACAGATCATTTTTAAAATATGTGAAACTGATAATTTTAATCTTAAATTCTCAAAATGTCATCCTAAAAATTAAAACTAAAATAAAATTTTTAGGATAAGAAATAAAAAACGGTGAATATTCACCTAAAAATGCAAATATTGAAGCTATTAGACAGTTGAAATCTCCAAGAAATGTTACGATTTCTTGGTAGTATAAATGTATAACATAAAGTTATTAAAAATTATCCAAAACTTAGACTGACACTCAAAAATCTCCATAAGGAAAATGTTAAATGGAATTGAACTATAGAATGTAAAACATCATTCAATCAATTTAAGTTGTCTTTATTTTTTTAAATCTGTTTTAACTCTGTACAATCCTAATTATACATGCCTAATTATCCATTATGTATGTTGATGCCTAAAAAGAAGCAATTGCTGTTTTGGAACTAGATGTTTTTATCCAGATTGCCAAATGCACCCCACAGCTTTTTGTTAGCTAACTAGATGTAGCTAGTAGCTAAATGTTTATCTCAACATGAAAGAAACTATTCTATTATGTACTGAATAAGAATATTTAGCTCATATTAATGCTTTAAATAAATAGCATTGTTATTTGCATGGAAATAAAATTATTTCTATTATAAATTTATTAAACATATTAATTCTGTGTTGACTTGGTTAAAGAAAATAAAAAATCCTACAGGTAGATTTTAAGATGGTCATTAAAATTATCTATCTATGATAAAGTAAAATATGTTAAGGGTCAAAATAATCTTGATGCTCATATGAATTCTAGATATACTGTATTTTTTTTTTTTTAGTTTATTTGATAATAATCCAATTGTAACTCATTACGAATTTAAATATAATTAAATGATAATTTAAATTATTCTAAATTCGCAACAATTAAAGATTTACCAAAAATTAAGAAAAAAGGTTTGCATAAAATAGTAATACCATTTTTTTAAGAATGAATATATTAGAAAAAACTCATATGGTCATGTTGGTATTTAAAAAAAATTATTGCTTTAATCACACCTTTCTACTATTGATCTAATATAATAATTAATAACTCTATGTTAAATGTTGTTAAACTTGTCAATTAACAAAAAATCTCACCAAAGAAAGATTTGGGTTGTTATGAAGTACAGAGCAACCATTTCAATCTTTATCAATTGATACTATAGGTGGGCTCAAGTATTACAACTAAACTAAAAAATATTTGCAGTTAGTAAATTGATCATGCTACTTGATATCTTTGGATTTTTCCATCTAAAAAAGGAACAACTGAAATATATTCCAATTGCTTGAAACAAATTTTTCATTGTTCTGATTTTTGAAAACTTATTACAGGAAAAATTCTTTTTTATTCCTTAAATTCATTTGAACTGATTATTTTGATCTCAAAACTGTACATACAAAGTGAAATAAGTAAAATAGTTTGTTTTGTTTCCTAATCAAATTTTAATAATATAATTGACAAAAGATTGGTAAGATAAATCTTTATTTTACCATACCCTTACCACTACTGTATATTTGATTATTTTTTTTAATAAAATTTCATAATTCTGGTTATTTGAGCTTTAGTTCAGTTATTTTCTGTATATAAATACAGCTGTAAAAAAGTTATGGTATACAATGATATTATACAATTATTTGTAAATATGATTCAAATTTTTAATTTATAGTTATTGGCTCATATTGAAAACTTAATAGATATATCAGTTTTCTAAGTTTTTAATATTCAGAAGATTTCCTCACCTGGTTATGTGAATAATTAGTTTTACTATTACAATTAAGATGATAGCTTACATGTCCAATGGTTTGTTACTTGCTGATATACATATACTCTACCCTACAATAATGGAAAAAACACTGAGTTCTTGAATATAGTCTAAATTTCTCAAAGAATACTTAAAGATTATTTAAAGAAAGTAGATGTTTGGAAAATGTGATTTTTAATACTTAACAATAATATTTAAAGCTCTCAAAGGTCTGGGAGACCGACAATAAATTATGAAAGAAAACAAGTATTTTTTAACACCCTATGCCAGAAAAATCAAGCAATAAGCTTATAACTTGTATTGATTACTTTAATTGTTATTTTTAATAGCTGCATAAAATTTCATAAACCTTTACTAAATATTTATGAAAATATGGACATTTTTATAAAAAAAAACTAATTTTTTTTGTTGCTATAACTTAATAAATATTCAATGAAATTGAACAATATTTCGAAGAAATTTAAAATCAATTACAAAATTACTTATCTAAAATTTTTTTAAAAAATGGTTAAAAACTGCATAAGATATAAGTATTTAATGTAGTTTTTTATACTGCACAAGCACAGAAAAAATTTTAAATAATTTTTTTCTTAATTTTGTAGTATTAGGCAGCAATTGAAAAAAGTGTGATTTAAATATCTTAAAAATTTAAAAAGTTTCAAGCAATTATCTATTTAGTTTTTGTATTTTTTGAAAGAAAGCTCAAATAGATAATTGGTTTTCCTATCATTTCATTTTGTACAATTAAACAAGATTTAATAAAAATGAGATTGTGGAGAATAGGATCAAAAAATGAGATTGTGGGAAAAATTAGATCATAGTGGGGGATCATCTCCCATAAAAGTATGTTTTCTTTTGCATGTTCTCTTTTTTTTTATACCATCATATTTTAATTTCCAGACTATTATTGTAAGGTATTATCAATTGTTATTACTAAGTTTTGTTTTATGAAACAAAATATAATTTGTGGAAAACCCCTGATAATTTAGAGCTTTCTCTTAAAAACTACTTCTTTCTAACTTATGACTACTTATCTGAACTTTTTAAATTTTTACGATATTAAAATTCAAAGTTCTTACATTGGTTATCAAATATGATTCACAACAAAATTAAGAAGAAAATTTTTTTTCGGGGCATACGAAGTATAAAAGAACTACCTAAAATACTTATATCTTAAAAAAACATAAGGCAAAAAAACTAGTTTCTCTGTAAAACTGCCCAAATCTTCATACTCTAGGTTTATAAAATTTTACGCAGTTATTTCAATTAAGAACTAAGTAATCGATACAAGTTACAAGCTTATTGCTTGACTTTCGGGCATAGGGTGTTCAAAAATACCTGTTTTCTTTCATATTTTAATGTTGGTCTCCCAAATCTCTGAAAGCTATAAATCTTATGGCGAAAATTTTAAAAAGTTTCTAAATAGTTTAAACAAAACTATAAAGACTCATGACTCTTGAATCGCGCATATGAGTACCTAAAATCACCATACGATTTTTGACCATGCTATTTTAATTTTGCACCGAAATCTATGTGGTTTCATCGTAAATCAATGTGGTTTTAGATTTAGATCAAAATTCTGAACTTATATTTTATGAATTTCTCGTGATCTTTCAAAATTCCTATTTTTTAACATTATATTATAACAAAACTAGGAATGA
Source organism: Parasteatoda tepidariorum (assembly GCF_982258835.1). Classification (NCBI taxonomy): domain Eukaryota; kingdom Metazoa; phylum Arthropoda; class Arachnida; order Araneae; family Theridiidae; genus Parasteatoda; species Parasteatoda tepidariorum. The sequence continues at coordinate 6,285,826 of NC_141766.1, forward strand.
GAAATTTGACAAATACGCAACGAGGAGAGAAAATTTTTTTTCTTTAGGAATAGGAAAATATGGTATGGGAAAGAGCAGGAAAAAAAAAACTTCGTTAGTGTTCAATATTATATATATATTTGTAAATGGCCTCCCAGGATTATTTGGACAAACTTACTTTAAAGGGAGGTAAGGGACATCATAAGGATTCAGAATTGCATAGTAACCCATGGTTAGAAACTTCATGAGAAAGTAGTATGACAGGTATAAGAAACAAAGAGACAAGACTGAGATCATCAGAAATATTTGTTGATCTAATATTTATTTATACATGTGTTGTGGTAGATGATAAGTGAAAATGCTACAAAAGATTTTCAAAAATTCCATCATTGCTAGTGATTCATGCGCTACACTCTCGAGCCAAGAATTGGTGAATAAATAAACCTAGATATTGTTGGATATTAGCAGCAACACAAACGAGTCTTGCCACCAGATCCATTTTGAAATCCACAGGTGTCACGTACACAGCACCTTTTAGTGCACTCCAAAAGAAAGAAATCCATGCTGCATAAATTAGGAGAACATTATGGCTAAGGGACCGGTCTACCGCACCCAATCCATTGTGTCAACACCACCACCTAGGGGCGAACAAAGATGTTTGTGACTATGGGTTGCTATGCTAATCTGCATCCTTGTGATGTTCCCTACTTTCTCTTCAAGTTCGTCTTAAAAATCTTGGGACAACTTGTATATAATAATTCAAAATTGGAAAAATAGTTTAAAGTTTAAAAGTTATAAAATTTTACAATAAAAAAAACATGTTTTTAAAATTCTATAACTTAAACTATGCGACCGATTTTGTTCAAAGTTTGTATTTTGTCATTTAAAAGAGCATAGTTTAAAATTATGTAAAATTCAAAATTATTTTACACTTATAAAATGATACAACAAATTAATAATAAAATATTAAAAGTTACTTTTTACAAGGAATTATATATAGATAAACGAATGTTTTAATTGTGTGCAAAATTTTTTCAATTCACTTAAAAAAATTCTTGAGATATTTAAAAATTCGCAAAGAGTGAAATTAACATTAAAGGGATCCAGAGTTCCAATGAACCACCCTCCTGTCTAAATTACTGAAACCATATTTACCAGACTACGGCTACCCCTTGTATTTTTATAGTCAAAAATCATACATATATACATATAAACATATATATATATATATATATATCCAGACATCTGTTAAGACATCTAAGCGTTAAGTCACGTTCTTTCAACCAGGGTCCTGCTTTTGTGAATTTGTGCAAATAGGGTCCTGTTATTGCAAAAAACTTTTTTCAATGAGTTTTTAAATTGTAAAGACATACAAGATTATTGCTCAACACTGTAAAATTATAATTAAAAAAAATTAAATTTCAAAAAATAAACAGCAATTGCTGCTACTAAATTAGAGATGCAACATACAAATATTTGGTATTTAGCCTATACTGCTGAACGCAGAATATTCATTTCAGCCTAATAAAGGAAGAAGCGTCTGCCGAAGACAAAATTTAGTTCGTTTACATCTTTCTTTCCCCTATTACTGGGAAGGGTTTATTCGATTAACGAAACAATAATGAAGATAAACAAATTTGTGAAGGGTCCGATTAAAAGATAAATTATTTTGTGAAGGGTCCATTTTCATGAAAAGATATTTTGTGAAGGGTCCGTTAATGGACCCAAATTTCTTCTAAACAGTCCCCTGATATACATATAAATATATACATATATATATACATGTATATACATATATATATATATATATATATATATATATATATATATATATATACATGTATATACACACACATATATATATATACATGTATATACACATATATATATATACATGTATATACACATATATATATACATGTATATACACACACATATATATATATACATGTATATACACATATATATATACATGTATATACACACACACATATATATATACATGTATATACACATATATATATGTATATATGTGTCATTATAATGGTTTCTGAGAGTGACTTCAAATATGCTAATTAATTGGAGCTAACTATTAATTTGCGAAATCAGATACAAAAAAAGCACTTTCTCTTAATAAAGAAAGATTTTTTTTTTTATTACTTATTTGGATTCCTGGCCCTTAACATAGAGAATTCGGGAAATTTCGGGAGCTAGGAAGTTTTATATATTTGGCATCGTCCCAAAAAGAAGCCAAGAATTATCGCCATAACAAATTTAATATAACCATACTCTAGCCGCGGTTAGACAAGAGAGAAATACTCTGTTGCTAGACAATTGAGTTAAGAGAATAAAAATAAAACGAAATAAAAACTGAAGCTATTCTTCATTTTATTGTGTGGGGGTGGAAAAGCTTTTTTTTTTTAAAAATAGTTAATAGAAAAATATTTTGAAGTTTCTAGGCAACAGATTTATTCTTAGTTGATTGCTGCCCAAAAAGCAAAGATTGCTTTAGTTTCCATCTCCTTTAAAAATAAAATTTGTATCAATTTATAATTTTCCAAGATTTTAGTATTTGAACACGTGAACTATTTATAAGGCATTTTATAAGGTAATCCAAGTCCAAAATTTTATAAGGATTCCCAAATCCACTCTCACTACAACAGTCTGTAGAACTATCATCACCAGATATCAGTATGATATATGTTTATTCAAACAGTTTGCTAATATTTGTTACCCTTTATTTATTTCATATTTAGATTTTATTGCCATTAAAAAATAGTTTACTAAAATCCAGAGTAACCTGCATTTCTGTTGCAACCTGCAATTATTACCTCAATCACTATAATTGTAAACCGTTACAGTGTCATGTGAATCTCATCTAAGATTTCATCAATTTAAATTATCTGATTAAAATCAGAAATATAAATAATTGTTTTAGTGAATTATTTAAAATAATAACTGATTTGGATCATTAAAGTAAAAGAAATAGAGATAATTTATCACTATTTTAAAGAAACGGTTTTTGAACTGTGAGAGCAATATAGAATTTTACTAAAACAGTAAAATGATTCTAAAATTTTTTACAATTTTTTTAAAATAATATTATTATAAATGATTACTAATTAATTAGGATTACTAACAAACTGATAAACAATTAACAAAAACTTTCAAACTTTTGTCAAAGCAATACAAAGTGATCATCAAAAGTATGTGAATACCAGATATTACCAGTCTTTGCTATGTCATGAATTTGTTTTTTAATAATTTTGTGTCATGTCTATGTTGTTAAAATTTAACTTGGTAGAGTTATAAATACATAGTTTTTGGTCCTTTTCTAATGAAATTTTATATTAAAAATCTCAGTGTACAATGTATAGAATTTTAACTGAACTGATGGAGAGAGGTAATAAAAACATACAACCAGTTATGTCTTTTTTGCTACAAGTGGGTTAGTTATTTCTTACTCATTATAATACAAATTTAAACATTCATAAATTATTGTTTTCGAAAATAATCAAATGAAGATTAAATAATTTTAAAATAACAATATCTGTTATTGACTCAAAAATCCAACTTAGAAAAAATAATCTGATCTTATTTATAATTTTTTTTTCTTTTTTTTTTTAAAAAAAACGAAATTTTCTGAACAAATGAAATTACCTACATCACCAGAGTGATAAAAAATTTGCGGAAAAAAAAACATAGGAAAGTTATTTTGTCCAGTGTTACAAAATGAAACCCCTGCAGGAATCCAGAGTTCTTTCGAAGAATTAAAAAGAGCAGGGTGTTTCCCTTGCATTAATGAATAATGGAATAGATGAGTAGTAAAAGATAACTTTTGTATTGAGATTGTTCAAGAATATTACGCTTTTTTTCAATAATCAATAACTCATTCAAATTTATTGCTATTGTATGTTGGTGCAGCTTGCAAATGACATGGATGTACAAAATATTGTGGATTGTATGTATTTAATGTATTATAATGCTAATATACTTCCAGCTTTCGAAGTCATGCGGTTTCTCTAACATATCAGTAAAGTTTAAAGCTTTGGTTTTGAAGGACCGACAATAAATTACGAACAAAAAAGAATGTTTCTGAATGTTTTGAAAGAATCACCCTATGCCAAAAAAATACAGCAATATGTTTGTAATTAAAAAATACAGCAATAAGTTTGTAACTAAAAAATACAGCAATAAGTTTGTAACTAAAAAAATACAGCAATAAGTTTGTAACTAAAAAATACAGCAATAAGTTTGTAACTAAAAAATACAGCAATAAGTTAGTAACTCATGTCAATTACATTGATTATCATATGAAATAACTAAACAAAATTCTGTAAATCTTAAATATTCATGGAGATCTGAACATTTTTTATAAAAAACTAATTTTTTTGATTTCGATTTTCTTATTGGAACTGCAAAAATATTCAATAAAATTAAACAAAATTTTTAGAGTAATTTTTAATTAACAATAAATATATTTTAAAATTTGAAAAATATTCGTTAAAAATTTCGCAAGTTATGAGCATTTAAAGTTATATTTTCATACTGCGAATGAGCAAAAACATTTTAAAATTTTTTTAATAATTTTGCTTTGAACCGTAATTAATAACGTATGAAAAAAAATACAGAGTTGAAAATTCCGATTAATAGTTCAAAAAACTCTCAGAAAGATCATGTACTGTTTTACTCAATTTAATAAAAGATCGGATTATTAATCTTAAATAGATGTTGAGTTGTAGAATTATTAATACTCTATCAAAAGAACTTAAGGAACTAAGAAATTTTCTATCTTAAATTCAAGATAATGCTAATTAATTTTTTTTATGAATCAATTCATCAATGTAATAAAAATAATTCAATAATATATCTATACAGCAATTTCGCTATCTTGCATGATTATTTTTAAAACATTTCATTAGTTTTTACTACTTTGTTGAATTACCCTATTTTAATATTTTACGAGAGCAAGAAGATTTTCTCCCATGGAAAAATCTCTGATTTTCACTCACTCACATAACGTAGAATTTATTTCGATTGAAACAGAAGTAAATCAGTTCTCCATTTAAAGACTCTTATCGTCTTTGGCGTCATAAAAATTGGCAAGTAAGGACTCCTGACACAGGTACATGATATTCAATAGATATGTTTTTATACACTTCCGTCTATTTCACAATTCGTCTGTTAGCGAAACCAGGTGTTGGCCAAACATGGTAGTTATTATTCGAATTTTTACATTTAGACGCAGATTTTAACTTTTAAATACGGTATCATTAATGCGCTTTTTTAATTTAAAATAACTCACATTTGAGTCATTACAAAGCGAAGGGGGAAAAAATTAGTTTAGATATAGATTTCCAAAATACGTAAGATTTTAGTCCGGACGCAAAAAGTTGGAAATCGGAGTAAAAAGCGGAAAGTTTACGCAAAATGCGATAGAGTGGCAGCTATGCATTAGTTTTCTTCATCGAACAAATTAAACATTTTCTTTCCGTCGAACTTCTCAATTCGAAAATTTCTCGATAACTCTTCTCAACGTTCATAGCAGTTCTTTTATGTTTAGATACCAACGAAAAACCATAATTCAGCCTTTGCATACACCAAACACTAATTCAGACACCAAACACTAATTCAGAACACTAATTCTTTTATTATTAATAACACTAAGAAAGAATTTTATTGTTCACATTTCAAAAGTCTTTCATTGGTTAATATGTTCAGAATTAATAATAAACTTAGTTTATGAAGGTTACGTTAAAAGAAAGACGATCAAAGAAAAATAGGAAACCGCTTGGATAAATGGTAAGGAAATAATATATTTTTTTATTTCTTAAAATATGGAGTAATAGTGCCACTGTTGATAGTACTTTTTATACAAAATATTGTTGCTATGTGTTCCCAACTATTTGCACTCTTTCTTGTTAATTATAAAGACGATTTGGTATTTGTTTGTTTTTTATTATTTATCTATCCGTATAATATCCTAAAAATGAATGTCAATTTTATTCGATATTACAAATGCTCTGCTCTACATCACCACGGATTATTATAATTTAATGTATAATAATAAAGGAAAATTCATAATGACAATTAGAATCGAAAAAAATAAGCACCAACATTTTAAATTAATATTTTTCCAGTGTTAATAGACTTTAAAAACACCCATGAGATTTCCTCAACCAAAACGACAAAGAAAAAAAAAAGTTTATATTATATATATCAACAAATGAAAAGGCTGTTACGCAGTGAGTAAATATAGTGGTTCAAAGAGTGCAGAAACCTAAAAAAAAGGTTAATAAAAAAGCAGTATGGGGGAGAATTATGGCGATACACCTGCGTGACTTACAAATGCAAGTTTCCCCACTTCCTACATCACAAAAAAAATTGAAAGAAGGCGGAGAATTAACACTATTAAATCCACAGACGCTCTTTTTATCCCCTTTGTAAGAAAGCACTTTTTTATGTTCTGGCAGAAAGTGTTTCAGTAAGCGTTATTTTCTTCTTCAGCGATTTTAATGGTAATCTCAACCTCAAAAGGTTTTGAAAGAACTATGCTATTGTCTGTAAGAACTAATAAAGTATTATCTTGAATACAATAAATTTCCTCACACATTAAAAAAATAAACTTTTCAAAACTATATTTTAAAAATTATTTTATCCCTCTGAGGGCAAATAAATCGGATCAAAATTTTAGCAAAGGGTTATAAGAAATTTGATCCGAATGAAGAGACCCCTTCCATTTCAAAATTTAAAGTGATTGATTGAAAAGCCTACTGATACTAGGGTTTACATGATTATCAAAATAAATAATAAAAAAGTAGTGTGTTTGCAAGGGGTTAAAAATTGTATCCGAAGACTTATGTAAAGATATGGAGATTACTAAAGTTCCAAAATAACTGTATAGTATAAAATAGCAGAAATAGTAATTGCGCAAAATATACTTTTCTTAAAACATTCAATTTCAAATATCAGTTTTTTTCCTTGCAGAAAATGTTTAATTCGGATCCTATATTGAAAATGTTTACCGAATGTTTCACATTTGACGGAACGTCGTTTCATTTTTAAGTCATTCATTTCCAAACTTTTAGCTAACAGTTAATATGAGGCTTTCCTTTTTAAAAAGTAAACATAATTTAATCATTTTAAAACTTCACTTTGGTGAAAACAATTATAGTTAAAAAAAATACAGTTATGGACTTAGATACAAATTAATGTTTTGTTATTAATGTAATTGATCGTTTTTAATAATACAAACAAATATGTATAAAAGGAGTTAAATTTCTCACTATTTGATTTATTTTTGCTTCAGCTATTTGCATGAAAAATAATATTTAGAGCATAAGCAGATTTTTAAACACTAAAGACTCCTAGATAGTATGTAACTGAGGAAATCTATTGCATCAGAATGATATATGATAAATTAAATGTACCAATAAATACAAAAGTTAATCAACATTATACGTTGGCTTTATTGCCCAATGTATCATATATGATGCAGTATATCAAATTGATGTTTAAGAAAAAATAGATTGAGTTTTTTATTTGTTTTTATTTTCTATTTTTCCTCATAGAGACATAAAAAGTGAAATAAATAGTTTAGGAATTCATTTTTCTTCCATTCCTCGGGAAAAAATAAATGCAAAAAGAGGAAAAAGCTAAGCATCAATGAGGGTTAAATGAAATTGAAAAATTTTTATTTAAAATAAAATTTCATTACTTAAATTTCGACGAAAAATAGAATTTTTTAAATTACTCATCTAACGACATAGAAGGTAACCCTTATTCTCATTTAATTTGCCGTTGAAATTTAGTGTTTAAACACATTAGTTTTAATATAAAAAATAAAATTATTTTTTAATATTATACTTCGATACACAGTGGTTTTATTTTTATATTACCGCATTGAACCCAAAATAAAATAGTCAACAAATCCATACAAAGAAATTGTAAAAAACTACGGAATAACAATAAAGAAAATATTTCGAATAAAATTCATTAAAAAAGGCTAATTAAAAATAAATGCATAAAAAGAGAGTGGCAAAAATATGTAAAACAAACAGAAAATATGTCTAGAATCTATGTCAAAAAATCGTACACATTTGCGGTCACGTGATCCTTCCACCTGGAGTAGATTCTCACGCATGAGGTGGGAAAAAAAGTGCTTGGCAGTGACGCGTGGAGCATAGCATCCGGTGAAGACAACAGAAGGTCACCCATGAAACCCCCCATCAATTTCTTCAATGTAAGAGATTTCGTCAATATGGAACAGCTGAGATTTCGGGCACGATTTCTTTCCAATACAAACTTAAAACAGAAACATTGCTTCGAACTTACTTGACGATACTTTATTTTTTAATGCAAATGGATATTTAGGAAGTACATCCAGTGCTTAGGATTTTGGGCGAAACATTGAGGCATTTTATCAAGGTCCTTAAAAATCATGTTTTATTTTAAAAATACAATCAAACAATAGATTTAAAAAAAAAAAAAATTCGCGTTTAACGATCGAAACTGATAAAATGCAAAAATAATACCAGTAGCCTTAAATATATACATATTAGATAGTGCAGTTCTGTGTAGATAATATTTTCTACATAAATCTACTAAAATCGTGATGATTTTTTCAATCAATGATTTTTTTTTTAAGTAACTTTTTTTAAATTATGCCAACCCTGCTTTTTATTTAACATTTATTTATTATTTATTTATTTACTATTTATTTATTTATTTAATATTTATTTATTTAATATTTAATTATTTATTTTTCTATTAATATTATTCCCGGCCGTTCTTAGGAATTACCTTCCACAGACACTCGCAAATGGGCATTAATTGAACTTTTTAATATTATTTATTTCTATGGCATCAAAGTTGAATTCCCGTTCTTATTTTAAAAATTCCGTTCCCGATGTAAATAAACATGAAGGAAAGAAGAAACCCTTACAGTAAAGGAATTATATACATTTGGAAATGTAAGTTAACTGGTATGAATAATATATCAAAGTAATCGGAAATATCTATCCAAGATTCAGCAAATGTAAGAAAAAATATGGTTTTCAAATTTAATTAAAAAAATTGCAAAAAATATATAACTTTTCTAGCTTTTTGAGCAGCGAAATGGTGTATTAAAACAGAAAAATTTCAATAGAAACATTCTCAATAGAAACGAGTAAGAAAAGGCGGACATTAGTCATTATTGATTTAAAATATGTTTTTTTATCAGATTCAATTTTGAAAATAAAAGCTCAAAAGTAGCAAAGTTTTTGATATTTTCGACAAAAAAAATTAGTATTCCATTTGAAGACTGAGCGTTTTCACACTCTTTGTAACTTCATGTCTGCATTAACTGTAGTTATATGTTGTAGTTCCAATTTTAAAAAAATAAAAAAGCTGAGAAATGGTTATTTACAACCATATTTTATAATTCGAATTAATATACCGAAAGCTGACACATCACCCGTTATATACGTATGATATCAGAGTTCGATCAAGGAATAAAAAAGGTGCTTCCTCACATAAAAAGGCGAATTTTGAAATGGCACTCACTTACCACCGTTAAAACTTATCAAAAAGAATAATATTGTGTAATAACTGAATTTGATCCTCAATAATTTTTAAACTACCCCTTATACTACTTTATGCGCATATTTCAAAAAGTAATTCTCACTCAATCAAAATAACAGAAAAATTTCGGCGTTTTTAAAAAATAGTTAAAGGCATGCTAAAAGACAATTCTGAGTGTATAATTTTCTTCAAAAATGTAAACAAAAAATAATAATTGATAAAAGAATTAAAAATGTTTTTTTTTTTAACTGAAAATTATAAGAAAATGAACACTTAAAAGTGCATTTTTAAATAAAAGGTATTTATTTAAAAAATTCATTGTAAAATTTAAAATCACTAGAAAGTTTATTAATATACCCCCTCCCCCCCAAAAAAACAACTAATAAAAAATTAACCAGTGGTGAATAATCCTATCAAAGTAAATATTTGTAATAGTAATGAAAATGAAACCTTCATACACAGATAATTTTACCAGTATGTAATTAATATCTAGACAGTGAATTAAAATATTTTTAAATGGAATATAACTAAATATATTAAGTACACATAATTTACCTAGATGTAAGAGTACGAATTTATATTTTATTCAGGAAAATAAGACTTAATCCATTAAAAAATAAAATTCTAATAATTTAAATATATTTTAATATTTTTGAATAAAAGTAAAATAAGAAAACAATTATTTTTTTAAGGGGGCAAATGTGAAGAGAAACTTTCAAATTTTGCACTATATTGAGTTTAATGTTTTTAAATTTAAGCTAATACTTATTGCTAAACAATTGTACTGGTCACTTTTAGATTTTAGTTACTTCATGTTTTTTTCAGTGTCTTTAAAAAAATATATATAATTTTTCCGAAAAAATCCAATCCCTGGTTAATAATCTGATCTAATAGTACAATATCTTCAAAAAATGTAATACAAATTATTGAAAAAAAAAGAATTTAATACCTTCAGAGTTTTATAACCTGTGTCACTGAGACCAAATATCGTGTGAATTTAACTATATTTAGGATTATTGGAACAAACTTCAAGAGAAAGTAGTATGACAAGAAGCAAAGAGATAAAAGGATGAGATCATCTGAAATATTTATTGGTCAAAAATATTACATGTGCTGTGTGCTAGATAAGTGAAAATATCACAAAAGATGCTCTAAGTTTGCTCTCATTGCCAGCGAACAAATCTGGATTTTGTTAGATATCCGCAGCAGCACAGACGATTCTTGCAACCACTATTTCGGAATAGTACACGGTGTTGGGTACACAGTTAATAACTAAATTCCGAACTAAATTACAAAATATAATAATAAAATAAATAAAACAGTTAAAGGCGTATATGGATTTGAAAACACGTAACCCATAAATTATAACTTAAACTTTTTAAAAAATAAAATAATAAATTACAATATAGTTATATGAAAATATCTCTAAAAAAGAAGAAAATAAAGCTAAGTTACATTTGAGAATAATCATTAACCACGAAGATGGGTTAAGATTAAAATTAAATTGCATTCAAAATAATCAGCAACTTAAACAGATATTACTTAGACTGAAAATGATGTCACGCATATTTGCTTACCGGAATTCAAATTTATAGAAACTAATAAGTAATATTAAAATAGTGATATGAAATGATAGAAAAATTATCAGATTCACTGCAAAATTGATCAAAATAAGTCAACTTAAGTGGATGAAGTAAATAGCATGCATTTTCTGTAGTAAACGCTCTAAACTAATGACTAAAATCTAAATTAAACCAAGTAATCAGAAACGAAATAATTACTCTACAGAATAAAATGAAGTTAAATTACATCCAAAATAATCAGTTACATGAACAGAAATGATTTGAATTGAAAATGACGTCGCGCATACTGCTATTTAAACATAAAAGTCTATAAATCATTGAAACGAATAACTAATTTTAAAACAGGCGACATGAAGTAATAGAATAATGATTTTCACTTAAAAATAATCAGTAACCATGCAGATGGGGATCTATTTGAATGGCTGAAGTCAAAGCATGCACTTTCAAAAGTAAACACTCTTGACTCATGACTGAACTCTAGGTTGAACCATATTATAAGAAATGAAATAATTATAAAATGAAGTAAAATTGAACTGAAAATAACTAATTATTTGAACAGATGGATCTGGGTTCCAAATAAGGAAACATATGTACTTATAGGCGTGACGTGAGAAGAAGGGGTGGGGACACTTTTTTGTTTTTAGAAAATTTTCAAAATATTTTAAGTTTTTAAAACAAAGCCATGAAAGAGTAAAATAATAATAATAATCAGTGACAAATGAAGATGGAAGTTGATTGAAAATGAACTACGTATAATTGCGCTCAAGCGCTTTAAAGAAGAAGAAAAAAAAGCGGAAAGTCTGTATTGTAAAAAATTAAAACGAAAAGAAAAATTTTAACACACTCTTGAAAAAATAAATAAAATAATAAACGTAATAATAAATGAATAAAATTATAAATAAAAACATTCATTGAATAGAGCTGTTAAAATAGCAACAACAAAAAAATCTCACTTAAAAGATAAAATAAACAATGCATATTAATCAGAACGAATATTAAATACTTTTAGCTTATAAAATTGTAGACAAGTATTTTCTCAGAAGATGGAAGAAGATGTCAGAATTACAAAAAGGAGAAAACTGTTAACATTTATTCGAAAGTATTATATTAGTTACAATGCATGATAATGTGCTTCGTTAATAAAATCAATTTTATTTTGTATTGGATATAGTGAATAAAAATAAAAAGAAAGGAGCAAAAAAGAGCCCTAAAATTTTCTTTTAAAAACAAAAGTAATTTTCCATATCATTGTAATTAAAATAAACATGTTCTAGATTGAACACTTCATTGCTTTTAGTAATAAAGTACTCAATTTAATTACAGCTTAAGATGCTTTTTCTCTAATTCTTTTTTTAATTTCGTTTTTTCCTTCAGCATTTTTTTTTATTATTATTTCGGTCTTAAAGAAGTTCAGAAAATAGAAATCTAAAAAATCCACATGTTCGAAACTAGATTCAACTCCTATTTTCTATGAAGAGGCAAAGACATTCAGAAGCAGGTGCTTAAAACCTCACATTTATTCTGCTTTTTCCAGGAAGTTTATCTCGAACAAGATTTATGAGCTAATCTATTGTGGACACCACAGGTTTCATGTGGTGCCAAGGAGGAGAGTTTTTTTCTTTGAAAAAAAAAAAGAAATAATTTTCCTTAAAAATAAAAAGACAACAAGGCTATCTTAACTAAAAGGGCAAGGAGGGTGCATTTATAGGAATCAAAAGTCAAACAGGGCAGACCGCTCTTCTAAAAAACGTTTAGGGAGAACACTTTCAGATTTAAATTAATCTTACATACAAGTTATATATAGTTAGTGCAAAAGTAAAAAAAAAAAGGAGAAGGAAAATTATTTTGGAGGTAAAATAAGATTTCATTACTACAAATTTGCTTACTCGAATGATATATCATTCAATCTAAAACAGATGTGAACAATATTTACGATATCTCCAAGAGCATGGAGATATATTTAGTGTGCTTAACTTAATCAAGTGGTTACACTTAAATTTGAACTAAAAGTTGCATTATACAATAATATTTATTCTCTCATTTCTTTCTAATACCTTCTTTGCCAACTGTAGCAGGAATAATTTTTTATTATATTATACCACAGATCTTTAGAACTGGAGTACCGTTAAAGAATGGGAGCCTTTGGATCAAATGACTAACTAATAGAAAAAAAAGTTTTATGATTAGTTTATAGGTCAGTTATTCCTAATAAAGATCAGCAAACTTTCTATTTGAAAAATGTAGCTCTTGCGCTTAATTGATGATACGTACAAAGTGAAATATCATTAAAGAAAATATAAAATTATTTTTAACTTTCGGATCGGTGAATAGAACCAACCCACTTAACAACTTTTTGAGGGCACCCTTGTTTACATCCCTGAAACGGCAGAAGTGTGTTCAGAAGAATATTCCCATAAGAATATTATTTACTGTCAAAATACTGTGTTAGGTAAACGCCTCAGACAAAAATAAATAAAAGCAGGCATTTATTTCACATTGATACAAGCAGGGGGGAGGGATGTCTTTCAGGAAATGTGAATGAAATTAACAAAAAATAAAAACTCATATTTTTATATCTTTTTCAGAACACCCTTGCTTCACTGATGTATAACAATGCCAACCACATAGCAGATTTTTAACACAACGATTTATAAACATCGATTTATTATAATAACTGTAGGTGAACCGATTGAAGTTAGTAAACACAGTGATTTTTCATACCCAACTTTTGCAAACTTAATACATAACGGTTACATAAATTTCTTATGTAAATACGGGCTCCGAAGCACCACAGTGATCAATCATACTTTTATTTTCCTTTCTAATTTATTCATCAAAATTGGTAATAATATTTGATTTTGTTATCTTGCGTAAGTAATGTTTTTATTCAGCGCAGTATATCCCGCTTTTGACTGCTTTATAATTAAACGCAACAATTAATTACATTTCATCTAGAATCTTTCATGGCACCATTTATCTGTTAAATAAGCTTGTACAATGATCGAGGCCTAATTAAGAGAAGCTGGGACCATGGGCAAAATACTGATCAAAGATCATTTAAACACTCACTGCAAAATTTTAATTACTTTTATCTCAATAAAAAATTTTCAAGTTTACACAATACGGTTCGTATGTATATGTATCATGCGTTTCGATATTGCACCAATCAAAATGTTATTTTAGCGCCCAACGAGTGAGAATCAGATTGGTGCATTATGTCTACAAGCACACAGTACGGATTATAGTTGTTCTTTTGTTTTTGTTTTTTGCACCGGTGTGAATGCAACCTTAGATTTTTGATTGAACAGAAATAACAGAAGTATAGACATAGACGCATATACATACTGAAAAGCAAACCTGATTTTGCAACCTGAAAAGCAAACCTGCATACTCGAGTGTAAAAAGTTTCGCATAAAAATTGCAAAAGTTTATAAAATTAAAAAAATTTAATGAATAAGCAAGGTACAATAAAAAAGACTAAATTTAAAATCTTAAAAACCTTAAATTAAAGCCAAACAATGACACTGTTACGCTTTTAAAACATAACTAAGGTATACACGAGTCCTTAACATACGACAATAAATCTTATTTTTTAAATAAACTGATTTTTTTTATAGGTTCATACCTTGTTCACTTGGCTTAAAAAATGAAGAGCATAAATATAAATAGAAGCAAAAAATTTAAATTTTAAAAATTACTAAGTCAAAAAGGCAAAAGACTAGCTTTCGACACAGTTAGTTTTTACTATACGTAATATATTCCAGAAATTTTGATTTCGAAAAATATAAGAAGTATAGTTATTGTAATTTCGTAAAAATTCCTAAAATAATTTTTTTCAGTTGTCTCCTTTTTAGCTTTTGTAAAAAACGATACATTTAATAGCTTGGAAATTAATACTAATATTGAGACTAGATTGCTATTACAAAGTGTGGAAGAAAAAAAAATCGGCTAAACAATTTTTGATACAATTTTATTAAAAATATAAAAGTGACAAAATATAAGAAATAATAATAAAAGAAGATTTTAACTAATAAATACATTTATTCTGTATGAAAGTATCGATGTAGAGGGACAGCCGAAGCCCAACTTTTGCGTACAACGATTTGTCGCTTTCCTTGAGTAAACAATTCTAAAATAACTCTTACTTGACACATTAAAAAAGCCACACAAAAAAAGTAAACTATGAGATGTATTAGTAAATATTTTCTAATCAAAGAGATAGACACACAAATTAAGAAGAAATTAGTTAACATTTACGATGCAATAAGTCTTTTTCCGCAAACCGGATTGTGTAGAGGTCAGGGAACTGTCCTTGCATAAGGAAGGTTCTGGGTTTGAATCCCGGGTAAGGCATGGTTTCATTCTCTGTCCTTACTGTGGGAGCAACATTGGCCTTGCTAATATGGTGCTCCTGAAAGAGTGGCCAACAAATCTGCCCTTTAAATGCCTAATTGACGAAATGTGGGCATTGGAAATAAAAAATTTAAAAAAAGATTTTTTTCCGCACACTGTATAAATTATTTTAAATATTGTATTAATATTTCTCTTTAAAAAGATTTGATATGTTTACTTGGATAGAAAGAAATATATTTTTCCACTGAAGCTATTAAATAGCGTTGGATTAATTTTATTACTCGGAACCCCTTTATATTTATTTGTTCGCTCTTCGAATATCCTCCTTTCAAAACAAAGATTCATTTAAATAGTTATTTTTGTGAGCAAGTTGTAAAAAAAAAAAAGCTATTAAGTTAGGAAAATTTTTGAAAACATACATAACAGTCTATTTTAAACAATAGAATAAAAAAAATGAATGCTACCATTCTTGCATAGCTAATTTCCAATCAAAGAAAGAAAGAAAACTCCTCAGGCAATAACCTGAAGAAGATTCTTTTATTAAATGCCAACAATCAAGTTGTCTGCTGATCCAGTTGTTTCATCATTTTTCGGGTTCAAAGATCGATTTTTTTCCAAGATCATTTTTCGGAAAAAGACAACAGAAATTACAAAAAGATTTTTTTCTGTCTAATAATTTACATGATAAAAATATGAAATCTGCAGAAATTATTCTGTATGAAAAACATTTTTAGCTAACAGATAAATAAAACTTTTAATTGGTGGAATCAAAAGTTGCATACAGAGACTAACCTTACCTATTAATTAAACGCTTCCTTAACCAACTTTTTTGAAGGAAAAAAATTCTAAAATTAATTTTTTTTTTTTTACTTTATTAATAAATACAAGGAAGTAAAACAAAACAAAGTAATACAAAGTAAGTAAGTAATACAAAGTTTCAAGTTGAAATTTAAAGTTTTTTCTTTTTTATGAGTAAAAAACATTTAATTAACATCAGTAGTTTTACTATCTCGCGTTATCTCGGGCAAATGAAAGAAGTAAAATATTAGTCTTCGTACACCTTCCACACCTCCCATAATCTGAAAAATCACCTGAATTAATTTCACTTTCGTAAGCGAAGGCCATTTTCTTTACTCTTTTTTTCCTTTTGTTTCAGGCCGAGTAAAAACGTGATAGAACAAAACGTAATGCCAAATTCTGCTACGCCCGAGTTTTTTCGGGATAATGAATATTTGCAATATATACATACGCGAGTTAATTCGGGAAGCGGTTAAGAAGAAAAAATAAGTAAAAGGAAAAAAATTTTACTTTTCCATTTAATATATATTTTTTTACTTATCTACTCTAATCATTAAAAACTGATTAGCTAATGTATTTTTTTTTAAGTTATATTTAACCTCTCTAGTTATATTTTTAAATTCTCTCAAAATAGAAAATTCCATAAAACATTCCTATAACCAACGCCTGTGTTCAATGCGCCATCAGATCTAGAGACACATTGCTTCTTCATTTTTCAAAACAATGAATTAAATTTAAAAATTTCTCAAAATAATAAATAGAAAATCTTAGAAAACACATATAAAGGTCCCCTATTGACAACCACACATATCCGTTAAATATTTGTTATTTTTCTTTATTTTTCAAGGTGGCACGACAGATGTTATTTTATTCGTTAGTTACGCTTGACATACAGGCAAAATCACTACATGCAACAACCCAAAACATGCTTCACAAAAAAAAAGCATTAAACAACTCAACCGATATATCCGTTTTAATATAATGGACGCTGAGCAAGACACTACTTTATAAAAGATATTGATTTAATACAGACAGTTTTCAAAGTTCAGTTTTAAATTTTGACCCACAATTTTCTTGAAATCGTTTAGCAATTAAATTTATATTTTGACTGTACTGGAGGCTATAATATACAAAACTGATTAAAGATAACATCGAACAAAGAAAAGCAATGAGCATATAGGGGCAGACAAAGTAATGGAAAAATTTCTATACTAATACATTTTTTCTCCAGAAAAACTAAGAGAACCATTTTATAACTTCAGAAGCGTTTAGATCATGAGATTTCACATACATATCAATAAGTTTAAAGCTTTTAAGGGTTTGAGGGACCGACAATAAATTAAAAACAGTAAATATTGTTTTTAAACACCCTATACCAAAAAATGTAGATTTGTAATATTTACACAAATTTTGAAAGCCTGTATTTAAATATTTATGAAGATATAGAAATTTGTATAAAGATATAGATTAGTATTATGAAGTTATAGAAATTTGTATTTGTATTGTTTTTTGTCTTATGATTTTTGCTATAACTTTAAAAATATTTAATAAAATTAAACAAAATTTTTAGAGCAATTTAAAATTAATTACAAAAATATTACCTTAAAATTTGAGCAAAATTTGTTTAAAACTTGTTTGAGACATTGGAAGGAGAGTTTATAAATATATGATTGATTTTATTGGGGTTTTTCTAAAAAGTAAATTAAAAAAGAATACTGACTAATAGCTGTTTATTTCTAATATTGTAATTTCATTATTTAAACAATAAAATAGATATGTACTTTATCACAAATAAATTTAAAGTTTTTTATCTACCTCATAATTCAAAACACTGTGATTAACACGATTAAATAAATCATGCTAAAAATAATCACAAAAATCTTTGAATATGACTTTTTAGAATTGAGGAGACACCTAAACAAGAAACTATTACCTTTAATCAATTATTTTCAAAAACTTGTTTATTTTATAAATCTTCTTTTATGGCTATAACTGTCTTACAATAAGGCCTTTACTTATATCTACATTAATTCGATTTATGATACCGTGATTTTTGCTTGAATAAAAATATTGACGAATCAGAGAATAAAACATCATGTACAGAAACATACTTCAAACTACTGTAAATACATTTATAACAATACTAGAAAGCAAAAGCTTCATACACAGAAAATAACCGAAACTTTATTGAGACTGTAATCAGTTAAATTATTATTGAAAAATGTAAACATACCTTTGTTATCTAAAAGTATCATTGAGTTACTATTAAGTAAAGTATCTTTAAAAAACAAAAATTGACCAAGTCAGTTTACAGAAACATTTTTTATAAATAGAACTATATCGTGAGTAATAAATTAGTTTTCAAACTTTCTAATTTATTTCAAAATTTAGGGACGAAAAGCAAACTAAATGTAGACAAATCTATAAAATTAAGCGACAAATGAAGAAAAAAAAATTTAAACATTCGGAAACGAAATGAAAAAAAAAAATTATAAATAAAAAAAAACTGCAAAAATTCTTAAAATTGCCAGACGAAATGAAAAAAAAAACTACAAGGAAATAATTAAAATTTAAAGACTTGATGCAAAAAAATATATTGATAAATGCTTAAAATATAGACAAATACAAAAATGTAAAATACCGACAAAACTTAAAATCCTAAACCTAGTCTAAATGCAAAAAAAATAGACAAATCCGTAAGTTCAGAGGCACATTGAGAAAAAAGTACAATCAAAATTTAATGTAAGATATCGGGGAGGATGCATTGCGCTTTTAATAGGAAACAACTCATAAAGGGCGCCGCTAAGATCCAGAAGTTAAGAGGTCATTGTGCTAGCACAACTTACTTTATAAATCAAGTTGTGAAATTGCAAATATATCGAAAGCGTGTATATTAAAAAAAGAGTAGCATGAAATTAAAAATTGCTGGATAACTAATTCTCTGAGTTAAAAATTGGTAAAAACGAAAGAACTTATATAGCTCGTCAGGGTAATAAAAAGAAGAGCTAATTTTCAGACTATTCGTGTAAATAATAGTTCTTTACCAACTCATACGGAAATAATACTGGTTTACTGGTAGCCAATAATTAATATTATATAAAACGAAACGAGAAAAAAATCCTGTAAAGGAAAATTCCTATTGTAATGCAAAACACCACCCGAAGTAAGAAAAAAGGAATTGTAATCCAAGAGATTACGTTACCAGTAAAATAGATTTATAGCTCATATTTAATTTCAACACTTTAATAAGAATAAGATTTTTAAACAAAAATTATACGTGTATTTTTCGACCCTTTCATGCTTACTAGATACCGTTAAAAAATTATGGTTAACTGGATTCTTAATAATTGAAATAACCTATAATTTTTCCTTAATGTTAGATTTCAACCACAAAAACGAAATTAATATAAAAATATGACCAAATCGGGAAAGGAAAAGATATGACGCAATATTAGAAAATAATTTTATTATGAAGCATAATAAACAATTAAAAGGATCCAAAATTTTAGAAATTCACGTTTATAAATATTATTATTAAGAATAAACTAGGGATGTAACGAATAGTGATTTGGCCGAATACCGAATATTCAGTCAAAAAAAATTAGCCGAATACCGAATATAAAAATAAAAAATCCGCTTAATTCTTAAAAGAAAAGTTAACCGCTTCAAATAATATTTTCTAGAAAAAAAAAGTAACCATTAAACATTAAAAAATATATATATAGTCTACCAGAAGCACTTATAAAAATGCCGCGCAATCATGAAAACAAAAGATTACATACAAAGGCGAAGCAGAAAAAATAAAAATCGATCTTAATTCTCGAAAGAAAATTTTAAGGCTGAACATCTCATTTTTTCCAAAAAACTAAGTTTTAATAAAAACTCTCTTAATTGCTGCGTCATAATAAAAACGTCGTTAAAAACAAAAGGTTTTTGAAAAGAAAAAGCTAAATAGAAACCAAAAAAAATATCGATCTTAATTTTTAAACGAAAAATTTAACGCTGACTAATTTTAGAAAAAAGTGACGATAAAAGAACAACGCGCATTAGAAAAAGTAACTTTTACAAAAATTCAGATAAAAAGAAAAGTTAACGAAAAAGCAAGAGAGAAACAGAAAAAAAAAATTTTTCTTAAAATTTAAGTTTAACGTCGAAAATCTCAGATTTTTGTGTTACCCAGTTATCTGTCTTAACGTACAAAAAAGAAAGAAAAAAATGATAATAAAAGAATACGTCTCTTTTTTAGAAATGCTCCGTTAAAAGGCCGAGCCAATAAAAACAAAAAAAAATTACCAAAACGAAACAAAACATGTAAGTGTTAAAAAAATGACGCAATTGGCTTGCCTGAATATAATTTTACAAAATCATCAGTACAAAACTCGTGGTTCAGTATTAAGTAATCTAGTTTCTATTTTTCCGATTTCGCTTTTCCATTTGTCTTCCAGAACATAAATTTGCTAGCGGCGCGCAAGTTTTAGAACTTAAAAAATATGTGTAAAAAGTATTTCTAACAATGTATAGAAAAACTATAATTTCAGATTATTTCTTATTAGATCTATTTAAATATTTTTAAAAAATTGTCGACAAACACCTTTCTAAAAAAATATTTTGCTGAATATTTGGCCGAGCATTCGACCAAACGAATGTTCGGCAAAAGGGACGAATTCCGAATAGGGGCCGAATATTCGTTACATCTATAGAATAATCAGTCATTTTATTATCCGATCATGCCAACCGGCCTGTGTATAGGGGTTAGCTCCTTGCATCAGAAAGGTTCTGGGTTCGAATCCCGGGCAAGGCATGGATGTTCTTTCCTTCTCTGTACTATCTGTCCTTACTGTGGGAGCAACGTTGGCCCTTCAGGTGCCTGTATGACCTAGGTCATTATCCAGGTGGGCATTGGAAGAAAAAAAAATTATCCGATGATAAATTTAGAAAAGAGTAACTGTTATTACTGCCGTGCAATTGAAAAATCAACGCAAGCGACAAAACATTAAAAATTGAGATTTTTATATATTTGGCATCTTTATATGGTAAGCTACATATTACAAAAAATAAATAAAATACTAAAATAAATTTTGAATTATCAGTTGTTTGAAATTCTATATTAGCGTTCATATCATTAGCAATAGAAGGAGCAAAGTTGTCAAGCCACTTTCCTCAGAATCAATCGTGAAGAAGTTTTTTTTTTTTTCAATTACACGCAGATAACGTAAATGGAATTCTTAATATAACTACAAGATAGCTAAAAAGATTCACTATCACAATAACTCAGCTTAACAAAAATCATATTCAAAATAAATAAATTTGAGAAGAAAAAAAACATAAATAGTGTTATAGTATAATATATTTTAAACTTTTTCAAACTTAAAATGAATAAAAATATTTCAAAGAATAGTAGGTAAGTATGGCATTCATATTTAAAAAAAAAACAATTGTGTTTCGGCAAACCCCCCTACTAATGCTCCCTATGTTTGACCTAAAATACATTTTTCTAGCATGGTTAGACTTGCTAGAAAACAGATGATCTACGAAGATACGGAACAAATTTTAATTCTCACATAACAGCAAAATTCTACTTTAAAGACTAGAAAGAAATATTAATTAAAACTAAACTAAACTTAAACTAAAGAAATGTTCATTAAAAATAAATGATAATGAAGTGTGTTTCTTTCCCCAGATTTAGATAAATTTATTAAATTTAAATAAAGATAATTCAGCTTCCCACATTTGTACCACGAGAAAAGTACATTTTATGTAAAAGTTCTCTAATCATAATAAATGAACTTACGCTTTGATGTTTTCTATCATGTAATAAATAACTCCGGTACGTATGAGCAGCAGCGGAAGCCATGCTTTTGCTCAAACAAAATAATGCAAGAACTCACGCAAAGATAGGTAAAGAAAGTGCAACATAGCTTCCAGTTCGCGGAGCGTTGAAAGGACAATGCTTTTCCAAATGGTAGTCACCCGTAACGGCCGCAATCTAAGTAAAGTCGACATTCCCACCGCAATAATTGTGCGATAACAGACGTGACAATCATTCACGCATGCGTATTGCTTCAGGCACCCAACAAAGCAGAACGAAAAATAAGCATGATTCTTCCAAGTTAATCGGCCGGTCCGATTATTGTTGCTTAAAGACACTGAAAAGACGGATGCTTTCTTGTCCCAAATGTGATCGAAGGATTCATCCAAGAAAAAGAACAGTTTCCGGTTGAGGATTTCCAGTTGGTGTGAAGAGGAGGAAGAATGGCCTACTGCTGGTCTCATCGATATTTAGCTCATGATCAATTAGGTTATAAATAATTACTTTCACATAAGAGATCCAATAATGAAAATGGTCGGTTCACTTTTTTAAACCCAATCATCGCCTTTAGGATGAAAAAAAAAGAAAGCGGAACATCTGCCTCATTAACAGACCATTGAAACAACACAAAATATTTAGACCACAAGTGCCTAATTGGAAGCATCCAGAATTTCAATTCCGTTCATAAATAAATAAATCATGCTTCTATTTAGAACAGTAACAAAAACGCAATAAAACTTGAACACTGAAAATCAATAAGCTGTTTTAGAATTGCTCCAATTAGAGAAAACACTACTTAATCTTTAAAAAAAAAGGTTGAATTTTAGATAGAAAATTTTGTCAAAGAAAAAAAAAAAACGTTGAACAACACCAAAGCTTATTTAAAACTGTCACTTTATTTATCAAAAACTGACTTGATACGCAATTCTATGCATGGTAAAGCAGATTATTAAACTAAAACCCGATCAAATCGGAACCAGACTCAAAAATGAAAGCTTTTAAATGAAATGTTTAGATTACTTGCGTATAGACACTAAGTACCATGATTTCAATATTCCAACATTTTTTGGAGACAAATTTGTCACGTTATCTTTGTAGTTGAGAGACAACCATAATCGAAGCTTTTTAGGTTTTGTTAATCAGACATCGTTCTATTTTGTTTTGATCTTTAAGGGGTCAGTTAACTATAATTTTTTTTTCAATGCCCACCTGGATAATGACCTAGGTCATACTGGCACCTAAAGGACAGATTTGTTGGCCACACTTACAGGGGCATCATATTAGGTGGGCTAACGTTGCTCCCACAGTAAGGACAGATAGTACAGAGAAGGAAAGAACATCCATGCCTTCCCCGGGATTCGAACCCAGAACCTTTCTGATGTAAGGGCAGTTCCCTACCCCTACACAGGCCGGTCGGCTCAGTTATCTACAATAAAATTTAAAAAAAAAAAAAAACGTTCAATCATTCGGAGAATCTAAAAATTTGCTTCATTATCATGATTTTTTCAAAAAAAATCAATATAAATTGTCCAAATCTATTATTTTTACTCGGAAATCAAACACCGTTCCTTATAAAATTAAGTTAGATTGAATTGAATGTAGAATTTAACGCAAAATAACACGATGCGGCTATTCCGCATTAAAAACTTATAATACGTATTCAAAGCAACAAAATCCAAAATATAGAATAATTTGAAAATGAACGAACACGAATAATGAAATAGTTTTACTCAGAATAATGTTGACTATTTAAGCAGTAAATATTAAATTTTTATAATTAAAACTATGGTAACTAAAACTATCCTTCTGTTACCAAAACTGCTTTGAATAAAAATTTTTAAAGATATTATTTTAAATAACCAAATTTTACAACGGCAATAGAGCATGGACCGATCAGTGGGCCCGGAACCGAAAAATTTTCAATGCTCCACCTCTGCTCCCAGATAGTTAGCTAAAACTCCGGCTTCTTCACAATAGATTTATGCGAGATTTTGAGCTGCATATTTTAATTTGAAGTTTTTATTAGAAAAATAATACTAATTATTACTATAAAAGGCCAATAGTATTCTAATTATAAAAATTAAAATGAATTTTCCATAATATTATGATTAGTATATCGTAATTATTAGATATTAAAATGAAAATTAATACTGCAAAACTAAATTTTAAATAAAATTAAATAAAAATATATCAGGTAGACACAAATTATCTGTATTAAAATAAATAAAAAAAATCTCTATTAAAAGAACAAAAATCTTTTTTTTTTTCATTTAAACCTGAAAAATTTAAAAGACTAAAAAATTATTAAGAAACAAAAAGAGCCCTGAGGAAATTTAAAGCTTCAGAGAAAACACAGCTCCTGGCTCTAACTGCTGCAACCTGGAACCGATAATACCATATTTACATTGCGTACTCAGGCAAAGAAATTAAATCTGACAAAATAAAATAAAAAGATGAAAGAGGACTTCTTCAGGGTCATAAACCGTGTTTACCTAACGAAGTTTTTTTGAGGGTTTAACGACTCATTTTTACTTTTTTATGTATAATTTCTAATAATTGGGATAAAACTGCCAATCAGTTTGCGAAAAACGAGGTGACTTTTTTTTTAAACTTAGATTTCGAGCTATAAAAAATACAACTATAAGATCGAAATAAAGGGAAACAATTGTTTGAATAGTGGTCCTAATATACCAACTTAGAAATAAAAGTATAAACTCTGCCTAAAAAGAAATTATTTTTTAGCAATAAGAAGAAAAAAAAGGGGTGAGAAACTAAAAGATATTAATCGACCATAAGATAGCCCAGTCAATTAAAAAAAAAGGGGGGGTTCAGAATTTCAGCAACATATTAAGCATATAAACTTATTAAGCATATAAACATATTAAGCATATAAGCAAATTTATGTTTTCCGTGGGGAAAAAATTTTATAATTTTTCCCTTTCAGGTTATAAAGTTAAAAAAATCCACTTAAGTTGAGGGATGCAAGAAACCGCCTATTTAACATTACACGCAATTTCTTGCAGAATAAGAAGGCTTTTAATTACTCTGCGAATAAAATAAAAAGCAGAAGAGGCAGCGGAGCTACCAGGAGGGTTTCAAGTGAACTAAAAATTATCAACCTTATTTTAAAAAAATGCAATGCCCTTAAATTTTATTAATAAATTTAACAACAAGCAGCTTCTCACAATGCAGTAGTAAGTAGTCAATATACTGAATACTGAAGATCGATTTAAAAAATTTATAAATAAAAAAAAAGAACGCCAGGACGAAAAATCATGGAGTTTTCAATTGTTTAAATTTAAAAAAAAAAAAAAAAAAAGGAGGACGAAAAATCTTCTGATCATGCTCTCTAGTATAAAATTTTTACGCAGCAACATTTTTATTATTCTTACTATATTTATTATTATTACTATTATTAAGTCCCATTATTATATCCCTATCCCACTTCTCCTAGACTCTACAGGAAAAATTTCAGATTACATATTATTTAACATGACAATAATTCATTAAAAATATAATTATAAACGGAACTAGTAATAAACAATTTACTTCTTGATAGAAAATATTAAAAATTACATTTTGTAAGGGAAAAAAAAAACGCGAAAAAAGTGTACGTTTAACCATGTAGGTTTTATAATACACCAGATCAGTTTGGAACAGGATTTTTTAAAGAAATAATAGTAATCGATGTTTGACTTAATTACTTTTAACCTTATAGGTTATATGTAATGTTGCTGTGAATTTTAAGTTTGAAGTTCAATGATTTATTTTAGGAATCAATTATGTACAATTTATATGGAGTGAAAAATACAAGGAATGGACAAAATAATGGAAACACTTCTATAGATTTTTTTATATTTCTCAAGAAATACTGTCAGAATAATTTTAAAACGTGCATATATATATATATATATATATATATATATATATATATATATATATATATATATATATATATATATATATATATATATATATATATACTACCCAACAAAAATGGTCGAGTTTTTGGCATTTTTCTGAATTTCTCAAAAAATACTTAAAGGATTATTTTATAGCCTTAGAGATGATTAGATCATGCGATTTCTCATACATAGCAATAAATTTTAAAACTGTTAAATGTTTGAGGGACCGACAATAAATTACAAACGGATAAAAGTGTTTTTGAACACCCTATGCCAAAAAATACAGTAATGAAGTTAACAACTTGTAACAATTATTATGGTTATGTGCAATAATTGCACGCAAATATTTACAAAAAAACTCTTTTAATTCTTTAGAAACGCTCAATAAAATTAAACAAAATTTTTAGAGCAATTTAAAATTAATTTCAAAATTTTAGCTTTAAAATTTGAAAAAAAAAATCGTTAGAAACTGTGCAATATATAAGAAATTAAAGTAATTCTTTCATACTGCGCAGGCGTGGAAAATTTTTTTAATTTTCTCTTTTCATAATTTTGTAGTCAATCGTGTTTGGTAACATAAAAAATAAATAAAAAAAAAGCTTTGAATATCTTAAAATTTTAAAAAGCTTCCAGCAATTTTCTAATTACCTTTTATGCTTCTTAAAAGAAAACTCAAAATGATAAAGGGTTTTCTACAAATATTATTTTGTATCATCGGACAAAATTAGATAACAAACGATAATACCTTACAATAAACTTTCATACAAGCAATTCAAATTAAATTTTAACTTAAGTACAAAAACAAAAAAGCAAGAAAAGAATAAAGGCTTAATGGTCAATCTTAATGGTTTCTGAGAGTAACCTTAAATATGCTAATTATTAATTAAGTTACGAAATCAGACACAAAAACGTACTTTCTCCGAATAACGTAAATTTTTTTTCTTCTTTTTACATATTTGGATTCTTGACCTGCAAAATATAGAGGGTAGCCGCAATCTGGAATTTGTGGGCCTAATAGGGCAGGATTTAGACAGAAGAGCGGCTGAAAATTTGGAATTGTTCAGTTCTCCTTTTTTTTTTTTTTTTTTCTGCGTTTTCAGTCATGTCTTTTAAACTAATTCAGCTATTTAAAAAATAAATAAAAAATATGCACCTATTCATGATACCCATTTACCCAAAGAAAACTTTATGCAAACAATATTTTTTAATAATTGTTTATTATTTTTAATACTTAATTGTGGATGAAAAAATTTTGAATTATGAGCCATTAATTTTTTATGCCATATAACTACGTATTTTTCTAATCTAAAACCGTAAGTTTCACCTGTTTTTATTAAGTAGAAACTTAGAAAAATTAAAATTAATTATTTTAAAAAAATAATTTGGCGACAATGTAGAAATATTGAAATGAGGCGATTAATATTTAAATGTGGCTAAAGAGGAACTTGACTTACGGACGCGTAGCCGTAACATTTCATTCATACTTTTTCCGCTGTTAGCCGAACGTTAATCCTTTTGTTTTAATTATGAAATAGGATATTTCTTTTTAAGTCGTCTGAAAATTTATTCGTAATTGAGCTAAGAGAGTTGAATAAAAGATTATATTCAACGAATGTTGAGTTTTATAAAAACATGTTTCAATAGAATGTGGTTATACATTTTTTTTCCAAATTTTATTTTTAATTGGTTCATTAAATAATTGATACAATTTCAATAATATACATACGTAAGTATTGATTTGGAATAATACTTTTATCAATTTATTTAATAATTATGAAGCAATTACAGAAGTGAAGATAAAAGTTTTATAAAGAGTACTGTTGTATCTTTCTGAATAAAAATTGCAATAACAAAGATGATAACGTGAAATCGTATTTTGATATTTCATGCAGAATAGAGTTGCCGAATAAGTAGTCAACATTTTCAAACATCTTAAAATTTCTCAAGATGTTATTATCGTCTGAAACGTCTTAATCTTAAAATAAATTTTTTACCACTTGTTAATTACCTGTCTGAACGTGTTTCACGTGACTGTTTTATCAACTATTTAATTTTATTTCTTCATTTTTCAAAATTTTATTCTTCACTCTACCACGTAGAATATTTTTTAATAATATACTAATCTTTCTTTAGTATTTTAATTTAGATTTTCATTTAAATTAAACTCTCGTTTTTACATTATTATCAAGTACTGAATGAAAGAAAGGTTAGAATGGATGATAATTAAACTTTTAAAAATTTATAAATAAAAAAATTCTCTCTAAAATTACTAGACGCTATTTACTTAGCATACTATTTTTTCGAAAAATGAAGATAAATTGACTCTTTTTTTCTCATTGTTTCTTATTTATTCGTGTAATGAAAAGTAAATGCTTATGTGCGCAACGAAAAAAATACAACAGGTTGTGTTGTTTTTTTAAAAGCACAAAAAATTCTGGAATTACTAGTTTATTTTGACATTCAAACTTATTCTCCCCCACTAATTTTAAGAAATATGCTGTTTTAAAAAAGATAATGGAGAAAAAATTTGTTTAAAAAAGTTATTATTTATCAACTTTAGTACAATTCACAAAATATTATTATGTCAGAAAAATGTTCAATATGCCTTATTTTGTTAAAAAAGTAAACACTAAAAAAATAAAATTATAAAAAGATTCCAAAATCGTGCTGTTTTTAGAATCATCTCGAAAAATTGTTCTTTTTCTAATCTTAGGTTCTTCTTAATACTAAAATAAGATATATTAAGACATTCTTGGACTAAAACTTATTTTAGAGCTGTAATTTATATGCTCAGCAAATAGTTTTAACATATTTTTTATCTTTTCAGAAATCATAAATAGAAATTTTTTCTTAAATTTTGCCGTAAGAGACAAGAATATTTCATTGATGTTCAATTGAACCGTGTCAATGATTTCATTAACCCCAGAATCTGTTTGCACAAAACATTTTATTGCTTGAAGCAGTTAGAAACAATTAAAGTACTATTTATTTAAACCTGTTCCATTATTTTGTGAAGAGCGACAGAAAGGGTGAGGAAAAGCGAGTAAATGCTCCGTTTACCATCATACTATATATGAATTAAATCAAATAACTTCAGTAATTGTAAGCAAGAAATAAAAATTTAATAAAGGAAGCGAAAAAATAAACTATCCAAATATGCTCTTTTGAAGTATAATATTTATAAATTTTGGATCGATAAATAAAAATTACATTTTCAGAAAATTTCGAGTGGAAGGGAGACAATAATATGTTGGAAATAATTGGCTTTGTAACTATTTAACTTTGATTCCTCAAACAGATATGATTTAGACTGAAAATGAAGTCACGTATATTTCAAACTTACTATTTTCTCAAAAGAAGATTGAAGTAGTTGTCAGAATCACAAAAAGATTACATTAGTTACAATGCGTGATAATGCGCACAGTTAATAAAATCAATTTTATTTTGAATTGGATATAGTGAATTAAAAAAAGACGCAAAAAAAACTTACATTTTCCTTTAAAAACAAAAGTAATTCTCCATATTAATAATTAAAATATAACATGTTCCATATTGAACACTTACATTGCTTTTAGTTATAAAGTACTCAATTTAATTACAGCTTAAGGTGCTTTCTTCTAGTTCTTTTTTTATAATTTCGTTTTCTACAGCATAATTTTATTATTTTGGTCTTAAAAAAAGTACAAATAAACACAAATCTATAATATCCATACGTTTGACGAGATTCACATTTAGAACAGAACGTGGAAACTTCTCTATTAGAAAACGATTTTATTGAAACATAGGATATAACGCATGTGATCCTTTATCTTGTGCAATTAATAAGGTTGAAATTTGATGAGGACAGCGCATATGGTATTCTCTCCCGGCATGAGTTTAAACCCATGCATTTATTCCGCTTTTTCCAGGAAAAGGCCGCTTATCTTAGACAAGATTTATGGGTGAATCTATAGTGGACACCACACATCAATTTCACAGGGTGTGAATGTTATTTTAATTAAAACATGTGCTTTAAAAGAAAAGTTCCTGAAAATAAAAAGGCAGCTAATCTTAAAAAAAGGGTGCATTTATAGGGATCAAAGAGCAAACATACCTGGCTGCAAACGCTTAGGGAGAACACAAGTTAGCTTCAATCCAACTTGATATGTCCGATCAGTTAAAAAAAAATTCTATAAAGTAAAAGATATTTCCAGTACTATTATACATCAGTAGGTCCTTTAAAATCTCACCTTGATCGGCAAGAAGGTTTCCCTAAATCAAAAAAGACAGCGACGCTGAGAAAAAGCTTCTCTTACTTCTGTTTCTAGTTTTAAAATGTTATCTATTGTCGAACGGCATTTCTGAAATCCACTTTGTCTATCAGATAAAGTGTTGCGACTCTCCGGTACATAAATAAGTCTGACATTTATTATTTTTTCTAATAATTTACATAGACAACTAGCGCTATTGGTCGATAGTTAAATGGATTTTTGAATCTTTGCCAGGTATGGGGGTATAGAGGGTCAATTTAATGGAAAACCCTTGCAAATTTTATTAGACAATTAGAGCAATTAAGAGGTGCTATTCTGAAAGGTGTTTGTAAAAAAATTTAATATGTCATAATGATATTGATATATTTAGGATGACCGGGAAGGGATCCTTGCGATATAGATTATTTTCCACAGATAGCTGGCAAATCGGATCTATGAGAGGATAACAGGTGGCAAGGCCAATAGAATGGTAAGTTCGAGCTGGATAAGGAAAATGTGTTTTTTAATTTTTATTTAATAAACAAAGTTGATGATTATCGATTAATTTTCTCCACGTGAGAGTCGCGAGTGTTGGATACTTGATTTCTCCAGAGAATATTTGTGTCCATTAAAATCTATTAGAATATAAGGCGCTGGAAGTTGTCAATTGTAGTTGTAAATATCAAAATCAGTTTGTAATATATTGGCTGATTGGATGGTAGATATGAACAGCAGATTGTGGTCAGTGAGTTCAAAGTAATTTGCACAGCAATAGCTTGTAAAGTGTTTGTTAGAACAATTGAATACGGATAATGTTTTGAAATTAGGAGTAAATATTTAATCCTGATAGGCTAATATTTAATTCGCGACAATTCGAAGGTAAAATTTCATTCGCCAATGTCTTTTAATTTTAAGGTTTCCCCCTTTTCTTTTTTTTTCTTTTTTTTTTTTTTTGAGAAAGGTTGACTGGCGTGTTCATCGCTTCTTCAACTTGCATTTATCCAGAATCATATGTGTCATTTACCTCAGTATTCACATCAGAAGTTTTCCCAGTCCCACCCTGGGACAAGATTGAGAGTCTTATTTTTTTACCAATGAACACATCTGTTAATAAATATATTAAGTATAGAATAAATGTTTGAGGTTGATTTTCTCAAAACTTACTTTTACTAAAGAAATTTAGGAAAAATTCATCTCATAATTAACTTAATGTTGATAATTTCTACATTAAGACCATATGCTTAAGTATATTAATCAATGATCAGCAATAAAAAAAAAACTTAAAAAATAAAAATTTAGTGAAAATTCAAAATTGTAATTGCTAAGAAAAATTTAATTACTGTCCCTCACTTAAAGGCTTTAAAAACACAGGAAGAAAATATTTAATTTCTTTTTTTTTTTTATGAATCGAGAATCAAAGCAACTATAGGAGAACAGTTTAAATAATACTTAATTAAAAATTTTATTAAAAATTTCAAGGAAAAAAAAATATATCTAGAATTTTGAAGAGATATTAAGAATTATTATAAAAATGTTTACTTTTCGTTGCAAAAACATTTTAGTATTACTTATATTTTTAAATTATACCTTAAGTTAACCCATATTTTGTAAACAAACACATAATAATTAAGAACCAAAACTCTTGTTTGCATTTTTAAAATGTGTTTTGTGTAAGTGGACAGTAAGAACAATGAATTAGAAAAAACGGCCTTTCTTAACAACACCAGTTAATATATAATAATTTAAAAATAACAATAGATAGTGGTTTTTTAATTTAAAATATAATTTGTACATTTCATCTAAATTGTTAATGGTTTTGAAATGGACAGAAAAGGGCATTGGTAGCAATTTTTAAATGACACATAATTTAATGTTCACAGGCACACATGTTCACATCTTGTGCCTGCAATCAATAAAGCTTTTTATCCTAACAGATCAGTAATATTTCAGAGCAAGTATTACTTGGATAAAAAAATTTTACTTTTGATCTTTTTATAGCTTATCTTTTATAAAATTTATGTAAAATTAAGAAATGTCATTGAATAATTAAAACTGAAATTACAAATTTCTATAATACTTAAAAATTGTTTTAATTCATTTAATTTTTTTTAATAACTAAAATTCTTATACTCACAATGTTTTAAATAAAAACTGACAAAAAAAAAAATCAAAATTGCAAAATTCGATGTTAGTTCTGTTAAAATTATAACTTAAAACCATTGTGTAAACATTCTAAATTATTCAATTCTTAATAACAGTAAAAGAAGAACAAAATCCTAAGTAAACTTCCAGTTAAAAATTTTTAAAAAATAAAAATATGGTAATATTTTTTTTCTTTCTTATTTAGTTAGGGATATTTAGTTCTCTTTCATAAAGAAAATATTTTAATTTTCTAAATAAAACTATAGTTAGAACACAAAACAGCTAATGTATTCATAACTATGGAAACACTAGTAAGTAGATTATTTTAACTTTATCTAAATATTAATAACAGCCATAAATTTGCTCCAAGTTTAACTTCTTTTAACTTTTCAAGACAGATTTGTATAAGTTCTGATGTTCTAAAAGAGGTGTCTCACAAGAGCATTTTGTCATTTTTAATATCACTCTTGGTTCTTTATTTTCAGTTGTTTTGCCTAAGACTTTTCAATATTATCTGGATATTCTTCAAAATCTAATTCATCATTGGAAGATTCAGTTGTAATGTCTGAAGTCTGGTCGGATTTGAATACTCCAATTGGTCTGAGGAAAATTTTCATTCTTAGTAAAAGTTCATAGACGATTGTCTTTTTAATTTGCTCATCATTCAATAAAATTGGGTGTTTCGAATCTACATGCACTGCAAGTTCTCATTGTCTAGCAAACACCTTTCTTTTTTCCTCATTTATTTATTAAAAGGACAATAAAATAGAAAATAAATAAGTATTTATCAATATAAATATTCCATAAATAAAAATAATAACTCAGTTTATCATTAATTTCCTTTTTCAATTCAATCTAATTTCTAACTGTCCAAAAAAAAAAACTGTGGAGACAGAGTCGACATGTTTTTAGCAACTCCATGACTCAAACTCCTTTTTACTCTGCTTAACTCTGATTCCGACTCCACGGCCATATTAAGAAGGTAGAAAAATATTTTTTTATCAATATTCAGCAAAGCATATTGATATTTTCTATTTTTGCTCTTTCACTGTTATATAGGTACCATTTAAAAATTTTCCACTAGTTATCGGATAAAAATTTAATTTAATTTAAAGGTATCACAAAATAAGGACATTTTTAAAAACTGAACAAAAGTTTTTGAATATAAATTTTTTTTTAAAAAAATGTTAGTTCTATAAACATAAAAATTAATTTAAAAATTTTTTTTCTAAAAAATATTTTTATTTCCGAAATATGCAAGGCTTGTAGGGATTTAAGTCTTGATTTTTTTTTCTTAAAAAGTATCAATTTAAATAAACATATGAATAATTGTATATAATCAACTACTTAAAAAAGCTTATTAAATGTTTTCAACTTCATATTAAAAATGTAAAATGTGTCTAAAAATTATGTCATAAAAATGTGGTCTAAAAAATTTTTCAAAAAAGTTTTATCTTAATACTTGAAAATGCAATGAACTCAAATAATTTTAGATTAATTTCATATCAACAATACATTTCAAGAGTAAATATTTGAATTCATTATTTGATTTTAATATTTGAAATAAGAAAAGAAAAATGTTAAAAAGAAACTATCATTTAAAAATAATCTATTCTGATATTTAAAAATAAAACTTTCAAAAATTTAATCAATACAATATTTTTATGTTATATTTATTACAATACATAATAAAAATTTACTCGACCCACAATTCTTTCAGAGATATTTTTTTTTATTTTCTGTAATAATACAATTACCACAAAAATTAAGGTCAACTTTTTAAAATCAAAAATAGGTATTTAACATTCCTAACATTATAAATTGGTTTTAAATGTCAAAAACAATGGATGAGGAAAAGAAAAACCATAAATAAAAAAGTATATAGCATAAAATTTACATTCCATTTAAACTGAGTATGTAATTTAATTAATTTTAATATAAATCATATTTGATTTGATTTCAACTTTCATGAATATAAAATTGCCAAAAGAAAAAGTTTTTAGAAAGAACGAAAAATTTGAAATGGAAAAAGCAGAAAAACTGCTGACAAATAACGTAAATTAAAAAACATATGTACCTCATCAAAGTTATAATTTCTAAAACATTTTAGACAATTTATTGTATTAATATTGATAATGTTTGTCCATTTAAAAAAATTATAGATATTTTTCTCTTTAAATTTCAATTGTCTAAAATTTCGATTAAAACAGTTTTAAAAAAAAATAATAATAATTTAATAAAATTGGAATAAGGCCTCTTTAAACAAAAACAATTGTTCAATTTAATTTTTTTATTTATTTATTTTGTTCAATATGAATAGGTTTATAACAAACATTTCATTTCTTTTTGTTAAAAGAATCATCAAGTGAGGAAAAATTCATGATTTTAAAATATCAACAACTGTTGTAACAAAATGAAACATTGGCCAAATTTTCAGGAGAATACTTAAGAAAATAATGGATAAATATGAGTAACTGATTAACTTTTAGAAAAATAGATGGTGAATATTCATTGTTTCAATAAATCTATATGTTTCCGCGTCAATAAAACGATTTCATTTCATACGTTGATGACAATAAATTCCTTGAATTTGCCAGAATAAAATAAAGTTTCAAACAATTTTAAATTAACTTAATATTTTTAATGCTTCTGTTTTAAATTTTAAAGGCAATCTATTTCTGGTAACATCTAACTTTCTACTTGAAAATTTTTTCTTTCGTTTTTCTTACAATCATTTACGATATCAACAGTGCAATAGAAAATAAAGTTCAAATCCGCATTTCCGAAAACTTTTAACGAAAAAAAATATTTTTCAAAACAGAAAAATTGGATTAAAATCTACAAAATAATCAAAAAATTGAATCAGCCAAAACAAAGTGAATATTGAATTCAAATAGCACCACAAAGCAATTACAATAACTTATTCTCACCTGAGCACTATAATCCAAAGATTGCCGATTTAATTGGGCCATGAGTTACTTAACTGACGAGTATTTCAACTACAATATATTATATATCATTGTTAGAGCATTTTGTTTTCATCAACAAATTTTCACACACACAACAAAAAAACTAAGGACAAAGCTACAAAACATCCCATTGAACACAACCTATTTTAACACAACTTTTGCGTCCAACTTTCCACGTACACCGGCTGCTCGTAAATGTTTGGCTAAAAGTTTTTCACACCAAAAGATTGGGTCAGTTTCCGCTACGATATTTCGGGGCCCGCTCGAAACTGTTCTGGTGATGGCGTTCGAAAACAAACTGAAAAGTTTAAATAACTGTTGCAAAGTCCGATAAATGCCACAGATAATAAGAACCTATAAAAGGAAGTGAAATGCCTATCATTTCGGTGGCAACGAAAAATTAGTTTTCAAGTTTCCCTTAATTTGGCGGTTTATCTTACTACTGGCTATAAATTAAAGAATGCCAATTTGTTGCCCTGTTGAATATAATACTTCTGTTACAGTTATTTTTACCTATTTTAGATATTTTTTTATTCTTTATTTTTAAAAAAATAATTGCTATTAGTGTTTTGATACCTCCATAATTCATCTTTTTTTAAACACGTTTTACCATAACAAAATACAATGGATGGTGTTTTCTACACTAGGGAACGCTGCAAGCTCCATACCGCCTATACTTCCGGGTTACTGTCTCCGGTGTATTTTAAAGCCATTTGGCTCACAACGTGATCATTGTGTTTTGAGATTCTTGCAAGCGTGGTATTTGATTACTTATTACTTGTGTTAACAATGCTAACTATACTTGTGTTTACAATGCTAAAGGTGCTGCTAACACTAACGTAAGATGGTGCACGGCTTGCAACAAGAACAAACAGTAATAAGCAAATGGAAAGAGGCCAAATCAGAACTGCCAAAAAAAGCGAGTTATTCAACATCTAGCAACCATGCCACCTTTTTTAACAATCTATTTCTGAATAACTAAAACAAATTTTCACTTCAAACTCACCAGAATTTCATAATAACATTAATATCTAATGAAATACGGCAGATTTGAGCTCAGAAATGTATCTAATTTATTTCTTTTATTGAAAACAAAATTATCCGTTTGAAAATATCGCCTCGCAGAATAACATGCAGTAAGCAGCTGCAAAATTTCTAACCGGAGCTAGAGCAGGTATCGAGCTCGAGATTGTTTTCGCTCATATTTCCACTGAAAACATCACCCATATGCTACCACTAACGTATGATGGTGCACGGCTTGCAACAAGAACAAACAGTATTAAGCAAGTATAAAGATTCTAAATCGGGACTGCCAAAAAAGCGAGTTTTTTCTAAATCTAGCAATGATGTCACCTTTTTTAACAATACATTTATTCACCTTATCTGCAGACGGGGCTTATTTTCGCTTGCAGACGTAATGGTCCGCATAAACTTCCGGAGCAGCCGGAACTTATTTCTTTTCTAATGTTTTTACTTAGACTGATTCAATCAACGTTGATTAATATGAAAAGTTCATTTTTAGGAAAAATACATAAAAGCTAAATAAAGGTTCTTTGAATACATGAAAGCTGAAAAAGAAATAAAGGCTCTTTGAAGTGTGTTTGTTTTTAAAGTCTCTAAATAACTCAATATTAAGATCTATACGCAAACATTACCTGGAATTATTACAGAATGAAGCTCTACACTATTTTTTTTTTAGCATGGGCTATATTTGTTTCTACTCAGTGAGGAAGCAAAGGGCCCATGCTATCCCTCTCCTGAAATTTTGAGTTTAAAAAATATATATAATCTGAACAAAACGAACTTTCCTGTATATATTTCTTAAAATTTTTCCAAAAATAATTTTTTATCTAATATATACAGTATTCTTATTCTTTAAATTTCAAGATTTCATCAAGCGTAATTTAAAATAAGATTGGTATGTTCCATTAATGTAATGTAAAATTTAAGGTAATATCTGAATAGAGAAGCATGACTTTTAACACTAAATAATTCAAATTCGTGTGTGCTATATTTGACATATAAAAAATAAAGTTACTTTAAACCAGAGGAGGCATTTTATGTGGCACACAAACTTAATTTAAATTGAAAAAAAAAAAAATTTGAAAAAATTTTAAATATAAAAGAATTAGTAAAAATTAAAACAATACAGAAATTACATTAGCAGGGTGATTGTGATCCCAGATCAAAATTCCGGAAAATTTCTTGAGTTTAAAAAAAAAAAATTAAAAAAAAACGATTTAAATTAAAAAATTAGAAAAAAATTAAAACATTGTTTTTTTTTCTTCCTTTTTCTCAATATTTCTTAGTTTACTTAAAATATATTTAAAATTTTGCACATACCTATTACCATTTGCACATATCTATGATGACCTGGAGAATTAATTAAAATTTACAAATATGTCTTTCTTCCTGGGGTTTATGATTATAACAACTATTTACTGATAAAAATTGAATATTAATCATGAATATAAGCTTATAAAGTATCTCTCTGGCTCTCCTTCACAAACTAATAAAATAAACTGTGTTTTTTAGTTCCACCTTTGAAAATTTGATTTCCGGAAACTTCTGTGATCAATAATTTTTTGAAACGTCTGGACCTTCGATCTCTGGAAACTTCAGGATCACTGCTGGCGAAAAATCCGGAAATCCGGATTTCTTCCGGAGCACAATCAGCCCTGCATTAGTGTTTGTATCCTTGTAAGTTTTCTCCTTATTATTTGTAATTGTAAAATTATTTCATTTAAAAAAAAAAAGTAATTAAATGTAATTTTCTGTTTATTATTTTCTTGCTCATTTAAATAAAAAAAAAATGATGAGCAAAAAATTGTGATTGGTTAAATGTTAGCCATTGTTTAAATTTCACTAGAAACAATTCAAGATTTTAAAGATAACATCTGTGATATTTGCTAACGTA
Organism: Parasteatoda tepidariorum; assembly: GCF_982258835.1. Taxonomy (NCBI): domain Eukaryota; kingdom Metazoa; phylum Arthropoda; class Arachnida; order Araneae; family Theridiidae; genus Parasteatoda; species Parasteatoda tepidariorum. Next base: position 6,324,074 of record NC_141766.1, read on the forward strand.
TAGCTTTATTTGATCTAGAAAAAAAGTTACTGTACGTGTAATAATTCAACGAACAACATTAACACGGTAGCACTTATTGACTTGACATAAAATTTATATTAATAATTGCCATGTTCAGGATGCTCCAGTGTTGACCACCCCTGCTTTAAACAATTAAACTCCCTAACGAGAAATAAAATAAGTGCATTTTAAGAAAATTTGATAAAGTAACATATCTCTTGTTTTTTTTTTTTTTTTTTTTTTTTTTTGAGTGCGGGAATTGAAGATATTGCTTTTATTTAAGAACGAAAAAAAATATTTCCATTAGGAAGTGTAATTTTTTGAAGAAAATAAAATTTCTGTTACAAATTGACAATAAAGCCACATTTTGTACTTCTTTTAATGTCATATCTGAAAGTTACAAGTTTTAAGCTGTGCATGTTTTTAGAATGCCATGAATAATTAGTATATCTGCGAGGCAAATATATCTTAACTTAATATTTAGCTGCTAGAGACACAGTGTCGTTTAAAAACTTTCATATTTTAAACTTTAAAATAACTCTCCAGAAAAAGGATCAGACAACTGAATATTATTTTTTCTATAATATATATTTCATATTATTTTTTATTGACAATTTTTTCTTGCCATCATTTCGATTTAATGAAACAGATTTTTAAATTTCCAAGCAACAAACGTTATCAAGATAAGAGAAAACGCCAATAATGTTTGGAAATCTGAAGCAAAACATAATAATAAGAAGGTTATAGCGATGTAGCGGAAGTTCGTACGGACCGGGTGAAGTTACTTCCGCTTAACTAGCTGTTGTTTGTTTATTTAGAAAACGAGGTTTTTTATTTAGAAAACTAAAACAAATTTTCACTTTAAAATCGCCAGAATTATTTAATATTATTAATATCTTATGAAATACAGCAGATTTGAGCTCAGAAATTAAATAATTTATTTCTTTTATTGAAAACAAATTATTAAGTCGACCAGGTGGCCGAGTGGTTAGCGTGCCTGACTGCGAAGCCGATGGTTGTGGGCTCGAATCCCGCTCAGGGCATGGATGTTTCTTTCTCTCTGTGTTCTATGTCCTTTCTCCTATGTGTGAATGTGAACCGCCCTATAAACGGTTTTGTGGATGTATGACGTGGGCGACGCTTCTGCACCGCCGGGGCTTCGCCTCAGGGGCTCACTGGGTAACGAAAAGAGAGTAGCGGTTCTGGCACTCCTGGCCAATGGGACGATACATCCCAAGCTCCCGCCATTAAAAAAAATTATTTTATTAAAAACAAAAGGAACTGTTAGGAAATATCGCTTAGTAGAATAAACTGTAGTAAGCAGCTGTATACTTTTTAACCTGAAAAAGAGCTCGAGATTGTTGTTGTTTACATTTCCATACGATAAAAATCTGTTGCATTAGATTTTCTGTAAAGTTAAGTCAGAGGTGCAAGTTTTAAATGTTCAAATTATCATACAAGCTGCAGATTATGTAAAATTTCGAGAGAGAAAATAATAATAAGAGAAAAAAAAACATTTTCTTATATTTTAATACGCTCCGAAATATAGAACATAAAGAAACATAGGTATCAAAATATTATAAAATGAAAATGGAGAAATGTTTTGGCATTTTTGTGTAATTTAAAAATGAGTTGTTTAAGAGTTAGCGCATTTAAAACGAAGCTTTAACCAGGGTAACAACTTAAATTTACCTGTGATTTCCACGATTAATAAAAAAGTAAAATCAATTTGAAAAGGTTTAAAAACAATTCTAATATATTGGGAGAGCAAATATTTCCGATTTTCGTAAAAAACAGTAAAGAATATTGAAAAAAGTGAAACTTTTATAATTAAAATCACCCATTTCTTTACTACAGTTCAAACCGAAGATAATTTTTGTACAATAGTGTATTTGGTATAAAAATTCCTTTTCACTACGAATATTTTATTACGCTTGAAAGTTTATTTTTCTTTTATTTATTTATTTATATACTTTTATAAAATAAAACAATTAAACCACATTGAACTAAACGTATCACCATTATAGATATTATAATTTTCGATATAATAGATTTTCCCTTCGGTCCAGGCGGAGAACTCGACAAATGCTCAACGAAACCGTATTGACTTCAATTGCTTTTCTATGAAGTGCTCAAAATTTATTAGTCATATAATATTCATGTGCTGGTTTTCGAATTCAAATATTTAAAATTGAACAAAAGAAGAAATTACTTTTACTCGTTATCTATAACTTTAAAAATTATCATGTGTGTGCTTTATTTTCTAAAAAAGAAAGGTTCTTTGAAATTTCGATGTTTCCGACGTTTAGGGGTTAATTAAGTTCCATTTAATCGAGTAGGAAAAAGGTCATGTTGAACATAGAAATTTCAAATAACGACTAAGAAAGTTAGCAAATATATGCTCTGATAAAATTTATAATAAAATGAAAATTATCTAATCAAATATGGGGTATTCCGTGATTGCTACTTTTTATACACGGTGTTATTATAACATAAATTTTTTGAATCTTAATCAAAGTTGAAGTGCAGGAGATTATAGACAGATCTCGCAAATAAACTTTATGCACACTCGATGTTAAACGAAGAAAAAACAATGATGCTATTGAATGCGACCACTAATGTGTGTACTATTTAGATTAAATTCTTAAAAAAGATTCATGAACTCGCCATATCATTAGAACCTCTAAATTTGAGGTCGTAAATATATGAGTAAGTTTTATTATTATTTATTATTATTTATTATTTTTTTAAGAATTTTATCAAAATCTGAGGAATCAGTATTAAGGATAACCACAATATAAGTGGATTTAAAATTAAAGAAAAAAAATCAATCCATTTTATTCAAATAATAAATCCGAGCAATCACCCTTCGACACCATTTAGAACAATAAGACATATAAACTGTTTTTTATTGGTTTTAATTTCATATATGCTAAATCTCATTCTTAAATTTAATTCTTTAAATTTTTAAAACATTCTTGTTTTTTTTTATCTCATAAAAGCATCATCGTAATGAGCGTATAATTTTTTGAAGTCATTTTTTTAACACCCAGAAAAAGTAATTTTTTTTTCTAAATAAAAAGTTTAGATGGTTTTTAATACATTATCACATTCATGTAAGTGATATCGTAAGTACCATTTAACGATTTTCAAAAGTAAATAAATAAATAATTCAAACACAATTTTTCATCTAAACAAAATTTAAGTACTATTACTCTTAATTTTTAACCGTAATTGATAGTTTGTAGGAACGATGCAAAAACTAAGAGTCTGCTACTTTGGCAAATTGACAGATTCATTCATATTGGATGATACTGACAGAAAATATTCCTTAGTAGTAATAATTTTTTCAATATACCATAATAGTTTTCATAACCACCTTTTCTTTCTGACAAAGAATTTTCCGTATGTCAATAATTAAATTTTTTTGCGTAGAGTTCGGAGTTCGGATTGTACTCAAAACTGGCAGCATACTTTGAAAATTCGAAATTTATTATCTGATTTGTCTGAATCATTAATTTCTGGGGAAAAGACCAATTGGGAGCTCAGGTCATAACCGAAATTTTCCAAAAACTTTTGATTTATTTTAAAAGTTCTTTCTTCAAAACCTTTAAAAAGTTACTTTTTTATTTATAAAAAATTCAGATAGTATATATAAGACTTAGCAAAATAAAAATTTGCATTTTACGATGCAACTAAATTTAAGTATTACTGTTATTATTGAATTTAAGTATTATTGTATTTATTTAGCATATAATTGAAGTTAGTAGATATTTATGAAAAATAAATTTTGTTTCAATTATGTTAATTTACAATCAACAAAGGGAAATAATTTTTAAAGTCACATTTTAGCTTTAGTTACTGTCAAAAGTTAGTGTTTTAACTTATTTCTGCTTTATAGCATGAAATAACTTGTATTGAATAACATTGGCATGCTCGTATTCTAAATTTTTATTCTGATTTGTGATTAATTTCTCGGTAAAATTTGAAAGACTATGTCGAATGTTTTCAGAGTTTTTAAGTTCTATTTCATTCGATATATATCCTTTCTTTACGGCTAATTAATTTGAATTTTTACTTTTTAGTTGAATGTGTTTTAAACTAATTTATTTCATTATCAAATAACTTTTGAAAATTTAGTGTGGGACTAGAAAGACCGGATTATGTCAAATGCATAACAATATTACGTAGCAGTTTACACGAACTTTATTCTAAATTTAATTTTATTATAATTTGTATTGTTTTAGTTTTTATGGGCATTCTATATCTAAGAATTAGACGATTAAATAGTAAATATAGTGAGAATGGATGGATCAGATTTTCTTAAAATGTTTCGGAAAAAAATTGTATGCATTTATTTTTCTGTGTGTGTTTAGGTCAAGGTGATAATTAAAAGCCTAGATTAATTTATCTAAAAACAATTCCTCTCTTAGAATTTTTCGATTCTTCTATTTTGAGACTTAGCACTACTTTTTTTTTAAATCAGACAACTGAGTTTGAATTTAAAATAAGATATATTTCGGAATATTTACCTAGTTGGATATAGAATATTGTTTAAAAACTCACTTAAAATTAGGCAAATCGTATGTATAGAATCTTTGAACTTGGAATTAAATAAATCTCAAGCTTTTTGTTAAATTGATTGTTTATGAGAAACTTTCTTAATTTAATAAAATTAAACATCGAAATTAAAACTTGCCATGGTTTCTTAACAAGTCCTGAATGCATCACGTACCCTTAGAATCACATTGGCGATACAAAATTTCTCAAAATCTTTCCTGAGCTTGAAAAATCTCAAAAGTTTTACATGCTTTGCACAATTAACATTAACAGAGTTATTCAGAGCATTCTTATTAGGACAAAAAAAAGTGATTGTATCGAAATTATTAAGTACTACTGGCAAGTTCTCGCCCTTCACTTATACTCTTGCCCTTTACTACTATTTAAAACGTGTTATAAACCTTCATAGTAATTATTTTCTTACGCAAGGCGATTGGAATTAACTTTTATGTTCGTATAAAAATAAGCATTATTTGGGAATAAAAAAGAATAAGATAGCTTAGTTAAATAAATTCTTATTTATGTATTTAAATTCTATACTCAAGATTTAAGATTTGATTACAATCAATCTAGAATTTTTTCTTTCCCCTTTCTAATCCAGTCATAGCAATTTTTGACAAAATTTGAGGGCACATAAGGGCATTTTACGGTGTCTTCAATTTAATATATGCATACCCAATTGTCTTCGTAACCCTTACGAAAATTCAAAGCATTTTTGAGATTGTTTTGAGGTATCGAGGTTGTTTTGATGTATATGGGTGAATCTTTGGAAACATGACAACGCGGAACAAAAAATTTCTTCAAATTTAAAGTCATCGAAATAATATAATTTTTTTTTGTATATTTATTTACTTGCATTTATTAATATCTTTCAGACAGCAGTGTAGTTTATTGACATTTGCTCAAGAAAAAAAAATTAAATAGAAATTCACCAAATTTTGAATTCCAGGAAAATGACATATTAGCTTAGAAGTTTAAAGAAAAACAGTCATTTTAAGCTAATAGTAAGTAACTCAACTTAAGCCTTTGCGTCAGATCGACCATGAATTTCTTAAATTAATTCTTTTATCCACTGTGGAAAGTATCAAAAATGTTTTTGTTGCTGATATGTACAGAATAAATTTTTGTATAATAATCGATCATTAAATTAAAAAAAAAATAACTTTGATTACATTCAAGTGTAATACAATCTTACATAAACTTGGTATTAGGTTAATATTTGCTTTCTCTCTTTACATTCAAGTGTTTAAAAAATTTTCTGGTAACTGTTTCAATGTCCTGGCATTAATAAGCCAGGAAAATGACAGCCAGGATAATGACAATTTGCCATTATATAGCATTTAACTTTACTTTAATTTAACATTTCAGCCTAAGATGTTTACATTCTGCAGAAGACAGCAGGATTTCTTGAAAAACTGAGGTAAATCTATGCAGTTTATGTTATTAAGGATTTCAAGAAGACAGGAAAATGACAACATAAAAACCTACTCTCCTTGAAAAAATTTTTGAAATAAGTTTTGAACCAGAAAGTTGGTACTTTATTCATGCAATAAGACATGTTCAGATAGGATGGTATTCTAATCAATCTATTAACATAAGATATTGATTGCTGGCGCTATCTACTTTGGTTATAAATCACTAAATAAAAGTAGCCAGGAAAATGACAGATTTTCTTGTGACGAACATGTTATTGACAGAAAAAATTATTTTCAGCAAAGTTTTTGTAAATAATTCCCTCCGCATATATTCTATAAATGCTTACAACGTTTGAGATAAAAAAAAATTTGATATTGAAAAATTTATGGGATGTTTTGAAGCTATGGAAATATTGTTTGTGACATACCAGGAAAATGACATTTTGAAATTCAATTAAATTTTTTAAATATACAAAACAGTCAATGCTAGTACAAGGTCATTTTAAAATACTAACAGTAATGCTATTTATTAAAATTTTAAAAAAAAGTTCTTCTAGTAGTATAGTATTAGATCTTGAAGCAAGAGACTGTAAATTGTCATATTTCGTGAGAATCACCCTTATATGAGGTATATTTGAGGTTGGAAGGAAAACAACCATAAAAATTATACCTCATAAAGGTTGTAAATGGAGTGTACAAGATTGTTTTACATACACTTAAGTTCCTTTTGAGGTTGCTTTAAATTAACTTCATATCAACCAGACTGATAAGGTTACTTCTAAGGTATACCAGGTTGTTTTTCTGACACTTGTAACAAAAGAAGTATTCATATATAAAAAGAAAAATAACGAAGTATAAAGAAGTATAAAAGAGTATAAGGAAGTATAAAAAAATTACCTTATTTCAACTAAAGAGAGTGAGGTATTTATTGAGGAATATGAAATCACATTTTATTTATACATAAGCTGATTTTGAGGTTGTTTTAAATTAACTCTGTCTTAAACAGACTGATGAGGTGATTTCTAAGGTATACCAGGTTGTTTTTCTGACACTTGTAACAAAAGAAGTATTCATATATAAAAAGAAAAATAAAGAAGTATAAAGAAGCATAAAAGAGTATAAAGAAGTATAAAAAAATTTACCTTATTTCAACTAAAGAGAGTGAGGTATTTATTGAGGAGTATGAAATCACACATTGTATTTATACCTTAGCTCATTTTGAGGCTGTTTTAAATTAACTTTATCTCAACCAGACTGATGAGGTCATTTCTAAGGTATACCAGGTTGTTTTTCTGACACTTGTAACAAAAGAAGTATTTATAAAAAAAATATAAAGAAGTGTAAAAGAGTATAAAGAAGTATAAAAAATTTACATTATTTCAACTAAAGAGAGTGAAGTATTTATTGAGGAGCATATATGGCAACGTTACTTTTAAAAAGTAACCAGTAAAAGTACAAGTATTTTTAAAAAAAGTAACGAGTAAAAAGTAAAAAGTTCTTATTTTAAAAAGTAACGAGTAAAAAGTACAAGTAAAAGTACAAGTACTAAGCAAAAAAAGTAACGATTTAAAAGTACATTTCTAGGAAATCGAAAATTCAAAGTACCCTAAAATTTTATTGAATAATATTCTTATGCTCTTTAAAGTTTTTGCCAAATTGCTGTAATTTATTTAATTATTTCTAATTTTGAAAGTTATGGATTCAAATTTATTTTTAAATTCGAAAGAATATTATAATATAATTTTATAATATAATCGTATAATATAATTTTAAAATCAAATATAGTTTTAATTTCAAACTTTTTATGGATTTGCACGAAAAAGAAATTTTATCTATTGATTTTAATTTTTAGTTTATTATTTTTATTTATTTAAATTACCATTGATTTAAGATTGTTTTACTCTTTAGAGACGCGTTTTAAAAGCACAAACATAAACAAAGCAAACACTGGGTTTCAGATAGCTTTGTGATCTTTGAGCTTGTAAAAAATAATTGAATGTGCAGTATAAGTTGAAACAGAAGGTATTTAAACACGAAGTTAGCTGTGAATGCATGCATATTGCACATTAATTTTATAAATCAAAAAAAAAAAAAAAACATAAGAATTTTTTTTCAATTTAATATTATTTTTTTTTAGAAAACTTACCGAGTTTTAGAAAAAAAGTAACGATTTCGTTCGATATTTCCGTTACAAATACTTGTACTTTTTCCCTAAAAAAGTAACGAAAGTACAAGTAAAAGTACTAAATTTAAAAAGTAACGAAGTACAAGTAAAAGTACGTACTTTTTACTTGTACCGGCGGTACAAGTAACGAAAGTAAAAGTACTGCCATATATGTTGAGGAGTATGAAATCACACACATTTTATTTATACCTTAGCTTATTTTAAGGTTGCTTTAAATTTACTTTATCTCAACCAGACTGATGAGGAGATTTCTAAAGCTTACCAGGTTGTTTTTCTGTCACAAAAGAGGTATATATGAGGTATTAAAAAATTCACCTTAATTCAACTAAAGAAAGGGAGGTATTTATAAAAGTGCATGAAGTCATGTTTATTTATACCTAAGCTAATTTTGAGGATGTTTAAAGTACACTTTCTGCAAACTAGCTCACCTACCAGAGTTCCGGGCGAGCCGGCGAATGGCGTGTGTGTTAACAATTGAATGTCTATGCGAAATTCGATGTAAGTATGTTTGACATTTATTGATTTAGTTTAATCACTGTTAATTAAATATGACTCAATTTTCAAACATAAATTTCATTATTTTTGTTTTAAAGACGCGTCTTTAATAGTTGAAGTCGGAGGATATTCTTAGAGGCTATTGTTGTAGGTTTAGAAATAGGAGAGAAAAATCGGAATATTTCTCGTCGTTGCTTGGGGTAACGCTACTGGTGAATCCCTACAACAGGTTACGCATAGTATATATTTAATTGTTTGCTATTTATTCAAATATAATTTGCTATTTATTCAAATATTTTTTTGTAGTATATAGATATACACTGGTTATCATAAATTAAGGAAAAATCACAAAAATAGCGATAACTCTTTCAAAAGTAAGCCAAACCGTGCAAAATTTGCATATGTTGTCCACTAAGAGTAGCTGAGTAAAATTGCAATATGCAAATTAGTGGCGCTGCACTCGGCTTACGTCATCTGCCTGGAGCATAAAAGTCCAAGTTTGAGAGAAAGCACACAAATTTTACTGTGATTGCGACATTGAAAATCTGAGATAGCCAATTCGTAATAATGACCTCTAGGCATCATTTGCCTGAAGAACTACGATGGAGAGCCATCGGGAGACTAGAGGCAGGGCAGAGTCAATCAGAAGTGGCCAGATGGCTAAATGTGAGTCCATCTGTGGTTCATAGACTTTGGAGGCAATTTCAAACCACAGATTCGGCATCTAGGAGGTTCAGTCAAGGACGGCCAACTGTTACGACCAGTGCCGATGACCGATATTTGACATTAAGTGCACGCAGGAATAGAACCGCTACTCCGACACATCTTAGATCCTCTCTTGCTGCAGCCACCGGAAGGTTGGTGTCAACGTCAACTGTGCGCAGAAGGCTCCACGAAGGTGGGCTGTATGCGAGACGACCAGCCATTTGCGTGCCGCTCACATCACGCCATAGGAGAGACCGTTTGCAGTGGGCCCGACAACATGTCCACTGGACGTCAGATCAATGGAGGCCTGTTCTCTTTACGGATGAGTCCAGGTTTAGTCTAGAAAGTGACAGTAGACGTTATTTGATATGGAGAGAACCTGGGACCCGTTATCATCCATCAAACATCCGTGAAAGAGATGCATACGGAAGAGGCAGTGTCTGTGTTTGGGGAGGCATATCCTTAGGAGGGCGCACATACCTCCATGTCTTTCCAAGGGGAACCGTGAATGCTCAGGTTTATCGAGACAACATCCTTGATGCTTATGTGCGCCCATATGCCGGGGCAATTGGTGATTGCTTCCTGTTACAGGACGATAATGCAAGACCACACAGAGCTCGCATTGTTGATGATTATCTTCAACAGGAAACAATTACTCGCATGGAGTGGCCAGCTCGATCCCCGGACTTGAATCCTATCGAGCACGTTTGGGATGCTCTAGGGAGGCGTGTATCTGCCATCAATCCGCCCCCTCAGACCCTTTGCCACGCTTGCAACTGCTTTACAAGAGCAATGGCTCTCACTTCCTATTGAACTGATAGACCGCATAATTGAAAGCATCACACATCGCTGTTTGTGCTGTATTGCTTCTAGAGGCAATCATATTCCATATTAAAGGTACTTTTTCTATTGCAAACCGATACTTCCAATTTGTTTATTTTATACATGTGCTAATTTCTATACTACTATTAATGTCTGATAATTTCTTTTTATGTTGTTTAATACCTTACTATGTGTTGTATATTGTGGGTAAGTTTCATAAAATTCCATGTGTAATTTCTTGAGTTATCGCGATTTTTGTGAATTTTCCTTAATTTATGATAACCAGTGTATTAACAGAGCTTATCCACAAGTAGTACCCTGATATTGCTTAGATGACATAATCTGTATATAGCACATGTGCAGCAACGAAGAAGAAGTGGCTAGCAAGCTACTGCTCTGCCTTCCCCTGGGAAATAGTTCAGAATTTATAACAAAGAGAAACAGTAATCTCACATTATAAACTACTGAATTTATGTAATTGTTGATAACAATAGTTTGGCTGATATTTCATAACTGAAAACTAATAACTGTATCAGCTCACTTTTTCATGCTTGATCAGAGAACTGTTATATTTCACTACACGTTATTTTTTCGCAATTTACCCATATTAAGCAGAATTAAATTTAACCCGATTTCAAGTTTATATGATAATTTGTTTCAAGGTTTATGAGCATTTGTACGCAGCTGCTTATGATTCACTGCTTATGATTCGCTGCTTATGATATTTGCAAATTTCGGAAATCTTAAATTTTTTAGAAGTAAGTCGGTATTGTTTCTTATGTGGTTTTAATGCTGAATCGAATAAAATCAATTGCAAATAAAAGCATTTATTGTTTGAAAGTTATATGCATTTTTTTTTTAAATTTCACCCTATGAGATATGTTTATATATTTAAACAAATGATTGCAGCAACTGACAATTAGTTTTATTCTGCTCGGTATTTTAAGTTACATAGGAATTATTTTTGTCAACCTCTTTTAAAAGCATTATTTCAAATCGTTCTTATTTAATCGTACACATTTTCCTCTCATAAAATTGCTTACAACTTTAAAACAAATGCTCCTATCAGCTTGTAGTTAGTTTTATTCGATTGGTTGTAAAACATGCATAAAAATTGGTACCTAACTTCAAAATTTTATGTTATTAAACGATTGTTGATTCTTGATTACGTTAATTAAAATATTAAAATAACTATTTTTTGCGAAACTCTGATATGATTGACAATAATAGAAGTCCATTTCAGAATCAGCTTCAAAAATTGATTTAAAAAATATTAGTTTTAGTAAATCTTGCGAAACGTTTACAAATATAGACTTGTCTTATTGAGTTTATGTACACACTTTTAAACGTCATACTTTCAAATGCTTTTAGGTACGAGGATTGAATAGAAATTAAAGAAGTGGAATGTCATTTATCTAAAAAAGAAAATTAATTTCATCTTGTTAATTTAAGTCATGAAAGAAACAAAAACAATTTCGAATTTCTATTATTTTAATGTTTCAAAACCTGCCGCTATTCTTGTAAATATGACTTCCGTACTAACTCACATTTTTTTTTCTCTTAGGTTCCAATACGTCCAAGTTTAAGCAGGGAGACAGAATCAATATTTAAAAAATTTTGTTGGTTTGTAAAAAAAATAAATTAAATTTTAGTTGTAAATAAAAGTATTTTGAATGTCAGCTGAGTAAAATTCAAGCACCTTAGACATTTATCTTATAAAAACGTGAGTTCCCACAAATAATTTTTTTCAACTGTGGTATTCGAATAAGTGTCATTTCAAAATAATTTAATTGAATCTTTTAAAATTACAGAAGAATTACGTATTTTTCATTTTTTTACAGCTTAACAAAAAAAAAATTACTGCCGAAAGTGCAATATTAATAACTTTAGGTTGATAAATGAAGATCTCTACTACTGAAAAAATGTAAAGGTATACCCTATTCTTTATATATATAATATAAATAATAGTGAGGTTAAGAATTAATAAATTATAGGTGGACCGTATAACACCTCACGTTTGTGAATTATTACCTTCGTAAGTATTAAAAAACAACAACTTTAGGTTGAGCTATAAAAGCCTGAAGTGTAAAATGTTGCATCTTAGGTGGATAAATTAATACCTCTTAAAATACAAAAATATGCACTTGAGGTTACGAAATAATAACTTAAGGTAGAACATGAAACATCCCCCGTTAATAAACAATAACTTTTCCAAGTGTCAGAAAATACACTTGAGGTTGATTTATAATAAACAGAAGTGTGAAATGTCACACCTCACCGTAGGTAAATAAATAAATACTTCAACAACTATATAAATCCGCACTTGAGGTTGAAAAATAATAACCTAAAGTAGAACACCTCACGTTCATAAAAAACGAACAAAGGTCGAAAAATACACTTGAGATTGATCTATACTAACTTGATGTTTAAAATGACGCACCTTAAGTTTATGAAAAAAATACCTCTGCAAGCATAAAAATACATACTTGAGGTTGAAATGTAATAACCTGAGGTAGAACATAAAACACCTCACGTTAGTAAAAAATTACCTCTACAACTGTCAAGAAATACGCTTGAAGTTGATACAGAATAGCCTGAAGTGTTAAATGAAACACCTTAGGTTGTTGAATAAATACTTCCACAGGTGTAAAAAAAATATTCTTCAGGTTGATAAGTAATAACCTAAGGATGAAAACGAAACACCTTAAAGTAGTATGTATCGAAATCTCCACAGATGTAAGATGAAACACCTCAGGTTGATACATATATACCTCTGGAGGTATATTAAGGTATATTTGAGGTTATTAATTTTGAGGTATTCATTAGCACCCTTTTCAATCTAACGATGTATTTAAATAACAACCTAACACATTCACCATCTTAAAGGAATGCGTACCGGTCAAAAGGTTAAACTCACTCTTGAATTTTTAAAAGTAGACAAATAACAAGGTTTTTAAACTGAAAATTGCATCAAATTAACTTTATTTTGACAAATGTAGGTACGCTTATATGGTAAGAACTATAATTTCATGCATAACTTATGAATTTCGACCAATTTTGGATTCTTCGAAATATCCTCCTTTAGCCTTTATCACAGCAGCACATATTTTTGGCATTCTTTCTATCAGTTTTTGTAATGTTCCTGCTGAGATCTGGTTCCAGCAACTAAGTAAAGATTCCCAAAGCTTGTTTTGATTGGTACATCTCCTTTTTCTAACATTTCTATCGAGTTCATCCCACAATAGCGCAATAGGATTAATATCAGCGGATTGAGGGGGCCAATCCATGTATTTCAGTACATACTTTTTTCTTTTCTTTTGATGCAATGTAGTTTCTACACAATTTCGATGAATGTTTGGATCGTTATCTTGCTGAAAAACAAATCCTTGACCAACGATTCTCTGTCCACATGGAAAAGCGTAACGCTGCAATAGTCTGTGATAATATTTTTTTATCCATAATACCCTCTATTCTCCAACTTTGCCACAGGCAAAACATCCCCAAATCATGACTGTACCTCCACCTTGCTTCACAGTTGGTAGTAAACATTGACTTGTCATACGTTCACCAACTAAACGACGAACGTACTGCCTTCGTTTGCTTCCAAACAATTCAAATTTTGATTCGTCTGTAAACAAAACTTTTGACCACTGTTCTAAAGACCAGAGGTAACATGTTTTTAAGCCCATTGCAGTCGTTTTACTTTATTTGTTTTTTCAGAAGAGGTTTTCTAGCAGCTACACAACCTTTTAAACCGTAGTCACGAAGTCGACGTTGTACAGTAGATATTGACACAATTTTCTGCCGAGTAGCATTCGAATCCTCTCGGATTTTCTGGTGCTGTTCGAGTCCACTACCGCTTACTTTAAATGCAGATAAACTTATCCTCCTATCTTATTTTGGCCAGTTTCTTTCTTCCTTTGCAAAGTTCTGACAACAGTGGTGTGAGAAGTATTAGTTTTAGAGGCAATTTGTCAACTTGAATAGTCTTCTGCATGAAGTGCAATATTAACTGCACGTGTTTCCACACTTATTTCTCGTTTTTGACCCATATTTCTGTAATGAATTGTATAAAAATATTTTAACTTTTGTTTTTAATACACTGGTGTACAAAACTTAAGCAACAAGTGGTTTTTCAGCCACAGCTCCTGAACAAAGTATAAGATAGCCATGAAATTGCAGTATAATATGCACGCAAAAATTCAGTATAAAGATTATTTGTATGCAAATTTTAGAAATAAAACGTCGTAGGTGATGTAAGTGCACGTAAACCTTGTGGGTCGGCGCGCGCAGGTCAAAGCTGTGATTAAAGGATGAAGAGCACCGTAGTTAAAGACATTCGCTGAAAGTGCAAGTGATTTGTTTTGAGAAACATGTCTTCAAGAAATCATTTAGACGACTTTACTCGATGAAGAACGATTGGGATGCTTGAGGAGGGGCGTAGTGTGACCAGTGTCGCCGAAGAGTTCGGGATCAACAAAAGTGTTGTTTCTCGTGCTTGGAATGTCTTTAAAACTACTGGTACAGCTGCTCGGAAGGTTGGTGGTGGCCTTCCAAGGAAAACAACACCAAGAGATGACCGTTATATTGTCCTCCAGGCGAAAAGAAACCGTTTTCAGTCAGCGAGAGCCATATCTCAGCAACTGTGCGCAGCCACAGGACGACAAGTATCAAGATTTACAGTGGCCAGACGCCTCCACAAAGGTGGCTTATTTGCTAGACGTCCTGAACGCTGCATACCTTTAAAAGTTAGCCATCGGTGGCATCGTTTAGAGTGGTGCAGAGAACAAGAAACCTGAACACCTCATCAATGGAGTCGCGTCCTCTTCACAGATGAGAGTCGTTTTAGTGCTACAAGCATTTCTCAACGTCAGTTGATCTGGAGAGAGATTGGAGCTTGATTTCATCCCAATAACATCGCGGAAAGAGATCGTTACGGTGGTCCTGGAGTTGTCGTCTGGGGTGGCATTATGTTGAACGGGCGGACTGAGCATCAAATCTTCCACCGAGGTTCTGTAACTGGAGACCGCTACTGCAGTGAGGTAATCATACCCCATGTGCGTCTGATGCAGGGGCCATTGGAACAGACTTCATTTTTATGGATGACAATGCCCGGCCACACCGTACTGCTAATGTTCAAGAGCTACTGGAAAGTGAAGATATCACACGAATGGATTGGCCAGCTTACTCTCCAGATCTAAATCCCATAGAGCATGTGTGGGATGCATTAGGGAGACGTCTTGCGACACGACAGTATCCTCCTGGTAACATCCATCAGCTGAAAGATGCGTTAAAGGAGGAATGGAGACGTTTACCCCAAGAACTCCTGGATAATCTGGTGCTTAGCATGGAGAGACGATGTCAAGCAACAATTACAGTAAGGGGAGGGTATATCCCATACTAGGGAACATCTGCCAGTTGTACTTACGCGTCTTCAGGCAATCATGTGTAACGCCACTATATGTCATATAAAGCCTTTTTTTGTTCCATTCCCTACTTTAAGCTTCATATTCATTTCTGCACCATTATTCTTTTACCATCGTTTAAGTACAAAATAATGTACATCATATTCAAATTTCATGTCAATCGGATGATTTCTTGTAGAGTTATGACAAAAAACGCACTTGTTGCTTAAGTTTTGCACACCAGTGTATATACCACTTACTCTGGCTAATTAAGACTATTATATCAATATTTAAAGTTTGTCATGTACATGAACAAAACTTATAATTAACCTCATAAAAGAAAATGAAAAGTAAATTGTTTATAAACTAAGAATTAATAAATTTTTTTAAATAAATTACACTTTTTTTTGGAATAGGTACTTACATGCACTTTCGTTCATTTCGTTATCAACTACAGAATCGATGCAAAATGAAAAAATAATGAACAGTTTTAAAAGAAAACAGAGTTTTGATATATTTGTTTATGATTATGTTTGATAAATTGTATGTTTGAGTTAGAAGCTCAGAAGCATTTAACTATTTTAAAAATTTTGAAATAAATACAAGTGAGCCTAAAGTTTTGACTGGTACTGTATGTATGTATATATATAAATATATATATATATATATATATATATATATATATATATATATATATATATATATATATATATATATATATATATATATATATATATATATATATATATATATATATATATATATATATATATATATATATATATATATATATATATATATATATATATAGATAGATAGATAGATAGATAGATAGATAGATAGATAGATAGATAGATAGGACCTGATTAAAAGTGTTAGAGGCCCTAAGCACTTACTTGAAGGAGTTTTATGCTTCTTAAAAGAGTAATTAAAATATCAACAAAATAATAAAAAATATTTTTCTTTAATAAAATTGAAGTAAGTTGCAAAAGTAAATTTATATAACTGCAAATTTAAAAAGTTTTTGCAGAGGATCTGTAACGGGAATCAAAATTAAACAATTAACTCTTTGAAGAGTTTTCAACGCTAACCACATATTTTTTGATCTTAGAGCCGAGCTAAAATATTTTTGACAATTCTGGTGTTTTATTTAAAAAAAAAAATTCCTGACCCACAAACTATTTTTTTTTTCCATTTTAATTCTATGGAATATAACATAATTGTTTATTCAAACTTTCCGGGTGTTCCGTAATGTTTTTTATTATAATTTTGCTAAAAATTTAATTATATTTTTTAATTATTATTTCTTCTAAAAATTAAATGAAAAAAACTTTTTTTACTGTGGATTTCACGTGACTATTCATGAAAAAAAAAAATCGAACTTTAACGAATTTTTATAGAGAATGAAAAAAGCATACAACAGAAGCTCTATACTGTACAAAAACGGAATTAATAATCAATAAAAATTACAAACAACTTTTCTTTCATCTCTGAGAGTGTTGGGACTTATGACGATTCTCCGTGAATTTATAAAAGTTTTCTCATTACGTACAGTATTTATTATTATTATTAACTGAATTAACTCGCTTTCGAATTTGTAACGATGGTAGCATGCAATTGAAAGTTCATCTACATTCCAACTAGCTAGAGTACTCAAATTTTCACTTAAACTGTGTACTTATTGAGAATACAAGTCGTTTCCTAACCACAACAAACAGAGTTTGCTTCCGGATCACTGAAAGCTACGTTTATCGTCATTTTATCAGTGAAGAGAATTTTTCGTTAAACAAAACTTTTTTTCGCTTTATATGTAGAAACCTCAAATTTCAACTGAAGCTCTGTATCTGATGGCAATTCAAGTTACATTTGTTTCCTAAAAATAGCAAATCAAAATTTATCTCCATTTTATTGGAAATCAGAATTTCGACCTTTTCAAACATTAACAGGTCCAAAATCAGAAAAATAAAATATAAAATAAAAATTTTAAGAACTATGCTTCTTAGGTGAAATAAAAAGAAAAAAACGAAAAATATAGGAGCATCACTTTCTGGAGGAGAGAGAGAAAGAAAGGAATTGGTGATAATCCTATCACAAGCTTTTTCTTCCCTCTCCGTCTTTAGAAAGTGATGTGTCCAGCGTTTTTTGATTTAGGAGTGGCAAAATCGAATTCTTTCTTTTTCTTCGCTCACTTGAACGTAGAATTAAAACGTTGAAACGGAAACGTAGTGTTTAAAATTTTATTTTAAATTATAATGCAAAATAAAAAATTTATTACAATCAATTAATTACACTCAGTTAATTCATTACAATCACAATCAAAAATATTCTACACATTTAATATGTTGAATATACAGCTAAAGTTCTGAATTAATAATAAGTTAACTTCATAATTGAATCTCTGTTAGATCATTTTGATTTTTCTTCTGTAAAAATTAACAACTGAAAGTGAGTTTTGTATTTAAGTCATATAAATTAAGACTGATAGAGTGATTGCTTTATAACGCACAATATGCTTGTATTGAACACTAATTTTATTGTGAATTCACTAATAGTCAGCTGGCACAGCGAGTTTTTAAACGCAAATTATTACAAAAAAACACACTCGCAAACGAGGTGAAATTTAAATACACTGGTTATCATAAATTAAGGAAAATTCACAAAAATCGCGATAACTCAAGAAATTACACATGGAATTTTATGAAACTTACCCACAATATACAACACATAGTAAGGTATTAAACAACATAAAAAGAAATTATCAGACATTAATAGTAGTATAGAAATTAGCACATGTATAAAATAAACAAATTGGAAGTATCGGTTTGCAATAGAAAAAGTACCTTTAATATGGAATATGATTGCCTCTAGAAGCAATACAGCACAAACAGCGATGTGTGATGCTTTCAATTATGCGGTCTATCAGTTCAATAGGAAGTGAGAGCCATTGCTCTTGTAAAGCAGTTGCAAGCGTGGCAAAGGTCTGAGGGGGCGGATTGATGGCAGATACACGCCTCCCTAGAGCATCCCAAACGTGCTCGATAGGATTCAAGTCCGGGGATCGAGCTGGCCACTCCATGCGAGTAATTGTTTCCTGTTGAAGATAATCATCAACAATGCGAGCTCTGTGTGGTCTTGCATTATCGTCCTGTAACAGGAAGCAATCACCAATTGCCCCGGCATATGGGCGCACATAAGCATCAAGGATGTTGTCTCGATAAACCTGAGCATTCACGGTTCCCCTTGGAAAGACATGGAGGTATGTGCGCCCTCCTAAGGATATGCCTCCCCAAACACAGACACTGCCTCTTCCGTATGCATCTCTTTCACGGATGTTTGATGGATGATAACGGGTCCCAGGTTCTCTCCATATCAAATAACGTTTACTGTCACTTTCTAGACTAAACCTGGACTCATCCGTAAAGAGAACAGGCCTCCATTGATCTGACGTCCAGTGGACATGTTGTCGGGCCCACTGCAAACGGTCTCTCCTATGGCGTGATGTGAGCGGCACGCAAATGGCTGGTCGTCTCGCATACAGACCACCTTCGTGGAGCCTTCTGCGCACAGTTGACGTTGACACCAACCTTCCGGTGGCTGCAGCAAGAGAGGATCTAAGATGTGTCGGAGTAGCGGTTCTATTCCTGCGTGCACTTAATGTCAAATATCGGTCATCGGCACTGGTCGTAACAGTTGGCCGTCCTTGACTGAACCTCCTAGATGCCGAATCTGTGGTTTGAAATTGCCTCCAAAGTCTATGAACCACAGATGGACTCACATTTAGCCATCTGGCCACTTCTGATTGACTCTGCCCTGCCTCTAGTCTCCCGATGGCTCTCCATCGTAGTTCTTCAGGCAAATGATGCCTAGAGGTCATTATTACGAATTGGCTATCTCAGATTTTCAATGTCGCAATCACAGTAAAATTTGTGTGCTTTCTCTCAAACTTGGACTTTTATGCTCCAGGCAGATGACGTAAGCCGAGTGCAGCGCCACTAATTTGCATATTGCAATTTTACTCAGCTACTCTTAGTGGACAACATATGCAAATTTTGCACGGTTTGGCTTACTTTTGAAAGAGTTATCGCTATTTTTGTGATTTTTCCTTAATTTATGATAACCAGTGTATAATCATGTAGAAAAGTTGTCTTTTGACACTTTAATAAAAGATTTTAAATCAGTTAAATTTAAAAAGCGACTGTTATCAATCATTTGCAGCGATACATACCAATTTTTAAATTAATAGTTAAAATAACTTAACAATTAAACTAGTATTTTTTATTGTGCTCAGGATTTTTGCACATAAATAATCTAATATTATTTTAAGAAGTTTTGTATTGTTCAATTATGATTTTAAAAAAGAATTAGAAATATTTTAATACATCAAGCTGAGCTAGTGCATTAATCTAATATGTTTTATATATAAAATAATAAATTACATTTAACTAAAACTGGTTGTTAATTTTTATTTTAACAGTGCACTCCACTATTCATTACTACAACTACTCTTTTTTTACCTGTTAAAATTCTTTTTATTTAAAGAAAATATTGGAATTACAGAAAGCATCACTATAGTAAAGTAATTTATAAAGTTACTAAAATATAAAATTATTAAAATAAAAAATTACTGAATTAAATCTATTAAATTATGGAGAAACTATTAGCTTGTTAAACTAGTTAAATTTGAGCAACCTTTTTTCAATTTATACTAAACTGGTTTCAATTATATTCTAAATATTGATGCAAATTTTAGCTTTAAAAATAATGCTGAGTTTGAAATTTTTCTGACAAAGGAATACAATTAAATATTTAATCATGAAAATAAGGAAAAAAAATTACAACTGATAAATTCAATATTATTTAAATATAAGAACTTATAAATTTATGCATGAAGGGAAAGAATGCAAATAGAGAGAATTTGAAAATCGATTCGATATTTTCTGAAAAAGGGCGTGTGCAAAATTAAAAAGTGGACATCCTGAATAACTTTTCATTAAATAATCGGATTTTCCCGTATTAGGACTCAATGGGTTAGTGGGTCAAATTTTAAATGCGCTAGTTTATTAATTCAGACGATATTTTAATTTTACAATAAATTCAATCAGATACAAAAACTTATTTTCTCTGAAAAACGTACTTTTTTTCCCCGCGGATTTGGAATTCTGACCCTCAAAATATGGATGTTAGCTTATCACAGTCTGGAAAATATGATCTCAATTGTTTAAATAAAAAGGCAGTCGAAATTTTGAACCCCTTAAAGTCAATTTCACTTTTTTGCGCACTCCGCTAAATCTAGAGAAATTTTTTAACGAATCAAAAGATACATCTACTTAGTTATAAAATTTGTTAATCCAAAGATAATTTCCTTTATAAATAATATTTATGATTATTTATTATTTTTCCGAATAGTAGATGCAAAATTTTCTTAGTTGTAATGTTCAAAAATTTTTACATCATTTTAAAGTATGTAATTTTAAATAACAATATACAAAATTTTAATGATATAGATCGAATTGTTTCTGAGTTAATAAATTATGAAAAGTCGTGTATTTAAAATTTGATTTCTCGAAAACTATTCCACCTATTTCATTTTAAATTTTGTATTTTTTCATTTAAAATTACATACTTAACAATGTACAAACGTGCTTAGTATGCTTAATGGTTAGTTTGGCCCTGTATATATATATATATATAAAATAAATTGGACTCTTAAGTCCTGTGTCCATTCTTGGTGGCTTTACTATAGAGGGATGCTGTAGAGATGACTTTGACTGTCAACTATAATCTCTCATAATACAAAATACTTTTGAAAACAAACACAGCTAGAATGTTGTATTATAAATGCACGGAGTTCCCTATTCCCTGCCTTAAACACATTCATATTTATTTCATATTGAAAAAATAGTTTAAAGGAACATTGCAGGAATCATGAATGTTTATTGTAAATGTGAAAAAAAGTAAGATGTTCGTGATATTTTGAATGCCGTAACTAGTGGAGGAGGTTCGATATTTTTACTGCTTGCAGCATGTTAAGCAACACTGAAATTTGAAATTTAAAAGTTCTGTGTCATGAAGAATGTCAAATTAAATTTTTTTTTCTCTAATTTACAAAATGCAACAAATAAGGATCGTAAAATTGTTGAAAATGAGGCTCATCATTGATTCACATCAAGCTTAATATTTAATAATATTTTAGTTAAATATAGTGCACATAATTTATATTTTTTCTTAGAACTAAGAGTACTTAAACACTAGGATTTTGTAGAACTAAATTTTTACTTATTTTATTGCTGTGATTTTTCTCCCTTTGAAACTTACTTTTTGGTTTATATTTTAATATAACCCACTTTTTGTGTCTGCATTTTGGTAAATAAGATTCTATAGCTCTAACGTACAGATTATGCATAAATAATACGAAAATTATCCACTTTTTAGTGACCCAGTCTTTCGGACAATTGGAAACAAAAAACAATTTCCTATATTGCTAACAAGTTCTCTCTTTAGTTTATAAATAAAATTCTTAATAGTTTTGCGCAAATAAATTGTAATGCATTATTTTATAAATCTCGGTGCTCGGTAATTAAAAAAATTAAATAATGGAAACAGAATGAAGCTCAGAAATACATACTACAGAAAATTTTTGGACGAGAAATATGAATTTGTAATTAAAAGGTTTCTATGACGCTTTAGTTTCGAGTGAATCAGCGTGAAAAAAAATCGATCTCTTTTAGATAATGCAAAAAGGTATTTATATACCTTGTTAAATGAAAATAAAAATTTATTGCTCCTAAAACCTTTAAAAAAAAATTTTGCATCAAGTTTTAATATACTCAATATAAATATGTTTGTGAAAACATAATTTGTGCATCAGTATTCATAAAAAATTCTACCTTGCATAAGTCTTTTTTACCCCTACTTTTTCTTTAGTGAAATAGTTTCCTTGCAAAATAAATTGCAAAAATTTTGATTAATTACGTTCCTGCTTATGTGGTGCCCACAAAAATACAAAATAAAAATTAATCATCTTCAAAGACTGACCTAAAGTAAATAAAGTATGCTGACCTAAAGTAAATAATTAATTGACCTAAAGTAAATAAGGTATTTAAAATAATGCGCGATATAGAAAAAAAAAATTAGAAAGATAAATTGGTTTTTCCCAGTTTCTTTTTTACACTTAGATAGGAAATAATTAAGGAATAATATATCTTATCACTTGATAAATAAAAAGTCATGACAAAGAAAAAAAAGTTAAATTGCGTTGTGCTCACAATAAGCCTGTAGATTTATTTATGTTATATCGAGTGAAATGGAATGTCTAAAATTATAGTAGAAAAAAAATAATCTGAAAATAAAAGCATGCAAATTCCGATCCGATGATAATTTAAGAATTCTAGAACGTGCGCGATGACGACAAGAAATTTTTTTTTCCCTCCACGTTCTTTTCCATGCAGCCGTCAGCTGATAATCGCACCCGAAGCTGATTTGATCATTTGATCATCGAAAACGGAACATTGATGATTGATGAGGAAGTGCGCTTGGAAAACAGAAGGCAGGCTGAAATCCACGTGATAACTGCCGGTAACCTGGTTGTTAACAAAAAGTAAACAGTAAAGTTTGTGACGTGCACTCTGTCTTTGCTGTTACACCTCTTTTTTTTTTCTCCAGAAAAGTATGTTACTTTTATAATTAATAATTTATTTCCGTATTACTCTCTTCACTTAGTAATAATTTATTTTATTTATAGAACTCTGATATCAAAAATGAATACTTATAACTTTGTTTTTCTGAGTGTCATTATAATTTTTTGCCATTCTTAATTATAAAATTCGGATTCACTTGTATGATAGCTATCATTTCTTAGAGTAATTACGTTCTAATTATATTCCGAAAAAAATCATGTAATTTTCATTGCAGGATTTATATTTTTAATTTCAATGTGATAATTACTATGATATATATAATTTAAATCTTACTATCAGTTTTATTTTCGTAATCAAAAAGTACTCTGTAGTTTTATTTCTATACATAATAGCATCATACATTTTAATTTTTTTTTTAGATAATTAAAGATGCCTAGCTCAAAGACAATCAAGCTTTCTGAGCAGCAGGAATATACTCTCCTGGATCACTTGAGCATTTTGGATATTGATGCTCCTACGTCACATATTAGGCTAACTGGAATAATTTGTACAATTGGTAATTTTAATGTCTTATTTTTTGGATGAGTTTAAAATTATGTTATTTTCAATCAGGGGTGGCAAGTTTCTCTCATAAAGGAAAAAAAAAGCCTGAAGAAATAGGTGTCTTTCAACCCAAGAAACTCTTTTATAAAAAGAATGAGTACAGTAAAACCTAATTCTGTAATTACATGAAGATAATTATTTCAAGAATATTTATCCAATTATAGTAAATTTCTGATTACTAACAAGAAGTCTATCCATGCTTTTTCCAGTTTTTCTTTTCAAGGAACTAATATTTTATCATAAAAATGGACATTCATTTGAAAAACAGAAACAGAGTTGATGATGTTATTAATTTATGATTTTAAAACAACTACTTGAAATATGATTTTTGTCTTTTTTTCTCACAAAAACAGAACCCTATCTTCATATATTCACAAAAACAATCTTCTCACAACGAACATGATTGTAAGATAATTTTAGATTTAAAAAATCTTAAGTAGATTTTTCCTAAAAAGTCTGGATGAACCATTAGTTTTTGTCAGTTTTCACAAGAACAAGACCCTATTTTCAGAAAATTCTATGAGTGACTTTTCATAAAAATAGGACCTTTCACGTAAAGTTTGGTATGACCCCAGGCATTGAAAGAAAATTTACAATGAAGTGATAAATTTTTTCAATTGATCTACATAAGATTACTCTTTTTCTTGTGAAATATTAGAATTAGCATGTCTTAAGTAAATCAGAAAAAAAAAACTTTTTTGTAATTAAAAACTAAATGTTATTGTTTAAACAAAGAAAAATGACTTAATAGATAGTAAATAAAAGTTGCTGAAACTATTTTGATTTTAAATTAATTAATTTTCCAGATTTAATAAATGATTAAAATATTCTATTTTCTCTGAGAATTAAGTAAACAAATTAATTTTGATGATAGAAAATTTTATTTTGTTAAATGTTTTTATTTAAGCTTTTTTGTAATTGATCATTTTAAGTGATTTTCCCAAGTAAAAAAATTTTTTTTTCTATCTGTCCTATCTTTCCTTTCTCAAAATTGATGGTACCTGTTATAACATCAGTAACTCTATACTTAGGTTAATAATAAAGGCACTTGGTTTTATATTTATTGCTTGGAATTTTTCCAGCAAGAAATAACCATAAAAAGAAAAATTTCTTTTTTTAAAAAAAAAAAATTATTTTAAAATATTTTTTGGTAAGAAATTATTTAAGTTTTCATGATTTCAGAGTAGAGTAAAATGTTTTAAATATGGGTTAAAACAAGAAATTAATTTCACAACTCACAGTTAAAGTTACTTAAATTCTTTTGCCACTATTATTCATAAAATGTATTTTTAAAAAATAAATTTTTTAAAATTAAAACCAGTTTAATGCTTATACTACATAGATACAAAAACGATGTTGTTGTTGTTCATTTACGTCACACTAGAGCTGCACAATGGGCTATTGGCGACGGTCTGGGAAACATCCCTGAGGATGATCTGAAGACATGCCATCACAATTTTGATCCTCTGCAGAGGTGATGGCACCCCCGCTTCGGTAGCCCGACGACCTGCACGCGAAGTCGAGCACTTTACGGTAGCACAGTTTAACGAGGACCCATACCGCACACCCTCGGTCCCTACGCAGGCTGATCCAAGTGGTCACCCACCCGCACACTGACTGTAGCCAGTGATGCTTGACTTCGGTGATCTGCTGGGAACCATGTCTTAACGATCAGTCCACTGCGGGACTACAAAAACTATGTATTTCAAATAATAAGATTTTGGGGACCATTGGTTATTATATGTTAACCCCAATCTCTATTATTTTTTTTAACTGGGTACCTTTCTTTTATATTTATTTGTTAATAAATGTGCAAAATTATTGCTAAAAAGTTTGTTATATAATAAATATGTTAAAAATATTTTACATTACAGGTAAAACCACAATTACCTATCCTGATAAATAATTTACTATGAAATTGTGTAAATTTTTCCAATTGAAAATTCTTTAGAGAATACCTAAGAAATGAAAGAAAAAAAGACTTTAAATCAAAATTGAAACTAAGAATAAATTGAAAGTGTTCAAAAATATTTTTTATTGTTGGAGAGTAGGGTCAAAATCCCAGCTGATCATAATGGTTTTATTCTTTATAAAGATTTTTTTTTATTCTTTTGCATGGATAAAATCTGTTCATAAGCTGTTGAAGCAATTCTTATTATTTGTCATAATTGGCTAACTTTTTTTTTTAATTTTTCCCTACTTAGTTTTTTTCCCCACAAATTTCATGATAAAATTTATCAACCAAAATAATAAATTAAAATTAATCAGCTGTTTTTTTTTTAAATGTGTTTTATATCATTAGGTCCTGTATCAAGGGATGTAAGCATGCTAGTTAATATGATAGATTCTGGTATGAATATTGCACGAATGAATTTTTCGCATGGAACGCATGATGTAAGTGTAATGCATCTATTATATTTAGTTTGTGTAGTCCATAACTATTTTAGATTTTTGAACCTTGTTTTACATTTAATATTTTAAACTGCATGAGTAAGTTGAGATTTTAAAAAAATTTTAACTTATTTTAGAACTTATTTTTCTAATTCTATTAGCTTTTGTGCATGTTGCAATGCAAAATATTAGTAAATAATGCTTAATTTTAGCCTTAATTTTGTTGCTATTTTAATGAATATAACTTATGAAATTGTACAGTTCATATGAATGGCTGGCCTTAAAGTTTAAATTTTATATTAATTATTTTTTTAAGATTATTTTCTGTATGGAATCAATTTATAAATTTGTGCTTTTATTTTTCATTATTTCATTTCTTAATTATGCCTTTTTTTTTCAAATTACAAAGTGAATGGTGATAAAAAATATTTTTTAAATTTATTTTTCTTATTCAATGGCTCATTTCTAAATCAAAAAATGTTTAAAGCTTTATGAATGCACTTCTTGAAAACATTTTTAATGTTATTCATCATTGTAAATAAAAATAATCAAAGTTAATTCTTTTATTCATGATTTTATCTTTGCTTATAAAATAATTTTTTTTTGTAGTATAGATGTTTTTTAGCAAAATAGAGTTGTTTTTTTTAGCTAAATCCAAAGGAATAAATTCAACTTTAAACTTGAATATTTCTAAGAAATTTGTCTTTATGTTCAGAAAAGGTGTATATTAAAACCTTTTGCAGCTGTTAATGACAGTTGTATAATGTTACATTTCATAATTCCGTGATTGTTACAGTGAGACAAATTTTTTTTTCAAAACATGGTTTCTTAGATTATATATTGCAGTGGATAAGGTTTTACTAATTGATTGTTTTCTTATATTGCTCAGTATTCAAGTAACTATGTTTTTACTGTAAACCTTGTTTTAATGGTAAAAGACATGTAAAAAAAAATTTGGTAAGAAAATTTGAATAATTGAAATATCTCTTTAAATATGTGTTAATTAATTTATGTATTTTTAAAGCAATGTGATATAAATAGTGTAAAAGGGTTTTTCAAGATGTCATTTTTATTGAAAAATATATTTTAGTATCATGCTGGTACAATTAAAAATGTTCGTGAGGCCGAAAAGATAGTTACTACTCGGAAAGATCACCCATGTGTAGCTGTCGCAATTGCTTTAGATACTAAAGGACCTGAAATAAGGACTGGTTTATTGAATGAGGTAATTTTGTTATTTAATTTAGCCAAGTTAAATTGATATGTATAATTTATATTTTTTTATCAAATACAAATATTTTAGTTAAAAAATATACTCATTTTAATTTTGAGTTTTATATATATTGTATTATTTTGCAGTTTTTTAAAAGAGTTTATTGGTTTCCCAGCTTTAAAAAATAGAAAATTTTCAAAATTGACAAAGTCATGTTAAAAAAATTTTTATTGCATTTTTTCATATTTTAATTAGCAATATGAATTCCATGATAAAAAAAAGAAACAGAACAAAAAACAGAAAACACCTGTTTTTTGGATACTTTTTTACTATCAAAATAAACAAATATCTTTTCCTTTTTCATTTTTTTTTAACTATCACTTTTTTTAACTTTTTTTTTAAGTTGCAATTTGTTAAAAAAGGTATGAATTAAAAAAAATTATTTTGTCTTGTTGCTTTTCTGATACATAAATATTTATTCTGCTTCTATAAGCAAACTAAGAGAGTTGTTGAATAGATGACAGCTCTTAAAGAAAAACAAATTTGAGTGAGAGAAGTAAACCATAAATATTAATTAAACTGAATATTAATAGTGTTTGAAACGAACTTTTTGTTTTCTTTTTATTAACAAAATCTAAATTATGTTCCTTGTTTTTAATTTTTTTCTTCATAAATTGAATTAATTTACTTTTGATATATAAGGCTTTTATTTAATATTATTCTTATCTGATTATCTGCCAAGCTAATTCATCATATCAAATGAAAAAAAAAGTTCTAATTGTTTTCTGCTCACTTTTATTTTTTTACCAACCTATTAAAAATAGCATTGCATTACATTAACATTAATTATGGCTGATTTTTTTTTTTTGATTAATGCATGTTATGTTGTTACCTTTAAGACCTTATGTATATATTACCTGGATAAATCTATTTTCCATATTTTCTAATGTCTTGACAATTTCGGATACGGTACTTTACACTGTATATGACATGGCAGTTTGGCCAAATAAGGAAATAAAACAAGCATGTGGGCAAAAAGACAGAATTTCTCTTTTTTGTAATCATAGTAAAGAGAGCACGTATCTAAATCACACAAAATCTAAGTGCTTCTCTATTAAATAATAGGGATATAAAAGAAGAAATCTTACAAGTACTTCTCATAACGTGTATTACAAAGGATAATTCAAAATTTTTTTTTCTCAATAATAGCAGGCATTGAACTTTCGTTTTTCACCTTAGAAGATGCTAGAAGTGTTGCTCATTTATCCTTACCTGTTGGGCACCTGTGAACAAAAGTCACGGAGGCGAGCAACATTACCCATGCCACACTGCCACAGACAGCTGTTCATAGGCTTGGCTACACTCACGCATCACACAATAGAGAACAACACACAAAGAAACATCCATGCCCTGAGCGGGATTTGAACCTGCAGCCATTGGCTTCGCAGTCAGGCACGCTAATAACTCGGCCACCTGGCCGGCAATTCAACAGTTATGATAGGCTAGAATACTTTGTGAGAAGTTTCTCATGGGATTTTATATTTCTTTAAGGAAAACACTTATTGTGATAATTATTACATGCTTTAATCTAAAATTAGAATTAAAATGCTGGCTATGAATTCCAATTGTGAGAATATGTTTTGAATAATGAATTGAAAAAGGTAATTTAGACAAAATAATAACATTAAGATATTAGATATTACAATATAACATTAAGATAAGTCAATTACTGTTATTATTCGTGATTCATAGACTTATTCTCTTGTAGTGTATAATGTTTCTAACAATATATACTATCAATTAAGCAATAATAATGAATCAATTGTGACTATAAAATCTGTAACCATTGTTTCTAATTTAGGAGCTTAAGTGTTAAAAGTTTATTGTCATGAATATGTTAGACTTTCTAATTAAAAACTTTCATTTTGCAACATGCTTGGCTTTTTAACATATACGAAGAACATTTACCACTTATTGGAATTATAATACTTAAGATTAAGAAAGGATGCAAATTAAAATCTTAAGTAATTGCAACAATATTGATGTATAATTTATGAGACTGAATGAATATAACCAATGCAGCAAAAATATATTTACATTTGTTATGTATCTTAAAAGTAAACAACATGGAATGAACTTGCAATCTACTTAGCAATCGAAATTTCACACGTAATTTTTTTACAAGATATATTCGTTCTTTATTTTTAATAATGTTAATAGATATAAGTAAAAGAAATTAGCATTTATAATAATTAGGAAATAACTTCAGAATCTAGGAAAAACTTCAGATAGTTTCTGTAATCCTAGCCCTACTTCAGAATTCTGGAAAGTATTCTAATCAGAAATAATAAACAATGTTTAAAAGTTGCATTTAAACAGTATACCAAGTTGCACTTAGAAGTAATAAAACAGTTTTCATAAAATTAAAAATAAAAAAAGACTGCTAAGGTTGCTAGATTAAGCGATACATGGTTTTTAAACATACAATGCAGATTTACAATGCTATACATTTAAGGGTTTGCATCCTTTTTCAAATTTTTAATTTGTTTCTGAAAGAATGAAATGAAATTTCTTTTTTCTTCATTTAATGTTTATTTGTTTTAAAATTTTATAATGATTAAAATTTTTTATTGAAGGGCCCATCAGCTGAAGTTGAAATTGTTAAAGATTCTGTTGTAACACTCTCAACAAGTGATGCTTATAAGGAAAAATGTTCTTCTACTATTGTATATGTTGATTACAAAAATATAACAAAAGTTTTAGCTCCTGGAAACAAAGTTTATATTGATGATGGTTTAATTTCGTTAATTGTGAAAAAAGTTGGTAAGTAGTTTTTATTATTAACTGCTGAAAAAGCTTAGTTAAATGCTTTAAAAAATGGTTTAAAGCTAGTAAGATAAATTCTAGTTACAAATTTATTTCAAGAAGCTTTTCTATTTGTTCTTCAAGAGCTACAAATTTACTTAGAATTTTCTATGCAAAATTATTTGCTGTTAAATAACTTTTCACTTGCCATATTATATTGGAAAGCAAAATTTAATTTTGGAATTTGGAAAGCAATTCCTAAAGTACTGTTTAATTTTATTTTTATTTTTAGAATATGTATATTCTTTACTTAACAGTGTTTTTTTGAGAAAAATATACACATCAAGACACTTTTAGGTTTACAAATTGTTTTAAAGTAATAGTCTGTAAGTTTTGCAAAATGTAGAAGCTTATTCAACCATTAAATTATAAAAAACATAATTGCAGATCTTTTCTTTATTTTAACATTAGGTGACAACAGCTTTAATTGATGTTTATTTTTTATAATTGATGTCTATTTGCACTATAATGGTTATAAATTTATGTCAAAGGGAGTTTATAAATTTTGCCAACTTTAAAAAACTTAATTTTCCTAATTCTTTGAAGAAAATTTTTTATTTCACTAACATTTTGTAATTCGGAGATAAAAAAGACAATTTTAATTAATTTTTACTTTCTGAAAAGCATTTATTCATATTATTCCTTTTAAACTAACATCATTTGACTTTTATTATTGAAAGCTAGCTTAAAATTTAATAAATTACCTTAAATATCTTCCTTTAAATATGGCTATAAAGCTTAACAGATTCAACATAATTAGAAATAATTATCATTACTGAAAAAAAATATATAATTAATGAAATTTGTTTGAGACTTATAGTTGAGGCCCGATATAAAAATCCCCGTGGTCCAAATGAAAATAGACATTATAATGTGAGGTCGATTTATTATCAGTACAAAAAATTATAGCAAATATTTGCTCATAACTCATAAATATTGAACTCATTTTTATAAGAACACTATTTTTCTACCTGTTTCCTTTAAAAATTTTAATATGATTATGTATGGTGTTAATCATATGATTATAAATAAGACATATCCAGAGAACTGCTTAATCTATCCAGAAAAAAAAGTCAGAAAAATTTGAATACTATGTGCTTTAACTCCAAAATTAACCACCTGATACAACACTACACAAAAAGAGTAAATACTTTTTGCAAAAAGAAAAATTTAATTATTGATGAATTTATTGAACCCTTCCTAAAGATATTTTTAGAGGTTATGAATGCATACAGGTGACTGATTAGATTTCCACCCGGGATGCAATATATACTTCGAATTCAACATGAGGAAAAGTAATCAATATATGTATTTTCCTGTACCAGGTGGCATGAAACAATTGAATTGGACATGAAATAGATTATGTCTAGAACCATCAAAGATAAGAATAAGTGGTCTTATCACTTTTTTTTCATTCATGAAGAATTTAAGATGTTTCACATTTATTGAGAAGTAACTGAAAAATAAATAGCAGTCTGAATAATTTCCTCAACTCTTTTGCTATAATTGATTCATTGTGAATAGAAAATTTTATTGTTTTGAAAGCTTTAACACGTGTTTTTGTCTTGAAAATGAAAAGGTAATGAAACCAAATATTGGTTGCTATATTGAAATGAATGATTTAGTTTGGGTGTCTGTTCAATAGCAAACGAGCTTCATGTAACAATGGAAGGGTTGCAGTCATATAAAAAAAAAAGGATATTACTATATAAATTGAAAGTAAACTGATTCCATAAACAGCCACATGGACATTAAAGCTCCACAATTTTGTGACCAATTACATGATGGTGGTAAAATTGTGCACCAACTACCTTAACTCCTCAGACAAGCTGGTACCCTTTCATCTGATGCTGAGTGAGCTTCAAGCCCTCACCAAGCATTTAATCTCTAAAATTTTAATTGCCTTATCCACAGAGCCATGGTGGCTAAATCATATGAATAGGGGTGGCAATAATTGCATATTGCCTTTAATAATGAAGGAAACATCTGAATAAAACTGACTTATTTTAAAAAGTAATTTAAGAACTGTGCAAATACTATTAATATTAGATATAATTTGAATTAATTTTAAGCTTTTCAATAGTTTCTATATATATATTAAGACGTAATACTACTAGTCAGTGTTGTTGTCAGTTAATAATGCAAGAAGTTATTACCTAAACTTAATCATACTCTCTTTGACAGTGAGTTGCTTAGATTTCACAGACAGTTAAATGGTACAAACTTTTTTGTTTTAAACATTGATTGGTTAAACAAGGAAGTGGAGATATATTTTATCTATTCTGTTCACAATTAAAGTATTAATTCTATTGAAAATGATTACTGTTGTTCTCCTGATTCAACCTTCCTACTTTCTCCTTTTTTTCATTTGGATTATCCAAACTTATGTTAGATTTTATGAAGTGATGAATTTTTTTATTTTGGGTTACAAAGCCGATCTGACTGCTGAAATGGATTGTGGCTGAAAAATATTGCAACCCTTGCATAAATGTATAATCAAACTATTGGCAATTGAAAAAAAAAAGTACTTATATAAATAATTATTTCCTAAGTTATTGAATTAAGGATGAAATATATAAAAACATTTAAATTAAATAGAAACACAAAAGAAAATAGGCACTCCAATTCTAAGTGACTGATCTAGGTTAAACTCGCTAGAATGCAAAAGTCTGATTTTTTAGCTTAAAATATTGTCTATAATTAGTTGGCATAATTAAGATATATCTAGTTGAGATTGTATCTTAGTATGAGATTTATCTTAGACATGATATCCCAATCATTAGATCAAAAGCTGTTCAGGTTGTTAACTTTTTATCTTATTTTACCAACTGCTGATTATAATTTTTCTAAGTAATTATAGATGTAACTTTAGATCTATTTTTTCAGAATCTACTAGTATTGAATGCATTGTAGAGAGTGGGGGAATGCTTGGTAGCAAGAAAGGTGTAAATTTACCAGGCGTTGAAGTTGATCTTCCTGCTGTTTCTGAGAAAGATAAAGAGGATTTAAAGTTTGGTGTTGAGCAAAAAGTAGTGTATTTAATACTTAATCTTTGATTTATTGCAATTCTAATAACTTAATATTGAAATCTAATGCTTGTTTTTGTGTCCCTTGAAACATTACAATGTTGTTTTTACATTAAATTTACTGATTAAAATATTTTGTTTTCACTAAGCACATTATAAAATTTTTCTTTTCATTTATAGATAGGCTAATCTAATTTTTTTTCACAAGATTTGGAAGGATATCTATTTAGCTATTTAAAAAAAATATTAAATGTCATTAATATGCCGTAAATATACCAAATGTATTAAAACTTCGGTAAAGAAAAACAAAGTTCAGTAAACCAAATTTACTAAAGATTTTCTTAAACTTTTTTAAATTAATTTTTTATAAAAATTATATAGCTTATTAGACATTATTTGCTACGTCAAAAATTAATTCAAATTTACAACTCAATGAAGAATTATACTTTTCATGCTTTATTATTTGTACTTTTTGTTTTAAAACTTTTTGTTTCGATTTTTATTTGCTAAATCTTTTGTAGATGTTTTAAAAAAATATCAGTATGGGCCAAATTGGTATTATCTTTAATTGAATACTCTCCTTACTTAATAGAGTCTTAATTAATTCTTGCATTTCTTTTGATGACTTTGCTTATCACAATAAAACTTAAAAGCAACTTTTTTTAAATTATCTATAATATGTAAAATTTACATACAATGGGGGAAAACTCGTTATTTCAGTGATTATAACAAAGGAAATTTTATTTGAGATTCCTATAATGTAGAATAATTCTCGATTTCTGTGTAGCAGTATTTAGTCTTTTAGTTATACGGTCGACGCTCGATGTAACAACTTCATGGTCCAAACAAAAATGTGTGTTATAACCTGGATCGCAATATCATGACTACATGAAATTAGTGAAAATATTGATTTATGTTTCATAAATTCGAGACTTAATTTGGCAAAAACATTCAACACTTTAAATAGAACAATGAAATTGACTAATATGCAGTTTTCTTAGGTCAATAAAGTACAAGTATTATTTAATATAGTACATTAAACATTGGAAATGCATTTAAATTTTTTCAAATAGCATCTTTTATTATTGCAAATAAACTTAAGCCATTCATTGAGTACTTTTTCTAGATTTTGAAATTTTTTATAATTATAAGTAAAGTTTTTTTCCCTTCAGGATCTTGAATAATTTAGCTATTTGCGATTTTGATGTTATTCTTCTATCCCCTTCCTTTAGAAAATTTTATTTCCACTTTAAGCATATAGCATTATCATGGTTTGAAGCAACCATTTTTGATAAATAGCATATGTCCAGAGAACTGAAAAAAAGGAGAAAAAAACTAAATCAAGAAGGATGCAAATAATACCATGAGTTTTAACTCTAAAATAAACCACCTTGCACAACATTTCATAAAAAGATTGGATAAAATTTTCAAACAAGAAAAATATGATTAATGAATATATTGAACCATTTGAAGGTTATGATTACAGAGGAAACTCTCATTTTTAAATGAGAGTGCAAAAAATAATTTTAAAAAATTATGATTTGCATATATTTAGAGGAATTGCAATTCTTGAGATGTATCATAATAGCCTCTTCTACAATTTTGATTCTTACTGCATGCACTTAATCTGCTTTCTAAGCTTTATTTAAAATAAATGGATTTTTTTAAAGGTTGACACTGTATTTGCCTCATTCATTAGAAATGCAGCTGGGGTAAGAGAAATCAGAAAGATACTTGGTGAAGAAGGAAAAAATATAAAAATTATTTCAAAAATTGAAAATCATGAAGGAGTTAAAAAGTAAGAATTATTCTATTATTCTTATAACTTTTATAAAAAATAAAATGAATTTTTAAAAGAAGGCAATTCTCATTAATGTTTATTAGGAGCAAGTTTGTGCTCACTTTGGAAATTTTGAGCCTAAGGACTTGTATTCTAAGACCAAATAGATTTAATATGTATGTCAGATAAAGTGCAAAATTAGGGGCTTTTGTACTATCTTTGGTAACTAAAAGGACAGTCATTATGAAATTCTATTAAGCACTTTAAAAGAGCAAAAGCTCTTAAAAAAAACTATTCCTCTCATTCTCTTACAACACCATGTTTTTAGAATTTCATTAAAACATGGGTAATAAGTTTTATACTAATATAAATTTAATATAATTTATTTGTAAAATTTTAACATTGGAGAAATTTTTTGCATACTAAAATAGGACACAACATATTAAAATAAAATGTAGTGTCTTTCTAAACATGATAGAATTCAATTGATTTTTTTCCAGAATTGATGAAATTATCCAAGAAAGTGATGGTATTATGGTAGCAAGAGGAGATCTTGGTATAGAAATACCTCCTGAGAAAGTATTTTTAGCTCAAAAAATGATGATAGCCAAGTGTAATATGCTGAATAAACCTGTAATCTGTGCTACACAGGTGAAACTCATTGACTTTTTTTGAATTACTATAAGTTAATATGTATGTCAAATGTTTATCATAAATAATGACCATACTTTGTAAATTTCACTTAATTCTAAATATTAGGTGTTACCTCCTTTAGTTTCTTGTGATCATTATTTTGAAACTGATAGTTCTATTTCTGGTTAAGAAGGCTGTATAAAGAAGAGAAAACTATTTCATATAACTATAATTATGACCTATTTATTTTTGTTATTTGTGCAATGAAACCTCTTGGGAGAGACCGCTCTCTGTTCCACAGTAAAATAGTTGTTAATGGAGGTTGGTCATACTATCATTCTTAGGGGTTACCATCACTGACTGCAAAATGTTATTGAAAGTACATGATTTTTCGGAAGTTATTTTAATTTTACTCGGTGTGATTTTCTTGGTGCGGAAGTGTCACTTCTGTTGGCTTCATGGAAACCAGTTCGATGTATATAACTTAGCATCAATAAAAATGACCCCTAATTATATGCAAAAACAAATTTACCAATTATGAATGAGAGAACTATTTTAAATAAATAAACAATTGTGTTTTTTGTTTAAGTATGCATTTAATTTTACATCATAAAAATGTAGCTTTAAAGAATGAAAAGAGGTTTGATTGCTTGTGAAGCTTACTTTTTTTCTAAAATAACATTTTATTTCTAATTTAACTTTCAACCCTAAAAATAAATCATTGATAGCATTGTCTTTAGTGCACTCTGACTGCAACATAAAGTAGTCACAATCTCTTTCGGAGATCGCTGAAAAGTGCTCTCTAAATATCCAGATTTTCATATATAAAGTCCATGCCGTAATTATTTTTAGAAAATGTTAGCTGTATTATAAGTATTTGTAGTATTTTATAAAAAAAATTTTTTGTAGTTTTTACTACTTTTGATCAATATTATTAAAAAATATATATGCATACTGTTTTCTGAAATACCGTTGTTATGCATACCGTTTTCTGTTTTTGCTGTAAAAAATATCTTTTCTAGTTGTTTAATTTAATTTTTTTATTGAATATTTGTGATTTAAACTTGTGATAAATAGTAAACTGATAAATGTATATCTATTTTCATAAATTGAACTCTAGTTCGTATTACCAGATAGTTAATTTTATAATTGGATATTTAAATTGTCTTATTACATGCATATATGAAAGAAATATTATTTCTAAGGATTTTATGTAATAATTAAAATTTGACAAATATTTCAATTACATTTAGTATTTTCAAATCAATTTTTAAAATTTATTCTTTTATATTAATTAGTTTACATTCCAATTGCATATTCTTTGTTTGTAAAAAAATTCTTTGTTAGTAAAAAAGTTAAATATTCTTAAAAAATTTACTTGTCATCTGATAAAAACATAAAAAATATAGTTTTAAATAAAAAATCTGATTTTTTTGAGATTTCTTTTAAAAAATATCATGATTTTTTTCAAATCCTGAAATGTTCTGATTACGAATTACTTTCAAATAAAAACGGTGTTTAACTACTTTTAAGAGATGAATTTTGCTGTAGGATTCAATGTACATTCATGTTCAGAATAAAGAAGCTCAATATTGAATAGAAAATTTGAAAAAAAAAAATAGTTTAATATAATAAATTAGCCAATTTATTTTTCATTTCAACATTCAACTCTTTTTACAACAAATATTTATTTTAAGAAATGCTAGAACATTATTAAATAATTGTGATATTGTTGAATATTTAAAGCTTAAGTTTAAAAAAAAATTAAGTACATAATTTAGATCCTCATTACATCACTGTCACCCTCAAGTAAGATTTGCACTAATCAGATTCAAAAAAAATGTTGCGTTCAAACTTTTTTTTTTACAAATTTAACGTCAAAAGTAGTTAAATTTCAAAATTTTTGTTTTTAGTTTTTAAGTAAATTATGTTAATAATAAAATATTATTATTCTTTTTGGCCTGGCATAATAAAATACATTTCTAAAATGGCCTACAATGTTTGTTGAATTCACCTGAACGATTTTAGTGTTATTAATATTATTATTTTTTTTGGTAATTTAATCTTCTTACATAATAATGTTTGCTATTAAAGACAAATTTCTTTAGTGGTTAGTGCAAAATGCTGAGATTTTTGTTTCTTGTATTAACTGCATTCAAACATATTTATTATATGGGGTGAAGTGTTTGTATCTAAATATAGATTAATACACTACCTAAATTTCCATTTCTTGTTATTTCCATGTTTTTACTACTATATAGTAGTATTTCATTATTATAGACTCTTAAGAGACACTATATCTTATCTGCACAAATCAAAATTCACAATTGTCAATACAGTAGAGAACTATTTATCCGGGAAACCAGAAAACCGGGGGAAATTTTGCTCGGTTTTCCCACCATTTTAAACTAGAACGATTATGAAAAAAAGCAGAAATTGGACTCATCCTTGAAGTTGAGTAGAAGAAAATGTGAGGATGGGGAGAATTTTCTCCCATTTACCCAGTGAAATGTCATTTCTTCGGTGACCTTCAAGATCAAAGGGAGGTAGGGAAGGGACGAATGTTTTATTTTCTCCTTTAGGCCGTCAATCAAACTCAAAGGAGTGGCAAGCTGATTTCGTTTTCTCTTTGATTTACGAGGGGGTGGGGAAAATGCATTGCACATGCATATCAGTGAACAGAAGATGAAAGAGCGAAATATATTTATCTATTTGACATCGATTAATAAAAATAAAATCTTTTTCTTTTAAATAAATTCTGATTCTTTGGAAGAGCGGTATCATTTGCAAGTTTTTCTTGAAGTGGAATCACATCTGCTTTAATTAAAAATCGTGTTTTTATAAATAAAAAAAAAGAAAAGAAAAATTGTTTATTAATTTAAACATACGATTATTTTATGAAGCATATTGCAGTTTTGTTTTCTGATTCCACTATGTTAGATTTTTTTTCTTTTCACGATAAATTTCGCACTCAATGAATTAATTCTTTCTATTCATAAATTTTATCATTAGGTTTTTTTTTTAATTCTGCTAACCTTGCCTTGTTCCGGGTTTTAATATTTATGCTAGTGCCTTTTTTAACTATTGTTTCGGTGCGATAATTTTCAAGTGTTTTTTTTATTTAGATTAATAGGTTTTCCTTTTATTTTATCGTTCCTCCCTCCCCCGTATATATTAGGTATGAAATATATTGCGTTATTTAATCATTGATTTTGTTTATATTAGTTAATGTAGGAATTGTAATTATTTTTAAAAAATAAATGAGAATTTTGTATTTTTTAAACTTGTTTTACTTGTCTAAACTTGCAAATTTTTTTTATTCTTTTAAAGGTTATTTTTCTACTATTTTTTTTTCCTTTTTAAATTTAGGAGTGCTTTTCTTTTTTCTCTGACTTTGTGTTACACTTTTCCCTTGTAATTCAGGTTCAATAAAACATCGATTAACGACACTTTTTGGTCGATCCAGAAAACCGGGAAATTCAGACAGCCGGGATAGCGATGGTCCTGAGCATCCAAGATAATTGATTCTCTACTCTACCAATTTTTATTGAGTATATCCTTATAATTTCAGATAAAGGATCCTTTCTGTAGAAAATTAAATATATCTTTTTCCATTTCTTAAAAACAGAAAAAGAAAATTGTATATGTATTAAAAAAAAGTTTTTTTTTAAATGTTATAATTATGAAATTAATGTATCGTTCTGATCTCATGTTAACGTTATTTTTAATCCCTTTATTATGAGTCCAGTAGTAATTTTGAAAACCGCTTATAATAGAATGAAACGCTGCAAAAATAACATTTTGTTTTGATATGATGACAAAGGAAGTTTCGAAAACTCTAAAAATCCATGTTATCCAATGAGTGTTGTTCTTAATATGATTTTTGCTATTGTATAATAAAATTTGCCCTCATTATATGGAGATTCGACTTAAACAGAACAGACCTTTGTATATAGTTTTGACAGTTTGATGTACAATTTTTATAACTAAGGTTTAGGGTTATAACTAAATAATATATTAAGCATTAAAGCAGTAGTATTAACATTAATAATAATCCTAATCATATGAATCTTTTACAACTTTTGGCATTTGAAATTATTAAATTACATAAGTTGCATTTATAGAGTAATAGTAATAGTTGGTATTATCAAATTAAAATTGGAATTAGTTCTTTTTATATATATATATATATATATTTCAATAACTAGTCTAGCCACTTTTATTTTTGGTAAATTATATCTATCTTTCATTTGGCAACACTCTGTTCCAAAAATTTCATTTAAAATAACACGACTACAAGAACTGAAGCATTTTTTTGAATAGATTTTTACATAATTTGAATATGATTTATTGCATTGCACCTGTTGTTTTTTCATTATATTGGAAATATTCGAAACAAATGTTTGTATATAACTTAAATGCTTACTAATTTATATTAGATGCTTGAAAGTATGGTTAAAAAACCAAGACCAACTAGAGCAGAAAGTTCTGATGTTGCAAATGCAGTATTGGATGGAGCTGATTGTGTTATGTTATCTGGTGAAACAGCTAAAGGACAGTATCCGCTTGAAGCTGTAGAAATGATGAATGCCATTTGTGTAGAAGCTGAAGCTGCCATATTTCAACGTCATGTATTTTTAGAATTAAGTTTAAAGGCACCTGTTCCAACTGATTCAACGCACACAGTTGCAATTGCTGCTGTGAATGCTTCAATGAAGTGTTTAGCTTCTGCTATTATTGTAATTACTACAACAGGAAGGTTAGTATTTTAAAATTTTATTTCAATTTGATGTTAGAGCCAAGTTTTAACATTGAAAGTGTTTAGATGACATACACCATTGAAACATAAATGGAATTGGGATTATTTTATACAAATTTTGTTTACTTTTTATTCAAATTTTCTTTCCTTTCAAATTACTGAATTTTTTTATGTGGATATATATCAAATCTGGCTAATGATAAATTTATCTAAAATCAAATGCCTTTTTTTATTTATTTGCTTTAGAAATGGTTATTATGAAAGAAGTTTTTGTAAGGGAATGAATTTTACACTAGACTTTTGTTATGCTTAAATTGGCTTGGAAATTTTAAACATACTCTTTAACTGTCAAGCTACTTATGTAAATTTGTACAGTTTATCCACTGAGTATTGTTTACTTTTTGTGAAAAGTAAGGAAGAGCTGATATGCCATGAGAAATGTAACAAGTTTCTATTTTAAACAACAAAAGTTGGAATTCAAGATTTAATATATTAAAAATAAGGTAATATCATCTGTTATAAACCAGGACATATTTAGTCCTAAAAAATTCACAATTTTATTTTCTACCAATGCAATTTGATACTTTTTTTTTTTTTTTTTTTTAGTCAAGCAGAAATATTCAAGTTTTGTAAAAATATTTTCAATAGTTAAAGACAGATACTTATTTTACATGTATTACATATAAATCGTTTATTTTGTTTTGTAATATAAAATGATGAATTGTGTAATCTTCCTTATTTTCAATGACCCTAAAAAAATTATTAATTAATCTTAACTTTGCTATCACTTTTTAAATTTTTATAATATTCAAATATAATTTTTCAGTGGAAATTTCTTTTTTCTTTCTTCTGTGCTTGCTTATTATGAAATAAAATAAAAATCTATATCTTGTGAAATTTTTAAATCCATTTTTTTTCCTTGTAATTTCCATCGAATTACCTTCAATAACTTTAAACTGTAATTAAGAAGACCAACAAAAATGATCCAATTTTTCAAAGAAACATTAAGTTCACAAAATGTGTATATTCGTGAATATACACATTAAGCTTACAAAACCAACATACTTGTTGCACATAAGTAAAAATTTCTGTAAAAGGTACCAACTGGTTGCTACTTTATATAGCATTAGGTGTTTAAAAATATATTTTTTAGCTTTTAAGCTGTATTAAATCCTTATTATTCTCCCCACATAAAGTTAAAAAATGATTAATCATGTATTTCTTAAAACATTTGAAGTGTCAGACCAAAAGTGCTTAATATGTCTGTTATCAACAGGATAAATATGGTGCCAAACTAGCATTTAGTTTTAAAAACTAGAAACCTTAAGTTAGAGATACTGGAGTAATTTGTCTAGGTGTTAAAGTGGTTCAGTATTGAATGGAAGTTACTTAACTATGGTTTAATTGCTTAAATACTTAAAAATTTATCAGAGGAGTC
Source organism: Parasteatoda tepidariorum (assembly GCF_982258835.1). NCBI lineage: Eukaryota > Metazoa > Arthropoda > Arachnida > Araneae > Theridiidae > Parasteatoda > Parasteatoda tepidariorum. Next base: position 6,366,006 of record NC_141766.1, read on the forward strand.
ATTAGTTTTATATCAACTGTAAATTAACAGTTCATTCCTTACAAAACCATTAACCCATTGCTTGCCTTTCTAACTCTGCTTTTACTACTTTTATGAAGTAAAAGGCAAAGATGAAATTTATTATTATACATAAACAAACACTCTCCCCACTGCCAAGATTGACTGACTTACAGAGGTGCTACTCAAATAGAAGAATAAAATTCCCTGATTTTTCTGTACTGACAATGTAATGGTCAAAATATACAGTGAACAACAAAAAATTTATATTTGTAATTTATACATTAATTTTGTATATTTAATTTTAAAAAAATGTAACACTACACTATGTAAAAAATTTTTTATAGAGAATTTTATTTATTTGAAATTTCTGGAAAAAGAGATTCTGTTTTTACAAAGCAAGTTTCTAGTAGTGTACCAATAGAAATTAATATAGATATTTATGTCTCCACAAAGCAAAAGTGTGCAGGACAAAAAGTATTCCGAAATTTTTTATTAAAATATAAATTAATGTTACAATGAATAGGAATTAAACACAATCAAAAGTAAAATGATCAATGATACAAAACGTAAGCTTTATCATCTTCAAAAGTTGCTGACAAGGAATATATTAAAGAGTAAATTAGACAAGAACAGAGTGTTAAAAAAAGCGAAATTTATTTTACACTCTTTCACAACATTCAAATTCTAAAAAACAGTCCCTTCACAAAATTCAAATTTGTAAAACCGAACCATTCATAAAATTATAATTTATAAAAATCACCCGTTCATGACATTTCACTTTTTAAAAATGATCGCGAAATTTTTTTTGCTGGAAATTCTAGGAAGAAATTACCAAAACCAACGTGAGTTTATGACAGCTTTGTCACAAATCAAAAACGTCAAAATTCATGTGTCGTAATAGCATGTTAAAAATATTGAAGTTCCTAAAACCTTGTATCTTGTAGAAAATGCCGAAATGATTATCTTCGATGACGTGAAGTTATAATGGGATTGTTATGAATCGAACCCGTCAAAAAGTGAAAACTCTTATTTAAATGTCGTAATAACATCGTACTAAATATCAGAATTTGTAAAACCGTGTGAAAAAGGCCGAAAAAATGAGAACTGCCGCAAAAACTATCACCGAACATTAAGACTGAATCGAATGCTTCTTAATAACATCCTATTTAAAATATTGTAATTCTACATGTAAAGGGCAAAAAAAAATAATTTGGGAAAACTATCATCAAATGTTAAATTACGATGCAATTTTCACAAATTGAATGCATCAGAGAAAGTGATTACTCAAATTCGTATGGCGCAATAACTTGTATTAAAAGCATGGGAGTTTGAAAAATCATTAGATAACTGCCGTAAAACGATTGAAAATCTATGGAAATTAACAATGGAATCGTCACAAACCAAGCTCGCTGAAAATGGATTACACAAATTAGCGTATTGTTGTAACATCATTTTAGAGCAAAAAACAGAAATGAAAATAAACAAACAGAAAAGGCTGAAAAAATGATCAGAAAATAACATGGATTTAAAAAACCATGTGAAAAATTTAAAAAAAAATAGTAACTGCCAAAAGAACAATCATTGAATGAATTCAAATTACTATGGAATCGTGAATCGAAATGCTCATATTCCAAATTTGCATATCATAGCGTAGTGATAAATATTTAGGGGTTAATTTAAAAGGCTATAGGGAAGCTGCTGAAAAACAATCAGAAAAATGAGTGGATTTTAAAAAAAATAGTGATTGCTCAAACGGAATGTTTTTCTTTAATTAAAAAATTTTCAAAAAAATAATTACAATTTTTCACAAAAGTGAGCCCTAAGAAATAAAACCTGGATCGACCCCAGGATATAGTTATTGCTTCATAATTACCATGTGGAACAGCAATCCCCTTGCATAAAAGATTATTTTTCTTATTAAATTTCTTAAAAATAAGAATAGATAATCTAAAGTACATTCATCATTTCTTATATCTGTTCTGGATTCTAGCAACCAATAACTTTTTTCCAGTTGAAGTTTTCTAAGTCATAATACCATGGCATGCTATGGCTACATAAAAATTTTGCTCCTAGCCAATTAGATGAGAGCAGAACTCTTGTGTTAGAAATGTGTTCCATAAAAAATGTTGCCAGGAAGATAGCATGTTTGTGGCTTGTCAAATAAAACTCTCTAACTTTTCAGACAATTTCCAAATTCTCTGACTTTTCCAAGTAGGGAAACAAGCCTGGACTAATACACAAAATACTAATGGTGTTAGTTCATAACATTGAGAGAAAAATATATCCTTCAGTTAATTTTATGGCTTTCTGTTATATTAATCCATTCCAATTCCATTTAAATAGTCTTTCTGTATTAAGAGGATAACTTTATAACGTCAAGCATCAATTTTTCATTATATGAATAAACATACTGAGAGGAGAATTTATAAATTACATTATTTGTAATTATTAAATGATAATTAGGTCTTAATGTGACTTCCTTGTTATTAACACTATTTCTTTTTTAATTATAGAACAGCTCATGAAGTTTCAAAATATAGACCAAAATGTCCCATAATTGCTGTATCACGTACTGCTCAAACAACACGTCAAGCTCATTTATGGAGAGGGATTTTGCCTATTTATTATGAAGGTAAAGTAAACTAAATTACTGACATTTCATGATTAATCTAAATGGATTAAGATTTTAAAATGATACACTTGTACCATCAGAGAAAGTACAATAACATCACTTTAAAATGCCACCTCAGATCATTCAAAAAATTGAAACAAAAATATTTAGTGCACTTCAAAATACTTCTTAGGGACTAGCAAAAATTCATGAAAAAAATCTTGACTACACAATTTTGCTAAACAGTAATTTTCCTTGATGCTATGTTTCTTACTGTGTCTGTGATATCTGAATCTATGCAATTATTCAACTTCGAGACCATTCACTAAACTTGTTGAATGAACTTTTCAAATAAAATTTGCATAATTAGTTTCTAAGAATTTCCTAAAAAAATAAAACTCTAGTTACCAGAAAAAATGTGTGAAATAGGGCATCTTTTTGTTAAAGAAAAAATTTTACCTGCACAAAAGAGTTAATAAAGTGAGTATATTGGGAAGTTCATGAAAAAAATTTTAATCTATTTTGTAGAATATTATGCTGTCATGGGTATCATTCAGGGAAATTTTAGTCATGATTTAATTTAGTTAGAATAAAATTTATTCTGAATGATTACTTATATGCAAATTTTTGAATAATGTTTGAAGAATAAATTCATTAGTCTTGACTAATTTTTTGAATAATGTAAGCAAAATGCAAAAATTATGTAATTTTCTTTAAAAATTGTGTGTCACTTACAGCACTTGATGACGAATATGATTATTTGCATAGTAATCAACTACCTGTAATCGTGATTGTATGCAATGACGAAGCAAGTGAACTTAATTTTTTATTAGAAGCTGTTTTGATAACTTGTAATCGCAGCAAAAAGTGAATCAAGATAAGTAAGATTACAAGAAATCATAATCTTACGATTATTAATATGCTAAAATATAAGTAACTATAATGCACAATTACATCAACAAAAAAAACGGCACAATTACAAAACAAAAAAATAAATTTAATCATAATTTCAAGTTGACTTGATTGCATTGTAATCAGGATTATATGCAATCTATTATTTTTATCATTAGATCAGAATACATAAATAGTTTATTAAAATAAATTCTACTGTTTGATTTACTGGATGAACACTGTATTACATTCAAGCATGTGTAGGTTCTATGTGTGTGCAATTGTACACACCTAGGTAAGCTGTATGTACTCTTTTGCACACTAATAGTTAGGTACAAGCGTACATATGCTCACACATAATTTGTATGTATACATTGCATGTGCTGTCTGTACAAAATAAACCGACCACCCTAAATAACTTTAATCTAATGATCAAAGCTTCACGTTCTAGAAGAAAATCTTATTGGTTTGAAGAGTGACCTGAAATATGCTAATTAATTAGCATCGACGATATTTTAAGTAATGAAAAATTTTGAAATTTGATTCCTCAGGAACCATTCTACTGATTTTGTCCGAATTTTGTAATTTGTCGTGCAAAATTGCATTCTTTAAAATTGTGCAAAAAATTTTATATCTTACAATTCAAATTTTTTTTTTTACTATTATTAAATAAAATAATAAATATTTGCTAAAAGTTATTTTCTGAATGGAAAAGTTATTTTCTTTGGATAAACAAATTTTATAATTGTGTACAGCTTAAAAAGTATTAGGGAAGAGATATGAACATTTACACTAAGAGTAAAGTTACCATTAAGGGATCCAAACTTTAAACCTCTCTCGTAACCAAACTAGTGGGACTATGTTTCCCTGATCGTTGTTACCCCCTATATTTTGGGAGACAGAAATCCAAATCCATTGAATAAAGGGTATGTTTATTCAGAGAAAGTAAATTTTTATGTCGGATTTCATAGCTTAAAATATCGTCTAACTAAATAATGAGCATATTTAAAGTCACCCCCTCAAACCGTTAGGATTGAGTCCTAGAAAATGAAGATCCGATGATTAGATCAAAGGTTATTTAGAGTCTTCCTCTTTCAAGCACTGTACATTGTGTGTACTTCTGACATTCATTTCATGTACATACAGTACACGTATTTTAATTTACCATTTTCAATATTGCAAGTGGCTAATAGAAGTTATCTCAATTAGCTAAACTAAGATTAGTTCTTGTTAAGACTTGTTCTGTCTGGTTGAACCAATTTTCTAAAGTAAAAGAATAAGTTTTCGGTCATAAACTGAGAAATAATAAATTTTCATCTGCTTCAATTCAAGATACAAAATAATTCTGTATAAATAAATATTTTTAGTACTGCATTGTATCATTATTGTATATACATGCAAGGTAGTACTACAAAGTAGACTATCAAATAAATAATCTAATTTCTTTTTTTGAATAACCATATTTATGTTTATTAAAATAAAAAAAGAACATCGTTTTACTAATAGTTGTTTGCAAAAATACAATGGAATAACATTTTGAGATGAAGGGTTCCCACATAATTGATAAGTAAACATTATTAAATAATGTTTTAAGCACTGTACATTGCGTGTACTTCCGTACATACATTTCATGTACATACAGTACACATATATTAATTTACCATTTTCAATATTGCAAGTGGCTAATAGAAGTTATCTCAATTAATTAAATTATTATTAATTCTTGTTATGAACTGTTTGAAACAATTTTCTAAAGTAGAAGAATAAGTTTTCAGTCATAAACTGTGAAATAATCAATTTTTCATCTGCTTCAATTTGAGATACAGAATAATTCTGTATAAATAAATATTTTTAGAGCTAAAGTACTGCATTGTATCATTTTTGTATATACATGCAAGGTAGTACTGCATAGTAGACTATGAAGTAAATGATCTAATTTCTCTTTTTGAATAACCATATTTATGTTTATTACAATAAAAAAAAAGAAAACAGCTTTACTAATAGCTGTGGATGTTGTTTGCAAAAATATAATCGAATAAACATTTTGAGATGAACAGTTCCCACATAATTAATAAGTAAACATTATGAAATAAAAGAAAAACGTTAACTGATTTTATACTGTATTAAGCTTGTTTTTTTTTAGTTGTTTTACAGCTTTGTATACAATAAATAAAAGTATTGTATATAATGTTTTATAATATTTTAAACATTTCTAATAAATTCAATATTTGCTTTAAAGTATGTAATTAATTTAAATATAGCTGTTTTATTGTTTCAATCACCCTATCGAATGTCTTAAACACTGATTGATAATACAAGGTAATAGCAGGGTATAACGTAATTTATTTTTCCTAATTCTGCACTTTCAGCTATAAAACACTGTATAAGGAATTATAACTGGATATGTATGTATAGTACTGCATAACTTAATATCAAAAAGTGAATATTAAATGTAAACCTTTTATTAACACAATAGAGAATTTAATAAGATTTCCTTTCAGGCAAAAAAAATAATATAGCTTTCTGCAATAACGTTTTATCTAATAATCGGATTTTCATTTACTAGAATTGCAGCTCAATGACTCGCAGGGTAGATCTCAAATTTGCTAATTAATTTGTACAGATGATATTTTAAGTTTCGAAATCCGCCACAAAAGTACACTTCCTTTGAATAAACAAACTTGTTTTTTAACAACGAATTGGGATTTCTGACCCTCACAATATGGGTGGGGGTAGCTACAATCTGAAAAATATTCTCCCAATAGTTTGGTGAAGATAGCAGTTGAAAGTTTGGACCCCTTAACATTAAGTCTAATTTTTGTGTATTTCACTTTTTTTCGAGAAATTTTAAAGTTGTTCGAAAAGTCTTTACACATTCAAAACGTTCACATTTGTTCATTCAAAAATAATTCTGTGCAAAAAATAATTTTTTTTTTCAGTTTATTTAAAAACAGTTTAAAAAGTTTGCAAATTTTTAAAAAGTTTTATTGAGGACTATTTGACTGATTTTGTTCGAATTTTCTATTTTGTCATTCAAAATTACATTCTTTAGAAGTGATGGAAAAAATTGTATACCTTACAATTCATAATAATTATAATAATAATGCATTACATTATAATAATAATACAATTAATACACTACAATAATAATTATAAATGCTGAATAATTGTTAAAATTATTCTTTGAGTAAACTTATCTTTAGATAAGCAAATCATGTAATTATGTGAAAAAAATTTTCAATTCCCTTAAAAAAAGTCTCGAGATATAGCAAAATATCAAACCTCTGATCACTGTCTTTTACCAAACTATTGCTATTAAATTTCCCAAATTGTGGCTACCTTCCTTATTTTAAGGTCAGAAATCAGAATCTGAGCAAATACGAAAAACAAAAACATGCTAACTCCGACGAAGTACTTTTTTATTTCTTAATTTAAAATATCATCTGCACCAATTAATTATATTTTTGAGATCAGGCTCTTGAACCATTGACATTAAGTTCTAGTACATGAAAATCTTGTCTATGGAGGAAAAATTATTCAGAGTTCTGTTTTCATTGACACTTATTACATGCACTCTATATGTGAATGTGTATGTTATTTTTTTCACACTGTACGATTCAGTGGCGTACGCAGAATTTTTTCAAGGGGGGTGTTCATGATTTTCTGAAACTACTAAAAGAAATTCGAGTATGTAATAAAGCACTATTATTTCCCTAATTTAGACGGCTGGATAATTTGACTTTTTATTTCGACAACATTGTTTAGTTAAATTTTGTTTTGATTTTTTAAGTTTAAGAACATAATGTAATATCTTCTCGCATGTAATATCTTCTGAAAAAAGTCCAATGTCATATGGGTGGGAAGTAACACTTTGAGGGCCACTTTCACATTCATCAGATTTTGATGTGCTAGAAACGTTTTCTTCAACGGAAGTGACACATTTCTGTTCAACAGAAAAACTTACATTGGTACTAGATGCTGTCACCTCACTAATTTCAGGTCGTGATTTTTTCTCAAAATAATTAAAAATTGTTAAATTCTTGCGTTTTGACATCCTAAAGATCCAAGAACAGCAAGTATATATATATTGGCACAGAAGTATCCGCTATGCTACGATCTTAAAGCTTCGAGCTGGAATGAATAACTTCAACGAGCTCAGTATCTCCAATAGTATTGTTACTAATTTCTTCACTAGTCGAAATAACGACGATGACGGATTCGGCGATTGAATGAGCTTTTTGTTAAGACAAAACAAATCAGATTTAGCAACGAGCTCTGAAAGACAAATGGCAGAGATAACTCTTAGTCTGACTAACTAACTCCACTGTTCTCCATTCCCTCTTTTATATAAATTTTCAACTCCAAAATTCCCGAGTTGTCTCAAACACGACAGAACGTGTAGGATTCCAGAATCATCGCGTAACGACCTCGCGAATGAAAGCCAGTCTCAAAAACTATCGCGACTGGCAGGACAGAAAGAAACCAGTCCGTAACAGTATCACGTGAATTTGGTTTCAAAAGTACAACCCTATTATAGTAAATGTTTTTTCAGTGTTCTGAGAAATACCGTGAGAAAAAAAATTAGGCATAAGGCAAATAAAAATATATAGTCTTAAAAAATAATAGCCCGCATAATTTCTACTAAAATTTTCATTTTTACCATTTTGTCTGAGCTCAAGGGGGAAGTTTAAACCCCTAAACCCCTCCCTTGCGTACGCCACTGGTACGATTGTTATATTTATAAATATACATATATTTCTGTACAATGTTTAAAAGTTTTCATTTGGTAAATGAAGTAAATTTATTAAGACATACAATTACGGTAATCAATTTCTCATAATTCTAATTGCTATGTTATTTGTTTTAAAAATTTTACCTGCAATAGTTTAGATTAAGATGACTGGCAATCAGGGTTATTTGTAATGATAATTACCTGCAATCGCTTCTTGTTATGATTGCAAGTAATTGGAGCCTCTTTTTAACAGAAATTATTATTTGGAATCTTGATTTCAAACAATTTATTACTATATACTTTGTATAAGTAGTCAATTACAGTTGTCGTCAGTTCAGTGCCCATTTCTGTTGAGCAGTATTTCAAGAAATTATTCTCGACTAAGGAATAAAGGCTAAAAATAATGAATAAATTGTAATTTATTATTCAGGAAAATTTTGAATGATTTATTCATTATTCTGAATATATTTGATATCACGTAAGAAGCAAAACACAATTTGAAGAAGAATATATTTTCTAAGAACATTAAATTTTGAAATTTAACTGAAAAGTCCAACTGAAGAATTTCCATTTTTCTGCAGTTATTACAATTGTTGCTATGATGTGGATAATAATCATTTCATTATAAAGATGAAAGGGGAAGAACGATTCACGTCCATGGACTCAACCGTTTTTCACCCTTGATCTGTTATTGTAGTATATTAAAAGCCTGACTGACCAGAAGTTTTGAAACTGTGCTTAGAAATTTCTTTTTTTTTTTCTTTTACGAAAATCAATCTAAACAATCCAAATTACAAATGAAATAGAGATTGATATTTTTTAAGCAAAGAATTATACCAAAACTACAATACTGTAATGGGCATGCTGATTATTTTTTATTTTAGTTTAAATGAAGACCGGCAAAAAATTGAGGGGATAGGCAGTGGCGTAATTTTAATTTATATTTGGAAGGAGTTTTAACTCCTTGTGACAATTTATATATGGAATGATATGAATATATATATTTAGAGAGAGAAACATAATATAATTAGAAAAATAATAAAAAATTTAATGGGAAAATGCAAGCATAAACCTAGTTTTTTTTTAATCAAAGAAACTGAAGAATCGAAAAAAAAAAGTTTATTAGAAATTTCTATAATTTCATAAGTGAAATATTATAATTTCATAAGTGAACAAAAATACTATAACAGTAACAGAACTTATTATGTAATTAAATGTTTTAAATACTTAAATCTTTTGTTTCTATTGAGCGGTCTATTATCATCATAGTTGTGTGAAATAATGCTCACGAGATGCAATATATCAAATAAAGCTTCTTATTCCATTATTTTTAGTGCCCAGTGTGTAAAAATTTATTTCTTTCGCAATAGTGCTTTTTTATCTCAATAAAACGTTTTTATGCACTCCATATAGTCTCACGATAATTGCAAATCAGTCTTTCTAAAATTAAAATTTATTTAAAGTAGGATTTAAAATTTGCCTTTATATAATTTAGCTAAACCTATTTTAGTTCCTTCTGTTTAACACTATTTCTTTTAATGTTTGAGTAAATTAAATTTTATATGCGTAAATAAAAAAGCATATTGAGACTCCAGTTCAGAATAACACTAGAGAATAAATTTTTTTTTTCTTTTTGCACTTTCACTGAGACTGATCCTAACCCCTTACAGAACTGAAACACATAGGACCGCGAGCAAAAAAAAAGGAAAATATTTTATTTGTATAAACTTTTGCAGTACTCTAACATATTCTCTAGTTATTACTGTTTCGAGAATGTAAAGTAGCATACTGTTTCGAGAATGTAAAGTAGCATTAACTTGCAAAAATAAAACCTCAGATATGAACAGAGGGGGCTAATTTTTACACTTCCAAAACTAATTGCCTGAAGGGAATTAGTTTTGGGAGTGTAAAAATTAGTTTTGTAAAATTGAAAAATAATAATAATATGATTCTGTTACAAAAAGTTTCCTAGTATTTTAAATAGAATGTGATTACTTTTATAGATGAAATGAAAAGTATGATAAAGTTTCAAGCTACAAGTTGATAGTACAAAAGAAATATTTTTTTTTAATACTTCTGGGAGTGTAGTGACATATTGGCATCAATATCTCATATATATTTTTGATTAGCTTCATAAGTTTTGTGAAGATAATCAAATTTTATTTGTAGAGTTTATTACATTTTTCTTTAGTTAAGAAAAATTAATGAAATTTTGATTGTTATTTGCATATGAAATAAAACTTCATGGTTTTGAAATTATTGATATGTGTAAGAAAAAGTACTTTTCTATTACTCATTGAGGTAATGTAAGAGATATATTTATTTAACATTTATGATTTTCAGGTGATAGATTACCAGATTGGCCACATGATGTTGATGCTAGAATACAATGTGCCATAAAGTTTGGAAAACATCGTAAATTTATCAAGACTGGTGATGCGGTAATAGTAGTTACAGGATGGAGACAAGGAGCTGGTGCCACTAACACAATGAGAGTATTTTATGTTGAATAATTTTTAATCTACATCTTTACTAGTTGACAGATTTTATTAAATATGAATATTTGTAATTGATTTTATATACTTTTATACCAGAAGAAATAAAATATTTTCACATCATTTTGAATTATTATTTATCTGGAATAAAAATTTTAGTTTGTTAACTAATAGAAAAGCTTCCTGTCCATTCATGTTGATTGTTTACTTTTCAGATCAGAGTATGGCCTGGAATGGATAGTTATAATTTCTTCGTGCTAATTTGGGGGACCCCTAGGCAAAATTTAAAATAAATATCTTAAATTATGTATTTTTTGGTGAATGAATGAAATATTACTACCATAATTAATGCAGTTTGTACTGCTGTGAGCATCTTAAAAGATCTTTTTTATTTTGCAGTGTAATAGAATTGCCATTCTGTAATATTTTCTTTGTAGATAATTCTGTCCACTAATGGATAATGCTTACATTTCTACATTCAATATGCCTAAGTACAGAACTTTCTGCTAACTACAAATTCCTTGGGGCATAGTGGTTAAATTGTTCTAATCATATTTATTTCAAATAACATTTCAAATCTTATAAAAAATACTTCCAATATCATTTTATGATATAATAAAATATTTGCATTTTTAAGATGACTACACAAAGTATAATTCGGTTTCTGTATAAGAGTTTAATGATTCACTGAATATAAAATGAAATTGAACTTTTTCGAAGGGGTAGAAAATTTATTTTATCAGATCTATATCAATAAGAAATCCATTTTCTTAGCCGTCGCAGAAATATTAAAGTTCTAGCTTTAATAATTTAAATTTGACAAAACTAATATTTTAAGTATTTAAAAAAAAAATTACGATCGATAAAATTTTCAAAGAAAGCTAATAAAATGATGCATAAAATTCTTACTCTGAAATGAAATCATTTTCGAATGTAGAAAAATAACATTCATAATAACAAATACTGATAAGAAATTCTTCTGCAAATCAGACTTCCAGGGACTGTGCAACCTTAAGTGCAAAAAATCCCGGAAAATTTTTATTTGTACTACTTATTTTTAATCGAGTCATAAAACTGTATTTGATTTTTTTATTAATTAAGAAAAGAAGGGAAAAAAGCGTTTCGAGTCTTGAATGTCGTAAAAAGTGAATTTTGCTTTAAATAAATAAAAAAAATGTAATCCTGTAAGTGCTTTTAAGATAAATATCGTTCTTATCTAAGCAGTTTCTTCGTGTCCGCAGAGTAGTTACGAAATATCGTTGTTATTCAATAAAATTTTTATAAGTAGGGAAGTAGAGTTTAACCTGTTCAGACAAGCAAATGGAGTTTTTAAATTATCTTCTCTATACTTCTGCTTCAGTTTCGTAGGATTATTTATCATTATCTATGTAATATGATGTTGAAATTTGTTTCATAAATAACTATAGTTGTTTTTTAACGTCCTGCCTAACCATTAGATACAAATACATCAGGTGGATATAATTACCATTTTTCGACTTCATTAACCCCTTGTCTGTGACGTTCGAAATCAGTTCGGGAAACGCAAATGCACCAATTTTGGAATGGCCGACCTCAGTTCGGGCAAGAGAAATATCGGTGCTTCAATTCCGTGAAGCCCGAACTTAGTTTGTCCAATGCATGATATGTAATTTACGATATTTCCAATAAATTGCGAATTTTTAAGTATTCCTGAAAAAAATTCGGCAGTTTAGCACCATTTGTCGGATTTTTGTAATGTTGCAGCTCTTCCAAAATTTCCTTCAAACCACATTATGTTCGCTATGGCGGAATCAGACGATGATGAAGAGTACTTATCAAGATTTCAGATACTGATATTTCAGTTGAAGCTTGTGTGCCATGCCATGTTTTCACCATGTAACAAATATCAATTAGATGTTAATTCTTTTGAATGATTTTCACCTATTGAATATCTCTCCTTTTACATTTTTATAAGTTGTAAAATTAAGTTTAAAATTTTACACAAATTTTTGGTTGGATTTTAAATTACAGATTAAAGAAATCTAAAAGCATCTCAACACAATATATGCTTCAATGCAAAGCGCTTCATATTCCATTGAAGATTTGTCTTCATATTTTCCTGATAATAAATCTTTGAAGTGCCAATATTAGTTGAAATGTACAGTGCTCAAATAAAATAAATGGACCACCTTGAGTAACTTTTGATCTAATTATTATCGCTTTTTCACGTTCTAGGACTTAATATTAATTGCTCGAAGGGATGACTTCAAATATGCTAATTAATAAGTGCAGACGATATTTTATCAGGGTGGCCAGCCACCTGGAATTATCAGGGAATTTTTTTTATACTGGAAAAAACCTGGAAATATCAGGGAAATTTGGATAAAAACCTGGAAAAATCAGGGAATTTTAAAGAAAAGCTAGAAATTTTTTCTTTGATAATTTTTTTAATTTCACCAATTTAAGTTATTTACTAATTTTCTTAATTTAAATTATTTCATCCATTATACCCACCTTTTTTATACGAAAATGTATCGCCAAACAGTTGAAATATCATCAACTTAGCGATACTTTGCTTGCATCAAAATTTGCTCCATTGTTAAACTAGAATCTGAAGATCTCTGTTAAACTAGAATGCCACATAAAATTCTGCTACGGTTGCTAAACGAATGTAGAAACCTTTGACCGCTATGGGACTGTGCAATTTAGGAAAGATTCTGGTGGAGGTGGAAAAAGGGATTAGGAAATTAGCTTCTGTTTTTAAATTCTGTCCTTGGGCTGAATCCATTTATGGCTCAAGTTTGTTCCGACGCTTTGGTGGTAATTTTTTTTTCTATTTTGACAAAATGTTTTTGTATTTTTAACTTTATGAAATTCTCCTAAAATTAGTTGGTTATAATTTAATAATAATAGACTTTATATTGCACCCTTTTTCTGAAAGCTTTTCTACTCCCATTCAAAGAAATCTATAAATTATTTTTTCTCATCAAACCAACCAATCACATTTTTTTACAATCGCTAACAGCAATATTTGTCGTCGACAAATTTTTACAATTGTTGCATTAATGATTTTTGATTCAAAATTTTGGAATTAATAAAAAATTAAATAAAAAATCTTGCCAAATTGTCAAGATAAATTATTTTTTTCAAGATGATATGTTAAAAAAATAATATTTTGAATAAAATATTTTATGATACCGACACTTTTCTTGTACACATCCTACACTTTGTACAAAAAAAGAAACAAAAACCTGGAAATTTTAAGATTTTTATCTGGAAAACTTGGAAAAATCAGGGAAATTTGAAATCTGATTTGAGTGGCCACCCTGTTTACGTTACGAAATCAGACACAAAAACGTACTTTCTCTGAATAATACAAATTCGATTTTTTCGAAGGATTCGAATTTCTGACCTCCAAAATATAGAGGGTAGCTGTGCAATCTGAGAAAAATCGCAATAGTTTTGTCAGGAGAGCGCTCCGAAGTTTGGAGCCCTTAATGTTATTTCTCTATGTCTCGAGAACTTTTTAAGCAAATTAAAAAAAATTTGCACACAGTTATAAAATTCGTTGATCCAAAAAATAACTTTTTGTAAATATTTATTTTATTTAATAATGGTCAAAAAATTTTTCGAATTGTGAGGCATAATTTTTTTTTTGCCCCTCTTTAAAGAATACAATTTCACATGGCAAAATTCAAAATTTTAGCAAAATCGGTTGAAAAGTTCCTAAGAAATTGAATTTCAAAAAAGTCAAATGTTTAAAATTCGATTTTTTTTAGGAACTATTCTACAGATTTCGCTCAAATTTCGTATTTTACCATGTAAAATTATATTCTCTAAAATGATGCAAAAAATTATACACCTTACAATTCATAATTTTTGGATCATTAATTAAAAAAATTTATAAAAAGTAATAACTGTTCACTAAAAAAATCTTTTTTCATGGAATTATATTTGAAAAACGAATTTTATAATTGTGTGCAAAAATTTTTCAGTTCGTTTTAGAAGTTCTTGAGATATGCAAAAAGTAAAATGAACGTTAAGGGGTCTAAACTTTGGAGAGCTCTCATGACCAAACTATTGGGAACATATTTCCCAGATTGCGGCTACCCCCAAGGCATTGGGCAGTACCGTCTTAACGCATGGGCACACCCGGGCAGTGCCCAGGGGCCCCAGGCACTCAGGGGGCCCTTGAGAATCTTACCTTTTATAAATTGTATTAAAAAAACAACTAAGAATAAACAACTTTGCATTATATAATTTTTAAAATAAATTCCGAATAGCAAAATATGGTTTATTTTATTTTCACTCAGCAAAAACCTTTTAATGTAAACCTAAAAAGGTTGCGGTTTACGTGTAAATCTTCTAACCTTAAAACGAGATCTGTGGCAATCTGCTCTATTCTAAGCACATTACCCTAGTCCAAAACCTTTGAAAACAACCTTCTATATAAAAACCTTAAATCGAGGTTGACTTAAAGTTTTCAAACGTAAAAAAATCCTTCAGTAAAGCTAGTCTCAAAGGTGAAAATACTCTTAAACCTTTCTTTCCACAAAGTCTTGCATGCTCAGCTAAAATCCACCTTGTCATGAAATTTTAATGAGCAATGCAGTTAGTGTGACGTCAGCTAACTGACCATTTTACTTAAGTGACAACACTTATTTAAAAAAAAGTCTTAAAAAATAATTTGTAATCCTTTTAGGATGAAAGGTTTAAAAACTGCAATATTTTTGCCTTATTAAAAAAAGCTTTCTAGTACAAACACTTTCGTTCGACAATAAGAGGAAAATTCTGACAGAAGGTAACCGTAAGGTTGCATGCTTTCTGGGATATATATACTAGCGTAAAAAGTGCGAAATTTTTTTTCTAAGAATAGTGATTGATTACCATACAAACACCAATAGTTTGAATAGATTATCACTAGGAAAAATAAAAAGTCAGCTGAAATCTATTTTTCTTCGTTAAAATGAAGTTTTTAGGTGCTCAACTCCCTAAGTGATAATGTCTCTGAATATGCTTGAGATCACAGAAGTCAAGCATCACTGGCTACGGTCAGTGTGAGGGTGGGTAACCACTTGGATCAGTCTGCGTAGGGACCGAGGATGTGCGGTATGGGTCCTCGTTAAACTGTTCTACCGTAAAGTGCTCGACTTCGCGTGCAGGTCATTGTGCTACCGAAGCGGGTGTGCCATCCATAGAGTTGATATAGTAGGTAGAGGAACCAAGTCCGCTTTATTCCTTCCGAAAAGACACGCCACAGATAGCAAGCAAAGAGTTACAATCACGTGATGGAAAGAGTGCAATACTTGGCGCAGTATCACAAATGTTGGCGCACTAAGTTTTTAAACAGCTTTATTTCGATATTACCGATGCGCAAATAATCGGAGCATTTGAAAGACAAGTTTTTAAACAGCTTTATTTCGATATTACCGATGCGCAAATAATCGGAGCATTTGAAAGAGAGAAAAAATATATTTTCGTTAATCATATTTCTTTAATATTATTAAATGGGTTTTTAAAACATGAGGAGTTTTTTTTCTCTTAACAAATAATTTTTAATTAAAGTACTGCCTTTATTTAAAAAAATTCAGTTGTTCTCGTCTGTACCCTTAACACTATTCCTTAAAATTTATTCATTACATGAAAATAAAAAACGATATTCTGTATCACTTATATTTATTACTATATTCAGAAATTATTTTTTTAAATGTTTTTATTGCAAAGACCTATTTAAAAAAAAAAAAATTACTAATATATATTGTAATAACTATTGTTATTTTTTTAAAAAAAAATAATAACTTCGATACAAAAATTAGGATTTTTTTTTAATCTACCAGGGCTTAAAATGTGAATTTGAAAATGTTGCCCTTCTTTTTTAATGAAATACAAGTTCGTTTAAAAAATTAATTTAATCTTTACGTTTTAAAAGTTTTATCACTGTTAGATAAAACAAATTGTAAAATTAAACAGATTGTCTGAAAAAAGTTCGATGCTTAGAAATAACGTTAATGTTGCAACACTTTTATCATTTTTATTTATGCTCACCAAGAGACTGCTCGAGAGGTAATATCAAATTTCGGGGAAAATAAAACCCGTTTTTAGTAGAACAGATTAGTTAGAAAACATATTTTTGATTAAATTTAATTACGTTTGGAATTTTATTTATATATTGAATACATTAAATTATTTATACAATAAAGATTATTTACATTATTAATTTAGAATTTTGACTTCTTTTTTTCCTGACACTTAAAAGAGATATTTTCAAAAATAAACTGCTGTTGCATTTTAACTTAATACTCAACAATTTGTCTAAATATGAAATAAAATATTTATTCTAATATAAAAGTTTTTAGCTCCAAATAGAGAAAAATATAAGATTAAAAGCATTAAACTAATCAAAGAAAATAATAAAAGAGTTTAATTAGAAATTTTACTTTGTATTTCATGTACAATCTAATTCCATAAATTACTAGGAAGTTTAAATTGTACACACAAAGAGACTAGTAGAAAAGCTTTCGAAATTTAAACAAAAAATACTTAAATAAAAGAGAAAGTAATTAGAATTTTTACTTTGTACTAAATGTAGATTGAAACTAATGACGAACTTATAATTAAAATATCTTACTTTTATTTGTGATAGAAATTGCAATTTATGCAACTTTTTATGAGGTAAATTTATGCAACTATTATAGGTCAATGTATATTTAATAATTTTTATGCAGAAAACCAGTATCTTAAAAAGTAGCAGTTAAAAATATTTTACTTTACAAATAAAAGAACCATAATCATTTTATGGACATTAAGAAAATTACAATGCCCATCCATAAAAAATGTAATTTTCTTAAAAATAGTAAGTGCATTTAAAACTATATCTTTTAGCCAGCTGCAAATTAAATATATACAATCTAGATAAAGGTAAAAACAGTTGAAATTTTACAAGAAAGGTTCACGATGCTAAATCTTTGCACCACAGCCAGCTGTTAGCCTTGGTCGTCTGAGCAGTTTATTCCATACCAATGCATAACATGCGCTAATTTACTGCACTAATTTACTCCTATACAACTTATCCACTTCTATGTTATGTTTTCTAAATTTGTTGCACTAAATCAAACTAATTCTACGCTTTAATATACTAGTAAAATAAAGTATTTCCAATAAAGCAACTATTTTTAAATAAAAAGAAGATAAACAAGTACTTAATGATTATATTAAATATACCTTAATTTATTTTCTAAATAGTACATAATTTGTATTCATTTTATGTATAGTAACAGAATTATATAATTTTATTAAAAATTAACACTAAAACTACTATACACTATTTTATATTTAAATACTAAAAATATTTCATAGAATTTAATTATTCATCAAACATATAAGAATATACAAATAATTTGGTTTTTAAGCATTCCTATGTAATTTAAAAAACACAACTTCTTATGTACCATATTTTTTATTTAAATATATATATTTAAAGGAAACATTTTAGAACAAGATAAATATTGGGTTTTAGTAATCAAGAGGTAAAGATATACAAAATCTTCAGAATATACAGAAATGATATCAACATTTAAAGAGAACTAAAACAAAACCGAAAGTTTACTCAACTGTTCCTTGGCGCTAAAGTATCTCGCCAAGGAAGCCAACAAAGCTTTGCAGCTATTTCAGCTAAAAATAGAATATATATTGAAATATACTTAAACATTATAAGTTTAAAGTTTAAGAAACAATAAAAACTTATGTTAAATGCAAAAAAAGTGAGCAAAAACGAGCGTAATTGATTATTAAAGCAAATAAAATATGATTATCAGAGCATGACTGAGTATCGGAAAAATTTTAAAATCAATTTTAAAATAGAAAAAGTGAAAAAAAATGTCGCCCTTTCTTGTAAAAAGTTATCGGACAGTCCCTAGAAAACTTCTCCGTGCAGCAAAATGCTCAGGACTTTTGTACCATTCTTATTTCTGAATTTAAAAGACAGACAGTTAATTGCATCAGACGATCGCAATGCTAAACGAATGGACGGGAATCGAAGCGGTCTCAGTGAACGGCAAGTTTGGGCTACAGTCACGTGACTTTATCTTGTCCACGGGTCGGGGGTTATTCTACTCTCTCTACCCAGTATTTCAACTCTATGGTGCCATCCCCTAATCAGAGGATCAAAATTGTGATGGCATGTCTTCGGATCATCCTCCAGGAATGCTCCAGTGTGACGTAAATGAACTACAACAACAACTAAATATGCTTCTCAACCAACTCTGTTCAGTATTTATAGTTAATTAAAGTAATAATTGAAAGTGTTTCGAATCATACGACAGCAACTTTTAAACTGGTTATGTCTGATATGCATTGAAAGATGTTTAAATATTAATATTATAATAACTGACTTTTTAATAGTTTGACGAAGCAATTCATACCTTTTGAATTTTTTTAATTGCTATACCCTAGCCGCGATGGCTCAGGGGATAGAGCGTCCAATGAGGTGAACCGGGTTCGAATTCAATGATGGCTGGTCGATACGAATCTGCATCCGGCTTGCACAGACCACAGTGCTGACGTGAAATATCCTCAGTGGCAGACGGATCATGGGTTAGAGTCCCTTTGCCGTCAGACTAACCGTGGGAGGCTCTCGTGGTCTTCATCTCCATGGAATGTAAATGCTGGTTAGTTCCACTGAAAAAGTACTCCACGAAGCCGAAATTTCTCCCGATACTTGATACAAGAGCTCCTTAGTTTTCTATATTGAGTTCAAAAGTAAAAGGCTACAGAGTTGAACATTAGAAGTCGTAAACCCAAAAAACGGATCTGCTGTTCAATGACGGTTATGATAGAAAAAGAAATTTTTTTTTAACCCTTGGCCGGGATAGCCTGGTTGGTAGGGCACTGGGCCCATGTATAACAGTTCGTGGGTTCGATCTCCGCCGGCCGAAAACTCCCCGTGTAGTAAATGGTGACTGGTGCACGTTAAGTCTATCGAATCACAAAGTCCTCCATGTTCCCATAACAAGTCATACCTCTGGGGGTACTGATCCAGGAGTTTCCTTGTCTTCTGGATTGGTTCAAAATTACAAGGCTGCGGAATTGAACATTGGTAGTCGTAAACTCAAAAATTGGGTCGGCTGCTCAGCGACGGTTACAAAATAAAATACAAAAATTTTTTTTATACCCCTATGCTTTTGTATTTAATGTTGTAAATATTTTCATACTTTAATTTTTTCTTTATATGTCATTTATACTTGCTGCTAATGTAATTTTTTGTGTTTTATGTATGTTTTGTCTGTAGAATGTTTGTTCTACTCTCGTGTGCCCTGAATAGGGCGGGACGAGGTATCAATAAACAATACTCTTTATGCTTTGTAATTTACTTATTTTAATTAGCTTCTTCGTTTTGAAAATTACTTACTATTTGAGAATTGCAATTTGTTAGCATCTCATTTTTTTAAGAAAAATTATGCCTAGTTTAAAAATGCTTTATTTTATGTGCATTGAGTTTTTGGGGCTATAAAAATGTGTTTAACTTTGTTAAAATTATGGCATATCTTAAAAATGATTAATTTTATGCATGTGAAGTTTTTTAGTTCTATTTTAAACAGTATGAGATGTAATAAGGGCCCAAAACATTTCTGTGCCCGGGGGCCCTGCTTGCTATTAAGACGGCCCTGGCATTGGGGGTAAAAATTCAAATCCGTCGAAAAAAAGATATGTTTATTCAGAGAAAGTACCTTTTTGTGTCTGATTTCAAAACTTATAATATCGTCTGCACTAATTAATTAGCATATTTGAGGTTACCCCCTCGAGTCATTAAGATTGATTCCTAAAACATGAAAATGGTTTGATCAAAAATTAGGCAGGGTGGTCCTTTCTGTTTTGGCGCAGTGTACACAAATTGGATGAAGTGTATAATATTCAAAATATTTCAAAAATGCTTTGTTTGTGTGTTTATTCTGTCAAAAAAACCTTATTTTTCTACCTCTGCAATAATATTTCTGAATAAAATAAATCTTCTCAAGATCGTTTGTGGCTATAACAGTTGTGTACAATATGAAATTTTTAACATAAATTGCATAGAGAATATAATTGTATACATCTATTTTAAGAACTGAAGGAAGTAATATTATTAAAAATAGATTTATTTAAATATTGTGCAGTAATTTGGGCAAGGGAAATATTTACATTCAAACTCTTTTTTTTTTCGACACTGTAGAGCGCAAGAGAATAGAGCATGTATGGAAACATAATTTTTTAAACAAATACGTTTACAGAAACATTTTTTTTCTTTCGAAGTCATATTGAGAGGCATTTGAAGCCATTTAAAAATATCGCACTTGGATGTAATTGTTTTTACTATATTTTATTTAAAATATTGATTTTCTGCCTTTTCAGTAGAAGTTTGTATTTCCTCTATATTTGAATGATCAATTGATTTATTTAAATTAATTGATGAACGTTGAATAAATTAAAAGCATTGCAACCATCTATGCTTAATTTCTTACCTATAATCTTAATTTGATGTTAAAATGCGTAGATTAAGGCATTAAATCAGAACAATTGCGAGCAGAAATTCAAATAAATTGAGTATAGTTTTTAAAAGCAAATCAATCCTTTGTATTTTGCGATCATTCAATAAAATATAGAAAAAAGGCTTAATATATTGAATATAATATATTCATTATATTAAGATCCTCTTTTGTTCAAGCATTTTTCAATGACACAATAAAATAGTCAGTCTTACTTAAGGAAAAATATAAAAAAAATTTTCATGAAAGCAATATATTACTTAGGCAATAATGCGTACTATCACATGTTGTCAAATTATTGTTTTAATAAATAGTTTCTTTTCATATAAAAAGCAATGAATTTTTAAAGTTTCATGTTTTTATTTCTGAAAATTCTTTTGAAATTATGTATTAAGATTTTCATTAATTAATTTTACTTCATGAAATATTTATTGAAATATCAGGCAAATATAATGCGAATTGATTTTTTAAATTTTTATTTTAAACTTCATAAATGAAATCCTTATACTATTTACAATATTAATTTCTTGCACAAGTAACATATTTCATTAAATAATTCTCGTAATTTATTAACATATATATGGGATATACATATTAAAATTTATTTGTTTTTTTATCAACATAATGTTTCCTATTTCTTACTACTAAAATATTCCAAAAACTGAAAATCCAAAAAAAGAGAATACAAATATTGAAAAAAATTAATACTTAATTTTGCCTTATTAATCTGAAATGTATTGTTTCTTTAAAAAATTTTAATTTAAGTAATTAAAAATGTTTCAATCTTCACAATGCATTTGCTTTCTACTCCAATTTATTAACTTCATTTTATATTGAATTTGTAATCTCTTTCATTCAATTAATAACAAAAAAAATTAATTTACGAAACAGAAATGACAGAGTATTTGCTTGTGCACATTATGTTCATTTGTTCTCTTAATAGATGGCTGCACCAGTCATTCAAAATTAAGAATAATAGTTGCTTTCTGCTGAGCGGAATATTGTCAACAGATGGCACTGATATACGTAGAAATTTAACTTTTTGCGTGGATCATTTATAAAGAAAATACGTTATTTAGGAGATGTTAGGATAAGAAAGATTTCTCGTACATTATTTTTTTAGTCTCAGTCATATATCAGTCATTATATTAAAGTCTCAGTTTATTTTTTAAAATTATTTTCATTAATATAAGAACTTGCATAGATCTTTGGGATAGTATAAAAGATCATTAACTGGGAAATAAATCCGACATATAATATAATCACTCTTTATGTTTCTAAAAATTTTATTATTAACATGCATGAGAGTTAGTCACTCAACAACAAATTTTCATCATCGTAAAGAAAAAATCTTTGTTCATTTTATTAAAGAAAATAATTTCACTAAATCTTTTCCTGTTGAAAACATTTGATATCGTGCGTACTACATTTATTTATTTACATATTTTTTATTTTTTATACTTCCTGACAGAAACTCGGCTGGTCATGGAAAAAACTTCTTAAAATAATCAAAAATGAATTTATTACTACAATTTTATTTTCGCTTTTTACTGTTATGATAATGCAAACTGAAAATAAAATCAGATTCAGGAACTTTGAATACTCTTTTTTGAAACTATTGTACTCTTAGTAACAACTTTTTCCACAAAATGTACTTCAAGCAGCAAATGTACTTCAAAATTTACTTAATTTTTAAAAAAAAAAATTTTTTTTTTTTTGATGGTAACAATCTCTTGTATACTCATAGTTGAAATTCACTTTGACCTTGCTTGAAATATGGATTGTTCAGAAATGCTTGCTGTTTCACTAATCCCTCATTATTAACCATTTGGCGCAGACGAAACCTTTTCTCTTTTGTGTGTCCCTTTTATATATATATTTTTATCAGACAGACAAATTACAAGTAAAAACATAGTACTGTGCTTTTAAAATATAAAAACAATATAATAGTAGTTATTAAAAAAAAATCTGCCAGATAATCGGAATTTGTACCAAAAAAATAAAAAAATTTTTTTATTCGTATTCAAAATTTTATCGATAATTGATTTCGTAAATTCAAGAAATTTGAATGAGGAATGACTGATTCTCATAGAATTTAATTAAAGAAATCAAATATTAATTGTTAAAATAGCGAGAAAATGTTCTTATCTGCTTGGAATCGTCACAGCTTCTTCTATAACAAAAATGATTTGAAATAAAAAGTATCACATCTTTCAATAAATAAAAAAAAAATTAAAATAAAACATTTTAAGTAAACCCCTCTTAAAAAGAAAGCTCCCCCTCTTCTTAATTATTGAATCTGAATTATAACTGTTAAAATCGCGAAAAGAAAATCTTAGAAAAGAGATCTTAGAAAAGCCTTCCGGATAAAAGAATGTCTCTCAAGAAATTTTCCAATACATTTTCCTTGTTGAGGTACTTCTTTCACCGGGTTCTTTCATACCGGTGCAGTTTTTTTCAGGGACCTGTTTTTCCAGACTTTCTTTACCGCTTACCACAATTTTGATCGTAACCTAGAAGACAAAGGAACTTCTGGATCAAGCACTGAGACAAACTAGCGTACCTGGAGGACTTTTTCATGGAATTGATTCGCATTTGCGTTACATGGAGAGAAAACTCTAATGATGTAACGTTGCGCAGTGTACATAAGTCCCTATTCCATTTAGTGAAAGAAAATTGGAAAGGAAAAAAAAAGAACACCAAAAGAAACCAGCGGGGAAAAAGCACATCATTTGTAATTATATGGACTTAACAGCCAATACAATACAGGCTGTTAAATCAAAATTTAGTATAATTAAAAATTGAAAGAAATATAAATATTTGAAAGACATTAGATATTTTTAAAATTATTTACTTTTTAGACAGGCATACCAGACGACGTTTCTCGATTTATCAAGAGAATTTAAATGCAGATTTCAAATAGTAGTAGATTTTATGTTTTAACATTAAACTTGAAGTTTATATAGGTGGAGGTTGGTGTTAGGTATTAGTTGAAATGACTACGCTTTAGTAATAAATAAATTTAATAAAAAAAAAAAAAATAAGAAGAGATATGAAACAACAGCTCCGTCTGAGCGTTTTAGCTGAAGTGTTAAAAAAGTGGGGTGGCGCTGCTGCAGTGGAGGTTGGATTCCCACATATATATGAAAAAAAAATGAGAGAGAAGCTGATCGCCATCGGCAGTTATAAACATTAAACATATGTATAAATGTTTGAGCAGTAACATCCAAAACAGTTATCAGTTAAGCCGCAGAAGCCACACTAGCGAAAAATGAGTAGAAAAAAATTAATAACTGCTCAAATTTCCCTCGTCTAGCCTTTTTTATATATATATATATATATATATATATATATATATATATATATATATATATATATATATATATATATATATATATATATTGTTTAATTTGATTATTTCCAATTTATCGTTCATGCTGATAGGCGAAATATGAGGGGGGCACACTTTTCGTTTTTCGAAAACTGTATTCGTCTACTTTAAGTTTTATAAATACCACTATATGTATACATAAACACAAATTCAAATAAGAAATAAACATGCATGTAGATGCACTGTAGCATGCATGTAGATGCGTAGGTGCACTGTAAACATGCACTTAAAATGAACTAACAGCTTTCTAAAAACAAAGCTAAGCCTATATACCGAATAGAATGAGATAAAACAGGAATCGAATAGAGAAGTTTATTTATGTAACCAACATCGCTTAATCTTAATCATCCATAATTAGATGTATTGTTTCCTGGGTATTTTGAATATATTGTTCCCTATGTTATTTGGAATAAATAGGGATAGTTCCCTATTTATTCCCTGTGTATTTTGCTTAATTATAGCTTTAGTCCCCAGTCCATCATTCCTCCCACAGCCCTCATGAGGGGTAGCTAGATCAGGGGAAGTATCACGGCCTTGGAAATAACTATTTAACGTCAGTTACGTCAGACATAACCACCATAGGAATATTGTTTCAACAATAAATTATGTATACGACTATTTTTCGTCTAATGAAACGATGTGAAGATTAACAAGACTTCTTTTCAAGTTTTTTTTCTCTCTCTTTTTTAAATTTTTTTTTTTTAATATAAAATACAATTACAATTACAAATACATTTACATATAAAATAACCCTAAAAAGTAGTAATATCATAAAGAAATTTTGTCATGCTTTACTAAGAATATATTTTCATCTCTTATTCAATGCCCGGCAAAAGTAGGCAGAAATTTGCCTTCCTGGAGGAGTTTTTGATGAAGCTAACCCGCATTTGCGTTACATCGAGAGGGAAACCATGAGGACCTCCCTCAGTTAGCCCGACGGCAAGGGGACTCTAAACCATGATCCGTCTATCACTGAGGATATTTCACAGTTATCGGTGCAAGTCGGATGTGGAATTCGTACTGACCAGCCATCTCTGGGATTCGAACCCGGTTCACCTGATTGGAAGGCCCTGAGCTATTGCGGCTCTGCTAATGAAATTCAAGAAATTTCTGCTTACAATTATTGTGCAATTTTTATGTCACTACCATTAGAAAAATGATTCTAAAAAAAGTGCAAGTATTGGCAGCAAAGAAATGATATTTTTACAACAAACAAGCGTATTTTTTAAAATGTAATCAGTAATAAAACCGAATTTACTAGCAGCTAAGAAAATAGATTTGCTATAACTAAAGTGAAATAGACTTATCAAAACGAACAATGTGATATTTAGTTCATTAAACGGGAATTTAAATTTATTGAAATTTTTTAAAGTGGATTTATTTGTCTTATTAAAAAAAGTTAAGCAAAAAGTTGTTATCTTCGTTTAATAAAATGCATATAATAATGTAATTTATTTTCGATAAGAAAAAAAATTAACTTGATTTGTTGATAAAATTTTCAAAGCATGTTAATTTTTTCCATCAATATATTACTGATTTAATAACACTTAATTATTTTAATCAATAAATAAAACAATTAATGAAGCATTTGATTTATAAATACAAAAAAAATTAATCTGAGATGAAGACATAATTTTTTACTATCCCATAAACCGAATACCAGGTAATCTAGATCACATCTCGTCGCATACAACCTTCAGAATTACTATATATAAGGCCAAAAAAAAGCATGAAATTTATTACTCCAAAACTAATAAAAAAAAATTTTAAGAGTAAAAAACTGCTAAAAATCATAATTTTACAACAATTAGTTTTCTAAAAATTCAAAGAAGTCCAGAAAATTTAAATTGAACACACACACATATATATATATATATATATATATATACACTGCTGGACAATTGCTAAGGACGGATCACAAATTGCAATGTAGCATAACATTAAGCGAGACATGAAGCCTAGTAGGATAAAATATAGTTGCCACACTGTTCAGACATTAGAATAAAGAATATTCATTGTTCTGGAAAGTACAAAAGTTATGAAACATCTGAAAGAAAAAAAAATGTTCATTTGATGCTGCTTATGGAAAAATGGAACAATGCATCTAAATGTCAGCAGGCATCTTGAAGAAAGGTGTCAGTACGGGATATGTCCACTGTGGAGTGTGATGTAACATTCTACACGTCGTATCATACTTTGCACAACATTATTCAGCAGCTGTTGAGGCAATTTATCCCATTCCTCTGTCAGTGTACGGATGAGGGTGTTCTTGTTTGTCGGAGGATAGTTTCGACCAGCAAGTTGCCTACCCAAATCATCCCAAGCATTTTCAATGGGGTTTAGATCTGGAGAACGTGATGGCCATACGAGACATTTAATATCCTCGCTGTCTGGACAATCCTGAACAGCAAGTGTTCGATGACGTTTTGCGTTGTCGTTCGTAAAAACAAATTTATCACCGACAGCACCATGGAGAAGACGAACATGAGGAAGTAGAACTTCATCAATGTATCGTTGGCCCGTCATAGTCCCATTCGCAACTCCATGTAGGCGCATGCGGCCATTGATCATGATGCCGGCCCACACCATGACACTGCATGTCGGATATCGGTCCCTTTCCTCGATATTTTCTGGACGATAACCACTACCACTCTCGTGCCAGATCAGTTGGCGTCTACAATCCGATGACAGACTGAACCTACCCTTATCTGAGAATAGTACGCATGCCCAGTCCTGTTCAGTCCAATTGTGATGCTCACGACACCATTGCAAACTGGCAGTATGGTGCTGTCTGGTCAATGGGACACACACAACAGGTTTGCAGGCGTATAGTCCTCCGCCCCTCAAACGTCTGGCAACAGTTTTTCGGGAGATCTTTTATCTTGTGGCAGCAAGAAGCTTATTTGCCACCTACTGAGCTGTGGTGCGCTCGTTCCCTTTTGCTAATAGGACGATGTATCTGTCTTCTGCAGGCGTCGTACTTGTAACACGACCTCCCCCGTGCCGCCTACTACACATTCCAGTAGTTTTAAATAATTTCCACAGCCGTGAAACAATGTTGTGAGCGATGTCAAACTCCCTGACAACATGTGTTATTTTCCGCCCTTCTTTGATTTTTCCAATAATTCGGCCACGCTTAAAATCATCTAAGTGATATCGGGAAGACATGCCGAAAATTTCAAGTTCGTCAACTAAATCTTTCCTGTAAAACTTTGACTTGAAACAACAACTCTCCACACGCGTTAAAACCTTTAAAGGTCTTATCAGCGTTATCACGTGATGAAGAGACTTGAAAAAAAATTTGCATACGCATACCTCTTCTTACTATATCCCGCACTTATTCTAATTTTCCACATTTTGCTTCCTTTGATTTTGTGGTTGGTGTGGATGATAGTGTTATCCGTCCTTAGCAATTGTCCAGCAGTGTATATAAATGCTAATTATTCAGTGCTAGTTATTAATTAAGTTACGAAATCGGACACAAAAACGTACTTTCTTTGAATAAACATGCGTTTTTTTTTAAATATTTGGATTTTTAACTTTCAAAATATAAGGGGTAGTCGCAATCTGGGAAATATGATCCCCATAGTTTGATCTGGAGATCGATTCAAAGTTTCTACTCCTTGATGTTAATTTCACTTTTTGCGTTCTCAGTCATATTTTTGAAACTAATTAAGCAACCCAGAAAAAAAAAGTCGAGTTTTATACAAGCATACTTCTGATAGAAAGTGATTATATTTAATGCGATATTTTATTTTTTAGTTATCTTTTCAACAATTAATACAATTTCAATAATATGCATACGTATGCTTAAATTTGGAATAATATATTTATCAATTTCTTCAATATATATTTTATAAGGTTGGCTGCGCATACGTAGCCAACATTTTTATCATCTTAAAATTTCTCAACATCTTATATTTCGTCTTCATTTTGAAATGATTTTTTTTATTTATCTGGCAGCACGTGTTCAGCAGAACAATAACCAAATTTTTTATTATATTTTAAACTATTATTACCAAATATTTAATTATATTTTAAATTAATTATATTTAATTACATTTCAAAATTTTATTCTTTACGCTACTGCGTAGATTATTTTTTCAATAATTTAAAAATAAATTTTTAATAAATTTTTTTAGTACTTTAATTTAGGCTTTCCTTTAAAGTAAAATTCCTCTTTAAATTATTGTCAAGTTTTTAATAAAAAAAAGCTTAGAATTATTGCCAACTAGCAGACAATTAAATCTTGATAAGAAATTAAAAACATTCTGATGCTTTAAAATTATTCGATGTAAAACAGCTAACTTTTTACTACGCATGCTATTTTTTAGAAAATGAAGATAAATTATCGATTATGTATTTTTTAATTTTACTGTTTCTCGCTTATTTGAGTAATGAAAACTAAATGAATAAATGAATATGCACAGCAAAAAAAATATTGCAGGTTGCTTTGTTTTTTAAATGAACAAAACTTTATGGACATAGTATTTTATTTTGAAGTTCTAACTTATGCTCTCCCGCTAACTTTAAGAAAGTTGCCCTTTTAAAAAGGATAATTGTAAAATTTGCTTCAAAAAATTTTTCACATTATTTCTTAACTTTAACCCAATTTACTGAATTGTTTTATTTCAAAACCGTGCTAATTTTAGAATCATCTCAAACAATGGTTCTTTTTAAAACTTAAGGTTTTTTTTTAATGCTAAAATAAATAAGATATATTAAGGCATTTTTGGACAAAAAAATATTTTATTGCTGTAATTAGTATGTTCAGCAATTAGTTTTAATAAACTTTTCTTTTTTTTTTTTCACCGTAAAGTGAATCAAAAAATACTTCTACTGGTTAAACCTTGGCGAGTTAAACATTCAATTTTGCGTCGCTTACGCAGTCTTTTAATCGTAGAAATGTTTACGTATAAAATAATTAAGATAATTTTCTGCTCTATGTAAACTTCGTGCAGCATTCGCCTAGATTGCTAATCAAATAGTATTCACTGCTTTTAAACTCTTTGAATTTTTCTTCTTTTTTTTAAAAAAATGCACTTTGAATTTTTCTTTGAACTCTTTGACTCTTTTAAACTCTTTGAATTTTTCTTTTTTTTTCATAAAAAAAAGCTCATTAAATTTTTCTCTGAACTCTTTAACTCTTAGAATTTTTCTTTTTTCTAAAGGAAAAGATGGGATTTTTGAAGATGTACTAATCAGCATCTTATCTTTCAATTCTTTTCAATCTTATCTTTCAATCTGATGAAAGTGGCACGCTTGAGTTCGGAAATGACGAGTTATTAAAAAATATGTTTTTCAAAAACAAGGAGAAGATTAGATTTGTTGGGATTGATATAAGAATGGTTGTGGATACCTGAAATAATACATGTGCACATTTCTTTTTTCATTACTATTTATCAAAGTTGCAATTTTAAATAATTTCATTTGTGTTTTCTAAAAAGAAGGGAGAGAAAATGAAACTTCGTAAATATGCTGAATGTTTAGACAAAATTTTGCAGAATTGTGAAAATCTTTGAGAGATCTAAGCGACCTCCGTGACCACCCGTCCAGGCAGTGACCCTGTCCATACGTAGGAAAAAAAATTACATAGATTTTACTTCTAGAATCTTGAATTCGGAACAAGAAGAAAATTAAAATAAAACGAACATTTTCAATTTTGCTGTTTTTTCATTTAGTATAAGTATGAACCTTAGACATTTAAGAGCTTCAACACTCTTTCTTCATTTTTCCTCGCATAAACACGTTCGTGCAAGGGGGAAAAAAAACTAATACTTTGGGTAAGTCAAATGGTTTGTGTAGTTTACACTCCCCTTCTGTGAAAACGTTTAAAAAATTTGAGTTCGTGATTTTTACCGAATCATTATTTATGTTTTTATTGAAAAGTAACTGAATACCAGTTTTCGCATCAAGTGTGAAAAAGTAAACATCACTACAAACAAAATCATGTAACTGAAAGATTTTATGGTGTTGGATATCATCAAATAAAAGGATTAAAGACGATAACATAATAGCTAAAGTTTATTAGAATTACATCTGTTTGTTTACATCATGCTGAAGATCCAAGTTACAGTACTTATTTAAAGGTGAAAGTTGTAGCAAATGTTTTCATAATTGCATTGTATATTATCAATAAATTTAAGCTACTTCCAACAAAGGAAAGAGCATCCAAGGCTTGCCCGGGATTCGAACTCAGAACCTTTCTGACGCAAGGACAGTTCCCTGCCCCCTACACAGACCGGTCGGCTAAATTTAAGTAAAAGTAAATAAAATGTATCGATTGATGGATTGATAGTTATAGCAAACTATTGGTGATTTACAATATATGACAAAGGACATATACAAACACAATTAATGAAGAAAAAATAATTAAATTTTTTTATTATTATTGCCTATGCCTTTATGTTATTAGATTAAGCAAGACACGTTTTTAGCAGTTCATCCTATCAAGATAACGATTAACTGAATCATTTGGCATACTTAAAGCCAACTTATGATAAGTCAAAATTTACCACATTTGATTTTCTCCCGTTTCCCCTCTCGAAGGCCCGTAAAAATCCTTTTCTCTCTCCATTAAAAGATCAAACTATCGACGAAGTCTGAATTTGCAACAAATACTCTAAATGTATTTATATTAATATATTTAGAACCTATTAAAGCAGCAGAATCACCATAATACCAGTTTTGTCTATTACCAAAATTTAAGCAAATTCAATAATATGGTAATTTTTTTCATTTCTCCAAAACGAAAATTAGAGCTACATCCCATTAACTTTGCTTTTTAACATTGAGTTCTTTTTTTTTTATAAGATATTAACAAAATTAATTAAGCATTAATAGAGTCAAGAATGATAAGGCAATTTTTTACAGTTCCTTTAAAAAAAGTACCTTTTCTCCATTTTCTTTGTTTTTTTGTACATAGCTTATTTTTTCGTTTTAATCAGTATTTATTACAATAATTATTATTCATAAGCATCATTGGTATGGCGAATTTTTACGTTTCTCATAAAAGATATAGTACTATTGATTTTGCTTTTTAGTACTAAAGTTTTTTTTTTTTTTCACATTTCAATTTATACTCCCAGCAGTTAACGCAGAAAACTAGATACAACGTATTACAATGTTTTATTACTCAATATTTCAGTTTGGGCTGCTAAATGTTAATTTTACTTTTTGAGTAGTTCATATCTCGAGAACTTTTTTAGCGAGAATGCAATTTTGTTTTTAATTTTGCAATTTGTAATTGCGTTTCAAAAAACTTGTGCATACAATTGTAAAATTTGTTTACAGAAAGATACAATTTTAAAATTTCATGTATGCATTTTACGTATATAATATTTAACGCATTTTCATGTTGTTGTTGTTGTATGCCTGTTTAGGCAGAGGGGTGCCATTGTTCTTGTTTTTCCGTGGCGTCATCTATGACCAAGAATTTGACTTCTGCCACACTCATACGTAACACCCGTTTATAGGGCGGACCCATTCATACATCCATTCATTCATCCACAGATCGTAATTTTGACCTGAATCAGAAAACGATCGATCTCCAATCTAGTACCCCCAGAGGTATTGATTTGTTATGGGAACATGGAGGACTTTACGACTAGACAGATTTAACGTGCATCAGTCACCATTTACTACACGGGGAGTCTTCGGCCGGCGGGGTTCGAACCCACGAACTCTCGGACATGGGTCCAGCGCTCTACCAACCAGGCTATCCCTACCAATCCATTTTCATAATAATATTTAATACACTTGTTTATACAAAGATACAATTTTAACATTTCACGCATAAAATAATATTTAATGCATTTTTATTATAGTGGGTCAAGCGGTTAGCGTGTCTGACTGCAGGGCCAAGGGCTGCGGGTTCGAATCCCACTCAAGGCAGGGATGTTTCTCTCTGTGTGTTGTTTTCGATTGTGTGAATGTGGCCCATCCTATAAACGGGTATCTGTGGCGTGGGTAATGTTGCTCGCCTCTGTGACATAGATTCACTGGGTAATACTTCCGGCATCTTCCTAGGCGAAGGACGTAAAAGTTGAGTGTCTGCCATTCGAAAAAAAAAATTTTTTTATTATTATTTTTCATGATAATAATCGAATAATTTTGAATGCTTTTTTTTTCTTTACAATACCCACCTGTTTAAACATCCGTCCCGCAGTGGACTGATCGTTAAGACACGGTTCCCAGCAGATCACCGAAGTCAAGCATCACTGGCTGCGGTGAGTGTGCGGGTGGGTGACCACACGGATCAGTCTGCGTAGGGACCGAGGGTGTGCGGTATTGTTCCTCGTTAAACTGTGCTACCGTAAAGTTCTCCTCTTCGCGGGCAGGTCGTCGGGCTACCGAAGCGGGGGTGCCATCCCCTCCTCAGAGGATCAAAATTGCGATGGCATGTCTTCGGATCATCCTCCGGGATGTTTCCCAGACCGTCGCCAATAGCCCATTGTGCAGCTCTAGTACGACGTAAATTAACAACAACAACAATTTAAACATCCGTCAATTCAGGCATATACAGGGCGATTTTGTTGGCCTCTCTTTCAGGGGCACCATATTAGGTGGGCCATCGTCGCTCCCATACTGAGGACAGATAGTACAGAGAAAGAAAGAACATCCATACCATGCCCGAATCCATGTCGATTCGAACCCAGAACCTTTCTGATGCAAGGACAGTTCCCTGCCCCCTACAAAGGCCCGTCGGCATTTTGAATTCTAAGTTACACAAATTTATGCATTGTTTTAAACTAAGTACTTTCAAACAGAAGCTCAAATACTTCTTAAATACTTCTTGAGATATAAGAATTTAAGACGGCCGCTTTAAGATTTATTTGAGAATTTGTGTTTAATTTTGTATAGGAATTACAATATTTTATTATTACGCGATTTTTCTTTTTAGTTCTGTACTGTAGAAATTCCACTTAAAAATTGAAGAATTTTTTACGCCTTCAGAATTTTCAGATAATTATATATTATATCAGAAAATTTTACAGATTTTCATTTTTATGGGATGTTTTTTTAATACAGCAAGTACGAATTATCTTATTAAATTTGAGAATTTTTTTACATTCAGATATTTAAAGGAGAAACAGTTAATTTTCAACAAAGAAATTTCACGGTAGAATTTTCTTTTCTAAAGCAAATCATTTATCGCATATTGGCATGCTATACTTCAATTTGTATAATTGTTGCGTAATTTAAAAATTGATCATGATGTAGATCTTTTTAAAATGGTTCAAACGCTAAGCGCTCACAATTTTTCTTTCTATTATTATTCTGTTTTTAAAACAGAATCAGTAGCAGTAATGCTTCTTACTAAGCATTTCCTTTTCTTTTTTTTTAATACATGAAGTTCTATCACCTGCTTACGAAACTCGCCTACCTCAATGATCATCTTTAGTTTCTGTTTTAAAACAAATCTTTTTGAAAAACAAAATTTAATCCATTCTTTTACATATCTTTATTGATGTCTAAGATTCATTTAAGAGGCAATGAAATTTAAAACTAAATTTGAAAATATTTAAAAAAAAAAAAAAAAAGATTTTTATTTTAATTGCGACGAACAAAATATATATATATATATATATATATATATGTATATATATATATATATATATATATATATATATATATATATATATATATATATATATATATATATATATATATATATATATATATATATATATATATATATATATATTGTTAATCTTTTTTCGTGTAAAAAAACCTTTAGGGATACTTAGCTATTTGCAAAGGCGCCAAGTTTAATTTCAAAGTAACCCCCCACCCCCTATTTGACCATCATTATAATCAAAGTCACCCCTTCGTTGTCCCCCTGCTAATTTTGACTGTCTTAGTTGGGGCATATTGTGGGTGGAAACAAATTTGCATAAAAAATTCATTTACGTTTTAGTTCATTAAAAGAAATTTCAGTAGAATATTCCTTAGGAATCTTTTGCAAATTTGCAGACTTTTTTTTCGAATTTGATCTTAAAATTAGATTGTTACTGTTAAAGTCAATATAAAAAAAGCAAAAATCAAAGGGTTGACACTTTCTTACGCAAGTATGGGAGGAGGTTTGTGATTTGCTAATTTATTTGACTCCAAAACTGTTCTAAATTCCAACACTTCAAAATTTTTGCTTCAATTATGTATTTATATTAAAATATGTATTTTTAATTTTAAAAACTTATTCATGTGATAATTTTCTTTTGTCATACTTACGATTATTGCCATATGCATATGATTGTATATGCATTTCTTATATAAATATATATATGATTTATTTTCTGTGATTCAGTTCTATTTGCATTTTTGATAAATGCAACTAAAAATTTTCTTGAAACACATGTCTTTTCAAAACCTAAGTAATAGTGAACCATGGTCGGAACCAAATGCAAGGAAATATATTTCTTTCGTTTGTTTATTTGCTTGGAACCTTTGACCTCTTCGAGAATGGCGAGTCATATTATGCATTCTCAGGGTGGCCACTATCAGGGTAAAAAAAAAAAAAAAAAAAAAAATGGTCGCTAAATGTTTCAGTTTATTGGGAGGGAGGAGTAATAGTAGTTTGATTTACTTAATATATCAATACTGAATTCGAAATAAATATTATACAGTTTTAAACTAACACTTATTGGATATGTAAGATTTAAAGCAAGAACCAGCCAAGCTCAAACTACCGCTTTTTATTTTTTCCGTCCTGATTCCGTATAAATACATTTATATGACTCGCCTGTCCCGAAGAGATTAAAAGGTGGAGAGAAATTATAATAATAGAAATTATAAATTGGTATAAAATGTGTATTTTCGAAAGGTATTCATACGATCTATTGAAACATTCTGTGTAAGATTTTTTTCAAATCTAAGTAAAAATACCTATGAGGTGTAACTACGGTCTATGAATAGACTCGACAGTTTTAAATATAATACGTTTAGTACTTCATAAACAAGAGTTACAAATGCAATTAAACTAATTAGAATTCCATTTCAAATTAGTTTACAATATGAATCCTAAAAAAGTTATATGTATGATTTAATTTTTTAAAAAAATGAAAAATAATTGAATGGAAATATTTTGTGTGAGATTGTTTGAAAAAGAAAGTAGAAATATGAATGAGGGTTAACCACGCTATCCACAATAGACTTGCCAAAAGTAAGTTATGACAGGTATAAAAATAAAACATTTAGTACCTCATAAACCAGCGTAACAAATGCGAGAAAATATATTTCCTATTCTATTTTATTTGATTAGTCTAGAAGAACCTTTGAAAGATGAGAAGAAAAGAATTCTTTAAAATAAACAAGATGGACAAAAATGGGGGAAACAGGGGAAAGAAACAGAACGTGTGGAGTCGCTCAATAATTTTTCTTGGCGGGGAGGGGAAGGTACTGCCCCCCCCCCCCCAGATTTTTTTTTTCTCCCTATCTGATGGCAAAATAAATCTAGCTATCAAACAGCCCATTACTCCTCTCAGCGGGCTACAACAACTGTCATTAACTTTGAGCCAATCGCATGGCCCGTCCCATATTCTGGGGAAGGATACAAGAGAAGGTCAAGGATTGGTCAAAAGAGTGAAGGATGGTTAAAGAAATGTCTACAATTTTTGGCTCTTTATCGGTCTCAAAATGAATTTTAGAAGACCCACAAAAGCAGTCTCCAGATGATCTCAAAAAGATTGCAAGTTGTTAAGAGATCCGACACAATTATTATTATTTATATTTTTGGAAAATAGCCTTAATTAAAATTTTAATTTTGTTTCTTTCTTGGGGTTCAAGTAGGGGTCGCAAAATTATAAATCTAAAGTAAACTTTAAAAATTTATAAAATATTTTTTTTATTTCTAAATAAAGGCTAATTTGAGCACAAAAACCTAAAATTTTTCTAGGCCATGTTAATAGCTCTACAACAAATTGTAGCGCATAAATATCAAAATATTTTATTTTCAAGATCAATAATATAGTTACCTGTGTTTTGAATTAAAAATTTAAAAAAATTTCAAACATGCAATTAAATAAAACTAAATATACTGTTCAATATTGCATTTCTAAAAGAGAAAATTTTAAACGTTCTTGCTTAAGATATGATGAAGCTAATAAATTTACACTTTGACCTCAGTTTTCATTTAAACATTCGCTAAAAAATCTACAGACAAAGAATTTGAAATTAAACTTCTTTTTTTTTTTCTGAAGTGTGTTAGCTTAAAAAATTTTCTCAATAACAATACTTTTCTAAATTTTCTGAAAATGCCATTTAAGTGTTCAACTGCCTAAAAACACCTGTCAGCCAGTGTGTATATATATATATATATATATATATATATATATATATATATATATATATATATATATATATATAAAAACTAAATTTTGACACAGGTTCTTTATGAAATGAAAACTAATAATGTTTTATTTTTCGATATTTTGTAATTATCGGAGTGATTAAGCGTAACTACCCGAAATAACAGTAATGTTAAATAAAACGTTGCCATCAAGTTAGAAATCTTCAATGTGTTCCTTATCAAATGATAAGGAAAAACAGTTTCATTTTGATATTTTGTAATTATCTTGGTAATATGGAGTAATCATTCTAATTGACAGTAATATGAAATAACTTGTTGCGACCAAAATGGAATTCTCAAACTCGTACACAATGTTCTTTATTAAATTATAAATTTATATTTGAAATTATTATTATTATTTTGATATTTGGTAATTCTTACTGTATTTAGCCTATCTGACAGTAATACTAAATAACAGGTTCACACTGTTTACCACCTCGTGTTTAGTGCTGCATAGCCAATGCCAGCTCTTAACTAATTCTACCACTTTCACTGAAGTTAGAAAATTAAAATTTCGATTATGTATGTTTTAGTAATTAAGTAGAAAAAGTTTCATTTTGATACTTTAATTGTTTGAATAATTAAGAAGTAATTAATTTAATTGGCAGTGATTCTAAATAAATTTTTTTTATTCAGATAGAAGTCCTAAATTTAGACCAAGTGTTCTTTATGAGAAAATATAAAAACTAACAAAGTTTTATTTCGATAGTTTGTAACTATTAGGGTATTTATTAATATTGATTATATAGGGTATTGATTGCATGTAATTATTAGGATTGAAAATACTACTTTTGAAAAGTTTGTCACAGAAATAGAAGAATAGAAGCTTCAAATTTTGAGCATTTGTTTTTTTATGAAAAGAGAGTAAAAATTAAAAGAAAATGTATTTAATAATTTGTATCGTTTATCAGGAAGCGTCGAGAAATGCGTAGTATATTCAAAATTAAAACAGATGGTCACAGAAAACAGTTAGTTCTTAATAAAACAAAACCAAATTTATTCTTATAATATTAATGTAGATTTAAAAAATATTTTTTATAGAATATCATTCTTATATTATTGCCCAGTCCCCCCCCTCCCTCCGCAGACATTGCCCTGAATAACTTTTACTTGAAAGATCTCTCAAACGTTTCAATTCTATTATGTTTGCGATTTAGTACTAACTATAGATTAAATTATGACACAAAAACGCACTTTTTCTGAATACCCCGAATGAATTGCGTTTTGGTCTTTCCAGATAGCCGCAGTCGTCAAAATTGGGTTCCAATAGTTTAGTCAGGTGATCTGTAAAATGCCTTTCACGTAAATAATGCTTCTATAGCTAAATCTTGGGAACTTTTTAAGAGACACATTTTTGAACACAATTTTAAAACTTGTCTATCCAAAGATGTAAAAGATAATTTTTATAAATTATCTACAAGAAATTATAGATATTTTATTACTTATAAGTAAAATAAACAATATTTGAATGATAAGTAACTTTGACTATGTAACTTTTAATGGTAATATATAAAATTTGAGTGGTATCGGCCGTATTGTTCTTCATAAATAAATAATTTAAAAAAAGGAAAAAAATTAATTCCTTGAAATTACATTACTCAGATCTCAGGTTAAATAATTTTTGTCACTGAGTTCAAAAAGTTTCTTATATAGATTGAAATACTCAATAAGGAAAATTAACATGAAAGCGTCCTCATTTTCGACGGCTATCGTACCCATTGGTACCTTTTTTGGAAATCGCTGTTATTCCCACTATTGTGATTTTGAAAAATTCAAATCTGTCGGGAAAAAATATGTTTATTCGGAGAAAAAACATTTTTGTGTCTGATTTTGCATCGTTTTTAAAAGTTAGCATTAATTAATTAGCTCATATTTACTTCAACAGACCATTAACATTGGTTTAAAAAATTCGATCAAAAAAAAAGGAAAAGTTAAATGGATATTTTGCTTTCCACATATTAATTTATTGAAATTATTTTCATTATTTAATAAATAATGAAAAACTAATGGGTTTACAACTTAAAATATAGTGTAAACCAGACCTGAAAATAATCCCTTGTCACGTGGCGACTCAGCAGAAAAAGTTGCGATTTTACTAAGTAACCAGTCCTTTTTTAAATTTTATTATTATTTTATTATGCATCAGAACTATTTTATTATAGATTTATTAGAAGGCTATTCATTCTATTTTATTTACCACTTCCTAATTTGAAATAAAAATCATACTAAAGTGGATTAGTTAGGTTAAAATGAATGTGAAAGAAAAAACAATTTTGTTACATTAAGTACACCATGTTGCGATCAGTATATGTTATTTTGATAAATATTTACCTGCTTCTTCCACTAAGCTCTACAAATGTTACTAAGGTTTTCAATCGATGTTCAAAAGTATATAATTATAACATTTGATTAAAAAAAATAATAACATATATTATATAAATACATATTATAAAGGAAATTAGTCTTTTCATATATAGAGTTCTTTTGTTATATGTAAAACGGGAGCTAATTTATTGCACTGAAATTGCACCTTTCTTCTAAAATAATGAAATCAAATATATAAACGTCTCAAAAATTCGTTATAGGGCAATAACTATTTTGTAACATATTTTAAATGTTATTTTATGTTTTGATGAAAAGTTTGTTATAGGTAGCAATTCGCTGTAGAGAGACTTCGTTGTAAGTCTGCTTTATTTAAAAGCTTATAATTTGTAACCAAATTATGTGCTAGTACAACCAGACTTTCAACAATATGCAATTTTTCAAATAAATAGAATATCACTTTTTACTTCTTTACGGTTGTATCACAATCAGTATTTTTAATTTTAGTCCTTAGTCAGTTTTTAAAAAAATATCTTTTTTTTCGCGTTAAGAGAATTTTTGAGTTTAATCAACATTGGTTAGTATAAACAGAAAGTTTTTATCAATCTAAACACAGACAATGAGCATAATAATAAAAAAAATCAATGGATTTTCTTGTACTAGAAATCAATTTAATGGTTCGAGAGCCTTATTTTTAACATGCTAATTAATTTCTACTGAAGATCAAACAGAAAAACGTTTAAGAAAACATAAAACGTTGATGAAATTAGACGCAAAAAGGTTCAAGCAAACACAAAAACGTTGACGAAATCAGACACAAAAACGTTCTTCCTCAGAATAAACATACACTGAGAAAAAAAAAAGTATTGTAGCCAGAATATAGTCATATCAAAACCTCCTAGAGCCCCTAGCCTCCTTCGGTCATATTTAACGTGTTCGCAGAATATGGTCATACTTACCGAAGGTAAATAGATATTTTTTAAATAATTGATTAATATGCAAAATTTAATTTGAAGCTGGATGGAAGGAGTTTTTAATACTGTATTTTTCAAGCAATTTTATAATGCATATTATTATAAATAATGTATCTATTTTATTTCATTTTATAACCGTCGTTGAATAACCGACCGAAATTTGGGCTTACGACAACTAATCTTTTTTAACTACGTAGCCTTGTAATTTTGAACACACTCCAGAAGACATGGGAACTCATGGATCAAGTATTGGGTGAAATTTTGCCTTGGTGGAGGACTTTTCGATGGAACTAACCAGCATTTTCGTTACATGGAGGAAAAAAACTAACACTTCCCACGGTTAGCCTGACGGGCTCTAATCCATGATCCGTCAACCACTGAAGATATTTCTCGCCAGCACTGTGGTCGGTGCGACCCGGGTGTGAAATTCGTATCGAAAAGCCATCGCTGGGTTTCGAACTCAGTCACCTCATTGGAAGGCGAATGCTCTATCCTCTGATCCTACACGGCTGTAATAATGTATGAATTAACAATAGTCTCTCAGGGACACAATCATTTGATTAGTTAAAAGCATTAAAATAAATAATAAAATATTTCGGTAATTTTCCATTTCGCCGGCTCAGTTGCCATTGCAAACATACTGAGGGCAAGTAAATTCATTCTTTCCTTTTTTTGATTAAGAGACCATATTTTTTTTTTAAATAAATCGATAATATAGCGTAAAATTACTTAAGCCGGCAAAATGGTAAAGTACCAATATTTCAATTTAATACAATTTTTATTGAAAAAGTATTATTTGTATATTATTATATCACAATAGAATAAGTCTAATAATTAAAATTTCGAACAATTTTAGAATTGCTCAAGAGTCCTTGAAGAATACTATGAAGTGAGTTTAAACGTATCCTTATCTTAATAATTGTTCTTAAAACTATCTAATTTTACTCGAACAAATATTTTATTTCATTAAAATCTGGCTCCATAGACCGGATTGTTAAATTCATTAACTTACTAATAAGATGCTTTTACCGGTGCTCTTTTTCCGATGCTTTTTCTTCTTCTTTTTCTTGACACGTTCTTTTTTTCCTTTCAAATACATACTACGTTCCAGAAAAAACTGATTTTCAGAAT
This sequence comes from Parasteatoda tepidariorum, assembly GCF_982258835.1. Taxonomy (NCBI): domain Eukaryota; kingdom Metazoa; phylum Arthropoda; class Arachnida; order Araneae; family Theridiidae; genus Parasteatoda; species Parasteatoda tepidariorum. Next base: position 6,407,398 of record NC_141766.1, read on the forward strand.
TGTATTGATAAAATTTTGATCAAAATAAGAAAAAATCTTTCGAAATTTTAAAATACCATACGCTATCCTTTCTTCGATTCTAATTGGAAAAAGATCTTATATTTTACATGTTTAGAAAGATATGGTAGAGCACAAACAACATTTAACAATTTCTTTGTTAAAATTAAATATCAATCATTGAAAGAATATTTATTTTTTGTCAGCTGAATTTGGAGTCAATTGTCACACTGTTTCTGATTTCCTTCAATAATAATTCGAGGAAGTTCAAGTGGGTGATTTTTAGAGTGGATAAACCACGCCTTTGTTATGGTTGACCGATTTCACCTTTATGTATCAAATGCCAACTTTTCTTTCAAGTTATCTTAGAAGGACCACCCCCATCCTTAACCATTTACTGTACCAACTGTCACGGGTTTCTCTAGTTGCAATGTGATGGATGATTCCTAAAGAACTGCATAAAGGATGAGAAGTCAAGGTCAAATTTCGTGACTATTGATGATGAGAAATATTTTATTTGTGCTTTCTGTCAAGAAACTAAGGGGAAAAAAATTTCCTTTAAATTTAGCACCGTGACCTAATACATAGGTAAAAGAAAAAAATAGCTCGGAAAAATTGCACAAGGAAAAAAAAAAAAGAGTTTCTTTTAAGGTACCAGTAGACAAAATTTTGAAATTTTTAATTTAGATTGCGTGTATTATATGCTGAAACACAATATTAATACAAAAAATTATGACGAAAAAAATTTTTTTAATTTGGTAAAAAAATGATGAAAAATTGATCTTCTTTCAAAATCACATAAATTTGCAAAATTTTTTTATTTTTTTCATTATTCTTGCCTCATTAATACTCATAAAAATTCAACTTAATATAGTGCATTTAGAATAAGGGAAAATAAACGAAAAATTAGTTTTGAGAAAAAGATAAAAAAGACACAGTTATCAATTTAATAACTAATATATATATATATATATATATATATATATATATATATATATATATATATATATATATATATTAATTATTCTAACTTGACGTAGAAACAAAATCCAAAAGGTATTTGAAAGAGAATAATTCATAGTTTTATTTTATATACATAAAAAAATAGAAAAAATGGATTTAAAATAATTGTAATTAAATTTTAAATATTATTATTTTTTAAAAAAAATTATTATTCATAATTTGAAGTTACTTCTTTTCACACTTCTTTTCATTCCTAATTGCATTAAAATGAAACTTTTTTTTCCCACAAAATTGATTCTTTGAGAGAATATAGTATAACAAGAGATATACTAATGAAAAAATATTAAAAGTTGCTTTCTTCAAATGAAATGTATATTAATTATTTTTATAATATTTGAATAAAAAATTAAATTACATTATTCGTTGAGTAGATCATAGAAAATATATACTTACAGCCTTAACAGTTTTTTCGAAGTTCAATCAGGGATCGATCAAGACAAATTTAGGCCCAAGGCCCACAAAATTTTCCGGGCCCCTAACAGAATAATTTGAAATTAAATTTCTGAAGAGTAGTCCAAACAATAAAAATAATCTATTGAACTGCATGATTCAAGAGAAACATTCCAAAAAAATTTGAAAGGAGACAATTGACGATTATATTTCTAAGATAAAGTTTGCGCATCTAAATATTAAAGCAAAATATAAGACAACAAAACGATGTTGTATGAAAATAAAAATAGTTTGGTGACCACAAACAATTAAAATCGTGATTTTGCTAAAATCTACTGATTTGCTGAATTGTTTTAAAGATTGTAGCCTTCCATCTACAAATTTACATAATTGTTAAGAATAAGCTTTTAGTTCTTGTTGACACTAATTATGTATAAGAGACTTTGCAAATATGCATTTGCATTGCAAGCCGTTGGAGTAAAAATTGCACCAATTAAAATTGTACTCGCTCAGCTCGAATTTGATTAGTGCAATGTTTATACGAGTTTGGTTTATCACAATATGAAGAAAATTTGAAATAAAAATGCCTTTTTTCAGATAAACTGTTACTTTCAGTATTTTTTTTTAAATAAAAGTAATATTGTGTGTCTCAAAAATTAGAAAAAGTATTTTTTACTAATTTTTGAGGCCCCCAGAAAGTGTGGGCCCTAGGCCCGTGCCTATTGGGCCTAGGCGATAATCAGGCCCTGAGTTCAATATGATTGACGCTAACTGAATAAAATACTTTAAAAATATCTCCGAAATTTCGCTGCAACCCAATACAACGGTAACATCAGAAAATCTAAAATTTTGATTATCGGAATCAATTACTTCGGATTAATGAGGTTTTACTGTGTTTTGAATTAAAGAAGAAAGGCTTTTTTTTTTAAGAGGCTGAAAAGTCATACTTTTAATCATTTTTAATCGTTCGCAAAAAAACTGATGATGTTCAACAGTATCTTTGAGACATTTAAAATATCAGAATTTGAGAGAAAAATTACTTTTAGATTATCTTTTAATTTTTTCTAACAGTTTTGCAATAATCTATTTTTTGAAGGCAGTTAAAAATTTTCTGATTTCTTTTTTAAATTTTCGATAAATATCCTTGTCTTTTGTGCAATTTACGTTATAAGTATTTTTTGCCATCATTGAAATCAGTTTTCAACAGTTTAAACTGTAATAAAATTAAATTTTAAAATGTCTGAAAACTAACTAACGTGTAATCTTAAATGCCTGATTCAGAAATCATAAATCACAAATTTCGATTGCTTTGAAGATCATAGAAATTCTAAAAATTATCAACACTATTTTTCCTAATCCAATAAAGTAACCATTTTTTGCCCACCTTCTTTGAAAAGTATTATGCTACCGAATACATCAAAAGTTTGTTAAGTGCAAAATAATAGATGGAGATAACGAAAATTAAGTATTCTTAAAAATCAAGATAGGTAAGTGAGGTCTCTTAACGCAGATTAATTTTTAAAAGTAAAATAAATAAATAAAATTTAAAAAAAGTCTACCCAATCTTCTTAAAAACTTATTTTTACATTGATTTAACCAACATGAATAATTTTTTTCAATAAATTAATACACTGCTAATTTAAATATATTAAGGATTTCTCCAATGTATTAAAACAACGAAACTTGCGCTCAAAAATTCATTAATGTGCACAAACGTAAAATTTTTGTAACTGTAAAATATTGATTTTGCTTGGCGAGTCTCAATGTCTTATTGACATTTTGAATGTTTAACAGAAGGTTCACAAAATGATTTAAAAAAGTGATAAGGATTGTTTTGAAAATAATAAGACACTTTTGTTTGATTTGAGTGCATGGAAGCGCATCAGAAGTGAATCCATTCTCAGACATTGTTTCTTAAAAACTGATTGTTGAGTCGCTTTAATTCCTGTCTCTTGATAAGATTTTCTGCTGACTTGAAAGACGCGCGAAATATTTTTTTCAATTTTCGGATTTTTGCATTTTTTTATAGAATTTCGTAGGATTTATCAATAGAAATTTCTTTGAAATTTTGTACATTTAAAATAAAGCCAAAAAATCTATGAAACTTTCTCAAAAATTTCTTATCAATTAAAAAAAAAAAAAAAAAATAGTCCCATGTTTCATAAAATTAAAAAATGTTCACAAATTTTATTTATAGAGTATGAACGATTTTTTTCGATGAATGAATGTACTCTTAATTTAAATATATTAATAATTTCATCAATAAATTAATACAACGAAACTTTGTTCAATATAGTAATGTTCTCAGTTTAAATATTTCTTTTATTTAATAATATATTAATGAAATGAAAATGTTTTCTATAAAATTTAAATATATTAATAATATCTGCACTATATTAATGCTACGAGACATTTTTAAACGCATTAATTCACTCTCGATTTAACTAAATTAACAATTTATCAACACAATAATTTTTTTCTAAAAAAACATTAAGACTCTCAATTTAACTTTATTAGTTATTTTTTCAATATATTTATGAAACAAAACTATTCAATATATTAGGACGCTCTCAACTTAAATGCATTAATAATTTCTTCAATATATTAATCCAAAGAAACTTTTTTCAATACATGAATGAACTCTCTTTTAGCGAGATAGGTGATTCCGCCTCTTCTGCTTTAAAAAATCCGCTCTTCATCTTGAAAAACAGGGAAACGGAACGAAGAACTGAAAACCGAAAATTTGGCATTGTTGGCGCCATACTCATTCACACCATTTGAAAAATGTAGTAACCCTGAGAAGCAGCGGTAGCTCAACGTGAATGTTTACTCAACGAGAAGATAAATGTTTGTTGTTAATCCACGCGGTTACAGTCAGCGTGGAATCTTCTCTAAAAGAGTTTGCTCTTTCCCCTTAGTAATGAATTCGATATTTATCTGATCAGTTCATTTTATCTCATCATGATTCTTCCTTTACTTTTTGCATTATTTCATTTTTCTTTAGCATGGAGTTCTTCTTACGAAATGGAAGTAACTCGAACATGCGAACCTATACGAATTGACAGTTGCAAAAATATTGGATATAATGTGACAGGAATGCCGAACTTTGTTGGCCACGATATGCAACACGACGCGCAATTGCAAATCCAGACTTTCATGCCTCTGATTCAATATGGATGTTCTTCGAGGCTTTCATTTTTTCTTTGTTCAGTATATGTACCCATGTGTACTGATAAAGTTCCTCAACCTATTGGTCCATGCAGAAGTCTTTGCGAATCAGTGCAAGAACGTTGTGAGCCGGTGCTTTTAGAGTTTGGTTTTCAATGGCCAGTAGCTTTGAACTGTAGCCAATTCCCACCCGTAAATAATGAGAAACATATGTGCATGGAAGGGCCACAACATGAAGAACAAAAACCTTACCGTGATAGACGTCCTTTACGACATCAAAAAGGACCTGGTATTAGCCATCCTAGACAGAATCTTGTCAACAGCTGTAGACATTTGCGTTCACATGATCAGTTTTATTATATAAACATTACAAAACATTGTGTAGCATCTTGCCGATCTAACATTCTCTATTCAAAAGAAAACAAGGAATTTGCTCAAGTGTGGGTGGCCGTATGGACTGGCATCTGCTTCTTGTCAACTATGTTTACTTTGATTATGTTTTTCATGAATACTGATCGATTCAGATTTCCTGAAAAGATTATAATTTTAATCAGTTGGTGTTATTTCCTTTGCAGTTTCGGCTATTTAATCCGACTAATAGCTGGAAGAGAGCAAACTGCCTGTTATTGGAACTCTCACTTCAATGAATCTCTCCTTGTTCATGGTGGTCTTTATAACATTAATTGCACACTTGTTTTCACTCTATTGTATTATTTTGGAATGGCTAGCTCGATTTGGTGGATGATTTTGTGTCTCAACTGGTTTTTGAGTGCTGGTCTTGGCTGGAATATGGAACGTTTCAGTACTTATTTCCATCTCTTTGCCTGGTTCGTCCCTGCTGTCAAAACCATCGCAATTTTAGTAATGAATGGAGTAGATGCTGATGAATTAACTGGCATTTGCTATGTGGGCAATCAGGATCGACAATTTTTAGTGCGCTTCGTTATTGTGCCTTCTTTCACTTATTTAGCAGTTGGTGTTATCTTTCTAGTTGCTGGAATGTTGGCCATCATCAAGAACAAAAGCTACCGAACAAAAGTCAGTAGCATGGACGAGAAGTGGGAAACATTAATGGTTCGAGTTGGAATCTTCGCAGTTTTGTACACAGTTCCAGCAATTTGCATGCTCGTCACCAACTTCTACGAGTTTACAAAAAAGGATGAATGGCTGGCTCATGATTCTACTTCTCGTCCTAATGTAGAACTATTCACACTTAAAATATTCATGTCCTTGGTTGTTGGCATTACTACTGGTGTATGGTTATACACTTCTAGATCTCCGCAGCTGAGGAGACCCAAATTGAGCTCTCGTAACCAGAGAGTATGTAATCACCAAGTATTGCTGGGTCCTCAGCAAAAAATGACAATTGTCTAAAGAAGTGTGTCATTAGTGATCATTTGGGGGGACATTTTTATTTATTCTCGTGATCTGAGAATGAAATTTTATTCCACAATGTTCACGCCAAAGCTCGTGTAAGTACTGTGATTTTATACAATTTGACAATACAACTCTGTTTATGTTCATACTGGCAGTGGCGTAAATAACACTCCTGCAACCCCCGCGGTGCGGGGGGCGCACGAGGTTTGAGTGCGCATGATCCAGAAATAATACACTATGATAGGGGTGCACAATTTGCTTTTAAGATGCTGCCGGCTGCAGAACCGAAACATGATTTTAAAAAAAACTATTGTAATTTTTTGGAAGATAAAAAATATCAAAAATTATGAATTACGCATTTAAGCTTGTAACGCACAAAATCTAAATGTAGTTTTTCGATCCCTTTTTTTGGTGGTTATCGCTTCGAATTTCTAAAGCTTCAAAAATTCTAATATATTTAATTCCACAAAATTATGATGGTTGAATTTTCAATTTTAATTATCACTTTTGAAACAAAAAAGAAATAACTTTTTTATTCGACGTGCTTCATTTATGTCACCATTATCCTACTATTTTCTTAATACTCTCTTTCTCTCAGTACTCATTTTCTATCGGTACTATTTCTTTCTCGTTTCTCTAAGTATGTTTATCTAAGTTCAACTCGTAACTAAGTTCTGACTTTTACTCATTTTTCTAAGTATCATATCGTTTCTCTAAGTATTTTTTTTCTATTGTTTTTCATTACTTATTGCTACACATTTCCACATGTTTAAGTAAGTCCTGATATTTTTAACATAAATTGATACGACACTCGAATCGCGCATTTCAATGTGCGCTTTATTTGTGCCAATTTCATCGCAAATCTAAGAGTTTTTATTATTGTTCTTTTTATAGTTATTGTTAGATTTCGAAAATCCAGATATTTTTAATCCAGCATTAAAACAACTAGCAATTTTCGAATTTGTTGTTGTTTCTCAATCGTTTTTTTATTTATTTATTTTTTTTAAGTTGTTACTAGTTCTTTCTTTCTTTCTTTTTTTATCATTCTCAATATTTTTATAACACGTGAAATACGAACATGAGTTTTTTTTAAAAACTGTTTACCTCTTTTGAACTTTTTCTAATTTTTCGTGCTTAAAAAACCATTTTAAGATTTAACATTTATGATGAAATCTCTTATAATTCACGAAATATAAATGTTCTAAAGCTAAAAATATACTGAATTGAATCCTATTTAGTACTTTTCTAAATAACGCCTTTCCATCGCAATTATTAATTCCTTATAAATTAAAATAATTTATATTAAAATATGCAAATTAAAATACATAAATTAATATAAATTAAAATAAAATGAATGATTATAAGTACCCAAATATATGTATTTCCACAGTGTTTTTGTTTCATATTGTATTTTTGTAATAAGCGAAATACGAGCATGAGTTTTTTTTTAAGAACTGTTTACTGTTTTTGAACTTTATTTAATCTTTTTGTGACTTAAAGTGCTTGAAAAACCATTTTAAGATTTAACATTTATGAAATCTCTTATAATTCATGAAATATAAATGTTCTAAAGCTAAAAATATACTGAATTGAATCCTATTTAGTACTTTTTTAAATAATGCCATTCCATCACAATTATTAATTCTTTATAAATTAAAATAATTGATATTAAAATATACAAATTAAAATAGATAAATTAATATAAATTAAAATAAAATGAATGATTATAAGTACCCAAATGTATGTATCTCAATAGTGTTTTTGTTTCATATTGTATTTTTGTAATAAGCGAAATACGAGCATGAGTTTTTTTTTAAAAACTGTTTACTGTTTTTGAATTTTATCTAATTTTTTTGTGGCTTAAAGTGCTTGAAAAACCATTTTAAGATTTAACATTTATGAAATCTCTTATAATTCACTAAATATAAATGTTCTAAAGCTAAAAATATACTGAATTGAATCCCAACTGAATAATGACTCTTATTTAGAGCTATAATGCTTTTGCTTTATTTTAAATTGTAGACCCTATGCAATTTTTTTAATTAAAATATTTATTTTGCATTTATGTTACTTAATAAAATATTTATTTATTTTTTATTGTTTACTTTCATTCAAAAACATTTTTGTTAATTTATTTTAAAATAAACTTTTGTGTTCTGATATATGATAAAAAACTATCACTTCCCCTTCCCCATCTTTATATTTTTTCCGACAAATCTGCTCTTCGATAAGAAGAAAATATATAGATTTTTTTAATGAATTTCAGCATTTAAAAGAATTTGATTTTATGCAGATATATTACTAAGTTGACTAATTAAGAGAAGAAAAAAAAAGAATTCAGGTAATAAAAAAATAATTATAATTATTTAAAGAATTTAATTTCCTGCAAATATTTTACTAAGTTGATTGATAAATAGAATTGTGCCTCAAGCACTGATATTTTTGAAAGTATCATAATTGCCTCAACTTGGGCATGCAGCCCTTCATTCAAGGAAGGGTTGTTTCCCCAACTATTTCAATCACAATATTAATTTTTTCCTTAATAAAATATTTTTTTAAATTCACTTTATAAATAATAATAATCCTTTACTAAACTTAGAATATAATTATTGTAAGATAGTGAGTTATTTTCTTATATTATTATGATGAATTTCCTTTTAATGTGGTATATAGGTAAGTGTATACTATGTTCCTATTTAGTACTTTTCTAAATTATTCCTTTCCATCGCAATTATTAATTCCTTATAAATTAAAATTAAAATAACTGAAATTAAAATAAAGAAATTAAAATATAGAAATTAAAATATAGAAATTAAAATATAGAAATTAATATAAATTAAAATAAAGTGAATGATTATAAGTACCCAAATGTATCTTCATAGTGTTTTTGTTTCATATTATAATTTTGCTGAAAAAAAATCTTAAAAGTCTAAGATACCCCGCATTTATAAATCTTGCAGGTGGGCACACCTAAGTCTATGTACGCCACTGCATACTAGTGAATCAATTGTTATAATGATTCGAACTTAGAAAAATCATCAGTACACGTGAATCATTATTTTTATGTATAAAGTGTATAGTTATTTTATTTGCACTGGTTTATATTTGTAATATAGCTTTATTTTTTAAATGTGTACTTAAGCATTTACTCAATTTACGATGTGCCTTATATTTATTAGTAAACAAACTATATATTATCAGAACAGATTTTAATATTGAACAATTTACGAATCAGATTTTATCTGGATCAACATTTATAACTAGTATTATAATATTGTTTATCAAAAAAAAACTCCATTTATAAAATCTGATACTGGTCTGAAATAGAATTTTTTTTTAAAAAAAATCTGAAGTATGTTTTTATTTATTGTATTTTGTAATATATTCTAAGGTCTGGTACAATATAGCTGCATTTGTAAGTAATCAATTGTTTTCTTGTTTATAACTTGTTTTCACATGCTTTTTAGATAAATAAAATGTTTTAAAATTAATAAAATAATTTTATCTCTGTCAATCTCTCTTTGGAAACAAGGTAAGCTATGATGATGCATAATCATCATTATTTCTCATTTATTTAAATTTTATAATTGACTAATGCAGTAATAAATAAAAAGTCAAAAGTGCTAGTAAGCTTTTTTATTATATGAATTTCTTTTCTATTTATGAAAAGTATTAACTTCTTCAACAAACCGTGAATAATTTATGTTCACCAGTAGATATATTTAATTAATTTTCTTTTTAGTATCTCATGCAAAAATTATTTGTTAATCTGAGATACTTATTATTTTTGAGATAATTATTATTATCTCTTACAAAAATTATGTATTGGAGGATCTGCGAAGAAATAACACTATCGATATCTGACAAAGCTACATAACATTAAAAACTGCTTGATTACAAGTTGAAACTTGAGGGTGTTGTCTTTGTTCTTCTGCTGCAATCATACAAGTTTTGGACACTTGCAGGGCCGGATTTAAGCTTGGTGGGGCCCTAAGCTACTGAAAATGATGGGGCCCTTATAAGTTAAATTCCATTTCTATACACCTAAAGTAAACTGTCATTATTTTTTTATTGTTGCGTATTAACATTATATTATTAAAAAATTTGATAATATTGCTTTATTGTTAAATATATTAATTGTGACGAGACTATTATGTAGAACTTTTCTTTTATTGCACATATTTTTTGAACGAGGGAAAAAAGTTACAAAAGAAACACATTTTAAGCACGGAGTAAAAATTTGGCGTGCTGGGCCACTATATATTTAACAGTCTTATTTTTAGATTCATTTTAATTATATTTTATTTGCAATTTTTAATGATTTTTTCGCGAATTTTTTTCTCAATTGTTTTTTTTTTTTTTACGTTACAAAATGTATAAGACTTAGAAACATGAAATTTTGAATGTGCGTAGAAAATATGCAAAGAGTTAGAAAGAAAACAAGAAAATACAATTTGATTATTAGTTTTTTTTTTTTTTTTTTTATAACCGCCGTTGAACAACCGACCCAATTTCGAGTTACGACTACTAATATTCAACTTCGTGGCCTTGTAATTTTGAAACCAATCCAGAAGACAAGGGAACTGCCAGATTAGTACCCAGGGGTATTTATTTGCTATGAGAACTTGGAGGAATTTGTGACCCCGACAGATTTAACATGCACCAGTTACCATTTTATGCGTGGGTATTCCTCTGCCGGATGGATTCAAACTCCCATTCTCACGAACACGAGTCCAACGCCCTATCAACCAGGCTATCCCGGCCAAATTTATTAGTTTGTTTTATAACAGTCATTGCACAGACGACCCAATTTCGAGTTTACGACTACTAATATTCAACTCCGTTGCCTTGTGATTTTGAACCATATCCAGAAGACATGGGAACTGCTAGATTAGTACCCAGAGGTATTTATTTGCTATGAGAACTTGGAGGACTTCGTGACCCAGACAGATTTAGCATACACCAGTTACCATTTTATACATGGGTATTCTTCTGCCGGCTGGATTCAAACCCCCATTCTCACGAACACGAGTCCAACGCCCTATCAGCCAGGCTGTCCCGGCCAAATTTATTAGTTTATTTTATAACCATCGTTGAACAGTCGACCCAATTTCGAGTTTACGACTACTAATATTCAACTCCGTAGCTTTGTCATTTTGAATCCAATCCAGCAGTCCCGGGAGGGGAGCAGGTGAGCGCCATTGTATTAATACTGTTTGTAAAAATAAAAAGACCATTTCGTAAGCTGATATTATTTAATTGATGTTTATATTGAAAATTTTTCTTCATTATTTTTGCTTTCTTTTTAATTATTTTAAGTACATTTGTTAAATTTTCGTGCAAGAAAAAAAAAATGTTATTATTTATGTAAATTTTGGGCTTATATTTTTAAGGATTTATTAAAGGCTCTATTAAATATCAGAGAGAATAAATGTCATACGAGTTTAAAGTATCAGCTCTGCTCTTGATGGTGTATAGTGGCTAGGATGTCAAGGAGCATCAGTTCCGGGCATCCAGCCAAAACGAGCATTCAACATATCAATGGAACACACTAAAGCTTTATATCAATTAGCAATTAGTTTTAGATAATTACAATTGTAGAATAATTATCTTATTATAGAATGAAATGCTTTAAAAGACAAATATCTGTTAATTTTTAACATTTAATCAACGAAAAAGTAACCAATATCTAACGAATTTATTATTTTTAATTACTGATAAAGTTTGTGACAGAAAAAAAAAATAGAGCCTGATAAATTTCAGAATTTTAGAAACACCTTCTAGTTATATTATTCAATCAAATAGGTTTCGATGTCTTTCATCCCGGTCTCATTAGTGATTCAGCATATTTCGATATCATTTTTGTTTCGTTCTTACTTAATATTAATTTGTTTGCGACAGTTAATTTGTATGCCTCATTTACTGCATTTTCGAGGAGTTTAAAAATAAAGCCTCTTTTATATTGAGGATATTGAGGATTGTTTATAATATTGAGGATTTTAACTTTTTTGTATGCCTCTTTTATTACGTCATCATCACACCCACACGCAACTGTCTACTCTAAATAATGCTATATAGAATGAGATAGAACAAACGTGTGTAGTTATTTAAATTCTTATTCAAAAGTATTAGTTAATTTTTTTTTGAACTGACAATTTCTGTTCTTTTTAGATATTTTAAGGTGCTATTTAAAACCGCTGCATATCACATGAAAGCATTAAATATATCATTTGTACAATTTTAAAGTAAAATAAAAGGGAATTCTGATCCTTAGAAACAGATATTAAATAGTCTGATGATCGGATGATGGGACAAAAAAAACTTTTTTACCTTTTAAACTAAAAAATTATTTATTTATAAATAATTTATTAATACTCAAATTGCTTGAAAGATAATATGTTCCCTACTAATGACACCGAAGTTTTTTGTTTTATTCAGTCATTTATTTATATTTTATATGTCCGACAATGTAAAAAAGAAAAAAAAAATGCATTTTGGGCTTCTGAGAGCCCTAGCTCCCAATAAAACTTTAAAAAAAGAGGGGGGAAAGCACGATCTGGGGGCCCTTGTCATCTCGGGGCCCCAAGCTACAGCTTATTTAGCTTATACGTAAATCCGGCCTTGGACACTTGTCATAAATTTGAGATTTTGATCCTTACTTAGATATTAATTTGCAGCTCCCTGACATTTTGTCTCCGTTTTCGACAAGGATTCTAAACATATGTATGTTTTTATGAGGTTATTCAAGACCTTATATACCTTCAAACTTTTCGAAAAATATATTTTTGTCTAAACGCAATTGCTTTTAAAGATAATGTAACACCTATTTTGCTTTAATTTGCGCAAGTTTGATAGTTCTTTAGATAAATTTTTTCTGTATTCCTTTATATTCTTCGTGTGTTTTCAATTCTTTATTGATTTTTACAGAACGCGAAATTTTGCGAAAAAAATGCATAAAATTAGATTTTTTTAACCTTTTTTTTCCCTCTAAATTTAAATGAAAATTGATTCTTGTGTCGATTTATACTCCTACTAACTGAAGGAGTAATTTTTTATTTTTCCATTTTTACAAGTATTTTTAAAATATTTAGCATGACTTATTATTAGAAATTTCTCTAAACTGTCATATTTCTCGAAATCAAGCCAAATATTTTCTAAAAATAGCAATAAAATTTTATGTCAGTTTAAATAAAATAAAAATAAAAATCTAAAATGTTCACTTACAAGATTCACAAAAATCTAAATGTTAACTCATAATAGTTCAAATAATCGAAAGACAAGAATATAGATTTTGCTGTGACATTATATACAAATAATAATTAAAAAACTATATGCGTACTGCATATTTTTCAGAAGTTTATTTATACTTCACTTCCTTAGTAGTATTTATTACTTTATATGAGTAAGCAATTTTATTGAGTAAATGAGTTACTGCTGAACAAATAAATTCCTAAAACTAAATATTTTAAAATCTGTTCTATTTTTACTTGAAATCTTTTTAGTATATATTGTTTCATATATTTTTTAAATTCGCATTACTTCATTTTCTCCATATGTTTAATTTATTTAATTTGATTTTAATATCAGACCTGCCGATTTTTGAGAACGGTATTTGCTAGTTGTAGCCAATTTTATGCTTTAATATATAACTCTGGTTTTAAAAAGTTTGATTAAAAATTATTTTAACTACCACAAATTAGCACGTTGAATGCTATGGGGGACACCGGTGACCAGCACCGAGTTTGTTCGTAGTGCCATGGGGGTCACCGGTGACCGGCGAAGCCAAGATTATCAGAAAAACGTAATTCGAGTAAATTTTTAGTGTTTTTAATTGTTTTATATTATTATCGTTACTAAAATGGTTTGAAGAAATTAATGCAATACATACTAAGAAAATCATTTTCGCCATATGGGCAAGCCATGTAAAATTAGCGTGGCATTCAACGTGTTAAAGAAAAACATATGCAGTGTATCTACCACTACAAAAATGTAATTCCAATTCACTAGTATAAAATACATTTTAACTCGATACTATGTTGGGGTATCTTTTCGTAGATGAAGGTTGACATTGTCAATAACTACTATCACATTGGTGACCTTCGGACACGATGTGAACATGCCTACCTTGACAGAAATTCCCAATTCAATATGAACACGCCTACTTAATTGGATGGTCCATATTGAACAGTTGACTAGCTACATGTGACTGTGACATTATCCACCTCGCGCTGTTGCTACTTAGTCTCGATCACACGCAATGTTGACTGCTCGCAATGACAACATCTCGACTGCTAAAGGCAACACAGGATTGACTGTGAACTTAAAACAGCTCTCACGATCAGCATTCAAAAGTACGGTGACCCTAATACAGCTCTCCCGGCTTCTCACAAAAACACCAATGAATCAGCTAGTGGTATCCATTCATCGAATTCTATGAGAGCTATAATTGTGGTGGAGGAGTACTCTAGTGTATCTACCACTACAGAAATGTAATTCCAATTCACTTTACTCGATTCTATGACGCGGTACTTTTTCAAAGATGAAGGTTGACTCTCCCCTCGCATATATTAGGACCCTGTAACAATCGAGATGCTTTTACGTTATGGATAATAAATAATTTCATTTCTTGCATTTTGCTTCTATACTTGTTTATAAACAGTAATTAGAGTTCTCTTAGATCTTCTTATTCATAAACCGAAAATTTATGTGAATATTTTTCTTGATAAGAATATTTTGAAAAGAAAAATTATTAGAATTTTTTGTGTTTTCTTAACATTACATTTACGAAAAAGTTTTCTTCAAAATTATGAATTACAAGTTGATTAAAGGTTGTCACTGTGTTACCTAGTTATCAAATTTATTCTTAGCCACATTGAAAAATATTAGGTCCCCTGACATGAGCCAAAATTTCATTTTTTTGAACCTAAATTTTCTATTTCTTTTCAGAACCACAAATATAATACAAACAAGTTCAAAAATGTGAAGTTTATAATGTAAAGCAACATTAAAAAAAAGTGTTTTCGAAATATAATATTTAGGTTTCCCAGAATCTACATGAATTTTCAACATGCTTTTCATCCCAGTCTTTCGGTTTGATTTTTAAGTAAATTTCAAAGTTAGATTTTTAAGTTCAATTTTAAATTTGCTTTTTACTTATTTATCTATTTGTAAAAATTATAAATTTACTTTTTAACAAAAAAAAAAAAAAAAAAACCTATGTTAGGTTTATTCCGAAAGAAAAAATGTTCACAGGAAAAGATTTTTCAAAAAGAAACTTTTTTTACTGATTAATTTTTTTAGAATTTCAATTTTACCTAAACATTTTTTTAGTAAACGCGGGACTACAATAACAATTTTTAGTCTAATTTGAATGTCAAAAAAAAGTTTTTTGTAAACCCTAGTCTCGTACACCTAGTACTCGTATTTAATTTTAATGTTAAAATTCTTTAAATAATTATTGTTCATTATTAATGTCTCCATAAGGGACTTTTTTAGAGAATATATTTTACGTTGCATTCTTTGTTATCGGAAACTGAATGTCGATGATCACTTTCCTGAATGTCCGGAATATTATTATTTAGTGCAGTCTCTGAATTACAGATGAAATGTTTTTTTTCTTTTAAACCACTAGCGCTGAAAAGCCTCGGACGTTAACATGTTTCTGACATTAAGTGCTGTATGCGTCATATTGTGGTTGGAACTTGGAAAAATCTGACCGAAATTGAATAAAATTATCAACATAAAAGTTTTCGAGGTCACTGTTTAAGAATTAAAGGTTTGAATTGTATTCAAAATGGCGGCGTTTAAGTACCAAACATTGAATATAGTTAAATAATTTTAAATATTACTTAAAAAAAGTTGCATTTTATTGTTATTTAGGACATATATTGTTTATTTTTAACTCTAATACACACATCATTCATTATGACATGGTGAGTAACAGGAAAATAAATAAAAAATAAAATCTGTTTTTAATGGACTAGTTATAAATAAAATTATTATTTCTATAAATTACATTTAATAGACTGTTTTATATGATTGTTAGATTCTTTTATACAAGATGTATGCAAGAAATATATCATATATTCCAATGATTTGAATTATTTTCTGTAATTAAAAGATCTTATTTCCATGGGTTCTTTTAATACTTTTTTCTGTTGAGAAAAAAGCGGGTCACTATTGAGTTTAACAAATCTTCGTTGTAAGGGAATCATTTTTAGAGCGATTTTTTCAATAATGTTTTTGTGATGTACTTCATGCGCTTCTTCAGATAGTTCAACAACCGAAATTTTCAAAAATCTCTTGATATTCATGAATTAGCAGTTTGTGTGGAGGTGTATTACATCTTAAACTTGCTCACAAATTTCATTTCGAAAATTATTCAAATACTTAATAACTAAAGATATTTTACTTATAATTTCAACAACAAACATTACATTTGTAACTGATTATTACCACTGACCGACAATGAACTGATATTATTTTTGAAAGTGTTTCCATAAGTATTTAAACTCAGAAATTTTTAAGAAAATGTAAAAATCGATTATATTTGTTTTATATTTTTCTTTATATCTCAATGTAAGTAATAAAAATTATCATCTTTATTCAATATTCATGTTTAAATTCTTTAACAATTACGTTAAAAATTAAAAAAAATTACAGAACCTTCTCATTTTACATTTTCATCAATAGAATCAACAAGGACAACTTTGAAAAGCTATTTTTGTTTTACATGGTTCTGAATGGATCATTATTTAGTTGGGCGAACCAAAGGGAACTCCTTTTCATAAATCTAAAATTATATTCAATTTTGAGCTACTTTACAGGGTCAACGTAGAAAAATATCTTTTAACACGTTGAATGCCATGGGGGTCACCGGTGACCAGCACCGAGTTTGTTTGTAGTGCCATGGGGGTCACCGGTGACCGGCGAAGCCAAGATTATTAGAAACACGTAATTCGAGTAAATTTTTAGTGTTTTTAATTTCTTTATATTATTATCGTTACTAAAATGGTTTGAAGAAATTAATGCAATACATACTAAGAAAATCATTTTCGCCATATGGGCAAGCCATGTAAAATTAGCGTGGCATTCAACGTGTTAAAGAAAAGCATATACAGTGTATCTACCACTACAAAAAAGTAATTCCAATTTACTAGTATAAAATACATTTTAACTCGATACTATGTTGGGGTACCTTTTCGTATATGAAGGTTGACATTGTCAATAACTACTATCACATTGGTGAAATTCGGACGTGATGTGAACATGCCTACCTTGACAGAAATTCCCAATTCAATATGAACACGCCTACTTAATTGGTTGGTCCATATTGAACAGTTGACTAGCTACATGTGACTGTGACATTATCCACCTCCTCGCGCTGTTGCTACTTAGTCTCGATCGCACGCAATGTTGACTGCTCGCAATGACAACATCTCGACTGCTAAAGGCAACACAGGATCGACTGTGAACTTAAAACAGCTCTCATGATCAGCATTCAATAGTACGGTGACCCTAATACAGCTCTCCCATCTTCTCACAAAAACAGCAATGAATCAGCTAGTGGTATCCATTCATCGAATTCTATGAGAGCTATAATTGTGGTGGAGGAGTACTCTAGTGAATCTACCACTACAGAAATGTAATTCCAATTCACTTTACTCGATTCTATGACGGGGTACTTTTTCAAAGATGAAGGTTGACTCTCCCTTCGCATATATTAGGACCCTGAAACAATCGAGATGCTTTTACGTTATGGATAATAAATAATTTCATTTTTTGCATTTTGCTTCTATACTTGTTTATAAACAGTAATTAGAGTTCTCTTAGATCTTCTTATTCATAAACCGAAAATTTATGTGAATATTTTTCTTAATAAGAATATTTTGAAAAAAAAATTATTAGAATTTTTTGTGTTTTCGTAACATTACATTTACAAAAAAGTTTTCTTCAAAATTATGAATTACAAGTTGATTAAAGGTTGTCACTGTGTTACCTAGTTATCAAATTTATTTTTAGCCACATTGAAAAATATTAGGTCCCCCGACATGAGCCAAAATTTCATTTTTTTGAACCTAAATTTTCTATTTCTTTTTAGAACCACAAATATAATACAAACAAGTTCAAAAATGTAAAGTTTACAATGTAAAGCAACATTAAAAAAAAGTGTTTTCGAAATATAATATTTCGGTTTCCCAGAATCTACATGAATTTTCAACATGCTTTTCATCCCAGTCTTTCGGTTTGATTTTTAAGTAAATTTCAAAGTTAGATTTTTATGTTCAATTTTAAATTTGCTTTTTACTTATTTATCTATTTCTGAAAATTATAAATTTACTTTTTTAACAAAAAAAAATAAAAACTTATGTTAGGTTTATTCCGAAAGAAAAAATGTTCACAGGAAAGATTTTTCAAAAAGAAACTTTTTTTACTGATTAATTTTTTCAGAATTTCAATTTTACCTAAACGTTTTTTTAGTAAACGCGTGACTACAATAACAATTTTTAATCTAATTTGAATGTCAAAAAAAAGTTTTTTGTAAACCCTAGTCTCGTACACCTAGTACTCGTATTTAATTTTAATGTTAAAATTCTTTAAATAATTATTGTTCATTATTAATGTCTCCATAAGGGACTTTTTTAGAGAATATATTTTACGTTGCATTCTTTGTTATCGGAAACTGAATGTCGATGATCACTTTCCTGAATGTCCGGAATATTATTATTTAGTGCAGTCTCTGAATTTCAGATGAAATGTTTTTTTTCTTTTAAACTACTAGCGCTGAAAAGCCTCGGACGTTAACATGTTTCTGTCATTAAGTGCTGTATGCGTCATATTGTGGTTGGAGCTTGGAAAAATCTGACCGAAATTGAATAAAATTATCAACATAAAAGTTATCGAGGTCACTGTTTAAGAATTAAAGGTTTGAATTGTATTCAAAATGGCGGCGTTTAGGTACCAAACATTGAATATAGTTAAATAATTTTAAATATTACTTAAAAAAAGTTGCATTTTATTGTTATTTAGGACATATATTGCTTATTTTTAACTCTAATACACACATCATTCATTCTGACATGGTCAGTAACAGGAAAATAAATAAAAAATAAAATCTGTTTTTTATGGACTAGTTATAAATAAAATTATTATTTCTATAAATTACATTTAATAGACTGTTTTATATGATTGTAAGATTCTTTTATACAAAATGTATGCAAGAAATATATTACATATTCCAATGATTTGAATTATTTTCTGTAATTAAAAGATCTTATTTCCATGGGTTCTTTTAATACTTTTTTCTGTTGAGAAAAAAGCGGGTCACTATTGAGTTTGACAAATCTTTGTTGTAAGGGAATCATTTTTAGAGCGATTTTTTCAATAATGTTTTTGTGACGTACTTCATGCGCTTCTTCAGATAGTTCAACAACCGAAATTTTAAAAATCTCATGATATTCATGAATTAGCAGTTTGTGTGGAGTTGTATTACATCTCAAACTTGCTCACAAATTTCATTTCGAAAATTATTCAAATACTTAATAACTAAAGATATTTTACTTATAATTTCAACAACAAACATTGCATTTGTAACTGATTATTACCACTGACCGACAATGAACTGATATTATTTTTGAAAGTGTTTCCATAAGTATTTAAACTCAGAAATTTTTAAGAAAATGTAAAATTCGATTATATTTGTTTTATATTTTTCTTTATTTCTCAATGTAAATAATAAAAATTATCATCTTTATTCAATATTCATGTTCAAATTCCTTAACAATTGCGTTAAAAATTTAAAAAAATTACAGAACCTTCTCATTTTACATTTTCATCTATAGAATCAACAAGGACAACTTTGGAAAGCTATTTTTGTTTTACTTGGCTCTGAATGGATCATTATTTAGTTGGACGAACCAAAGGGAACTCCTTTTCATAAATCTAAAATTATATTCAATTTTGAGCTACTTTACAGGGTCAACGTAGAAAAATGTCTTTTAACACGTTGAATGCTATGGGGGGTCACCGGTGACCGGCACTGAGTTGATTCGTATCGCCACGAGGGTCACAGGTGATTGGCGACGCCAAGATTATTAGAAACACTTAATTCGAGTAAATTTTTATATTATTATCGTTACTAAAATGGTTTGAAGAAATGAATGCAATATAGAACACACAAAAATAGTTTTATTTATATACACAGAGATGCCAACTTGCTCCGGACAGCGAATAAATATTTTCAAGTGGTAGTTTATTAATTGTGATTCTTAGTTTATTAAATTCAATTTAGAAGATTTTTTTCTACCACTATTTCTAAACAATTCGTAGGCTTATATAATTCAACACTTTTTTCAGATATGTCATGTTAAACCTTTTAAAAAACTAGCAAAATCTATCAAATTTGCAAATTTAGCTCGTAGTTATTTACCATTGTGGCCAAACGGTCAAGCCGTGTAAAATTAGCGTGGCATTCAGCGTGTTAATAATTTTTAGAAATTCTACGGATTTGTTTTATCAAACAGCTAAAGCAATAAAATTATGCATTTAGTAGTTTTGTGTAGGTTATTTAACACTGCAACTATGTCGGCCTAGAATTTTTTATAAATTAAAATGTTCTTTTCGTTTAAACTGACGATAACCGATTTAGATGAAGTAAAAAAGTTCCTGAAACGTAAATGAAGCAAAAACAAAGACATTTTTTCAAAAACTCTTGAGACAAACTTGTAATACTAATTTTGCAATTATTTAGAAATTAATAGAAATAAATTTATTATAAATAACTCCAACTTTGTTAGAAATTGGATTATTTCTATTAAAATTGTAACGCCACAATTTTATTTGAAAAATCTATTAAAATTCTGAATTACCAAACTATATTTCTCAGTTTTTAATTGGATGAAAGCTTAATGTGTGAAAACATTCGAATACTGCTGAGTCGAGTAAAATATCAATTTTAAATGTCGTATTCCTTTCAAGTATAAGGATTGCTGGCAAATGTTTACCTGGCATAAAGACGTGTATATCATTAAAAATAAACTTATGTATGATTTTGTTCCAGTAATATAAATTGAATAATTAAATAGAAAATAAATGTCGATAGTAGCAGCAACGTTTTTCTTATTGAAAAAACAACTGTCAATATGAAATCATAACGTTCAGACTTATTTGACAGCTAAAAACTTGTACATTATTTCAGCTATAAATATATATTTATTTTTAAATGAAATTTTTTTTTTTTTTTTGAATGGCAGGAACTTGGGTCTGTTTCCCATTGGCCTCAGAAATGCCAGAATTACTGTCATTTCTGAGGTCATTGAAAAATAGACCATAGTTCCAACCATTCAAAAAAAAAAAAAAAAAAAAAAAAAATTTACAGGCGAAGTACTGCACGCACAGGTTTTTAGCTGTCAAATAAGTCTTTTGTAACGAATATTTACTTACAATTTTCTTTTTGCATTATATCATTAAAGTAAGTAGAATAAACAATATGCAATATTAAACATTAAAAAGAACGCTATTAATTGATTACCGAAAGGTTGTTATACCGTGTAAAAACCCTTTATGTCAACAACGTAAGTCAATCAAAATTTTAAGTAGGGGAGAGTCGGGTAGCACCGCCCAGCGGGCACCCCCGCCCACTGTCAATTTCATATGTATAGAATATTTTTTCAAGTTAATGGGCCATCAGACATTAATTGTTATATTAAAAAAAGATTATTTTCAAAGTTTCAAGTATTTATGCAGCTGTTAACATGGTAAACAATAGTTTTGAAAATATGTTGAATACAGTAGTCATGAAATTAAAAAAAATTGGTTGAATGTTTCGATTAAACTTCATTTTAATACTAAAAAAATAATTTTTTCTATACATACAGCATTAAAGTATGTAGTCTTAAGTTTAATTTGCACAAAGAAAGAAGTCTATATGTGAAATATTGTTCGAGTAATTATAAATTTACAAAAAAATTGGATTTCGGGTAGCCCCGCTCACATGAATGTCGAGTATCAACGACCAATTTTATTTCGTCGATAAATGTACGGTTGCAAAGATTATTATTTTATTGCTTCAAATTTGAATGTTATATGCATTTTTAGCAACAAATACTGTTGTTATTAAATAAAAGAATTCACTAAAAGTATATAAATATGTAATAAATAAAATAATTTTGTGATAAAAATGATAAACGAGGTTTACCTATTGTCAATACATTGGTTATTTTCATTTACACCTGAAAAAAACAGTCAAAAAACATAATTTTTGTAACTGAGCGGGGCTACCCGACACATTTTGAAAAGAGCTGAAAAACATGTTCTTTTAAATTTCTATTTTTTTAAGTTAAGCTATTCTTTTTTTGGTTTATTCTTTTTGCATTATTTAATTAGATGATAAAACAATAGAAAAATACAAAAATATTGATTATTACTCAATATTATACAGAAATATAAGCAATACTCCTTAAGGGAGCGGGGCTACCCGACTCTCCCCTATAGAGAAAGAGATTACAGGTTAACCATAAAGTTACAAACGCTGATTTTCTTATTTTTTAAATGCAAACAATTTCTGGAAAGATTACGCAATGGGTGAGTAATCTTATTATAATTTGTTTGCGTTTTGATATTTTAAAAATACTTTTTCATTATTTGAAGCTTCATGATTTACTCTACGATTACATTAATGTACTTTAAATTTAAAATGTCTAAAGAGAATTGTTTATGTAGTCCGAACATTCTATAAACAGTCATCTGGCCGAGCTTGAGAGGATGCCATACCGCGGAAGAAAATTTTCGTCGCAAATTCTCTTTCTCCATCATTAATAATTTAAAAGAAGGAAAAAGTAAGTTCAGGCAAATCTAGAGTAAGTCGTAAGTTTCAATTGCAGAAACAAATATTTCAAAATATTAAAATGCGAACAAATTATTAGCAGAGAACTATTCCTTTACGTTATCATCTCATAATTTATTTTCATTTGGGTATTTTAAAATTGTCTTTTCAGTCTTTGAAACTTCATGGATTACTCTAAGTTTGTCAAAACTCACTTTTTCTATACTTTAAATATTAAATTAATAATGAAAGAGAATTTGTGACGAAAAATTACTTCCGCGGTATAGCGGAAGAAAATAACTATCAAAGGGAAAATCATAATAAAGGAATAGTATTTCAAAGCATGAAAAAAAAAATATTCTATTAGTGTAAGAGAAATTGCCGTCATTTTGGAATTTTAATTAATTTTTGCTGAAAAAATTCTGCAATTTTGACATCAGCGGTTTTTTTGAAAGATAGCTTGATATTACGATAAATGTCTTTGTAATTGCATCTTTTACGTTAAGAGCTATAATTTGCTTCCACTGAAAATCAAGCTTCTATGGAGAAACGAAATTGAGAATAAGAAAACCAAAAATTAATTTAAAATTCAGGTCAGTGAAAAAAGGATTTAAATATTAAAAAATCTAGCAGCCGGGAAATTTTGTTTATTAGCAGCCATCTAATCTCATATCTGAAAATGAGGTTAGGTTGAAATTTCAAACTAGTTTCGGTGTAGTTAATTTTTATTTTATTTAGTTTTTTTTTACTCTTTGTCGGACTTTTTAGCATAAGGAAAAACTTATTTCATTAAAATTTTAATTATTTCCACTCCTTTCTCGCAGCCATCCATTATTAATTTCGCATTAGCTTTAATGATTTTTCTTACGAAGAAATTCATTTATATAATACCGAGAAGCAGACAAAAAATTCCCCTTTTTATGGTAATACAAACTATTAAATGGCAAACATGCTTGAAATTGCGTCAATTTATGATAATTTTGCATCCAGATAATCAAATTTTATCCATAATCAAAATATTTTTTTTGTGTTGCTTTAAAAAATTCTCAATTTGCTGCAGGAAACACATTACCAAAAACATTCTTTATCAAGAGTCTTGTAAAAGAGGAAATGGTAGTCAACACATCTTTTCTTTAATTACTTCCGGTTCCATTAATTCTAGTCTTGACAAGCAGGCCATCACCAATAAAGATGTTTCTTATCAACATTTTTGAGTGATTTCTGAATTTATTTTACAACTGAACAAAATATGTAACAGCAGTGATGAAAGATAATTTTTTTTAACCAATAAAACAAGTGAGTTTTTTTAATAAACATTTTGCAAATCATACGGCTTTTCAACTTCGCTACAAATAAGTCTACGAAATAGAGCTATAACATTTACTCTGCACAACTAAAATTTATCACAATAAAGAGTAGCCCAAAGAACAAAATTAAATTAAACTCTATCACCAAAATTTTTTTGTTTAAGCAATTAGTTCATGAAAAAGAAAATTCTTTAAGCTTTGGTATCTCCCTAAAAGACTAATGCAATATATATATTCAATTTTCTTCTATCAACCAAATGATATATATATATATATATATATATATATATATATATATATATATATATATATATATATATATATATATATATATATATATATATATATATATATAATAGTACAATAGTATATAAAACTATTGCTTGCAACTTCAAAACTATTTGTCCCATTGACTCCTATTTTGTCGAGAAAGAGTTATTTTGTTTTTTAATAATAAATTTCAAAATTTGAAGAGTTTTTGTGGATTTCTCAATCATCAATTACTGTTAAGAGTTTTAAAAGAAATCAAAGTAGTCACGAACATAAGTAATTGTGTTCAAAAACCTTATAATTTAAGGATAGTTACAGTGGATAAAAAAAACATTACCTAGAATAATTTTGTTTGTAATGATCGGATTTTTGTGTACTAAATGCTAAACTTATATGGTTCGAAGAGGTGCCTCAAATTTGGTAATTGACTTCTCTTAATTATTAAGTCACAAAGACCCACTTTCTCTGAATAAACACACTCCTTTTTTCCAATATATTTGGACTTTTGACCATTTAAAAATATGGGGTAGCAGTAATCTGGAAAGTAGGGTCCCAATAGTTTATCATGTGATCCGGTTGAATAGTTCTTAAGAAATAAAAATTCAAACACGAATTTTTGAAATATTAGATCTCAAAAGCTATTTGACTGAATTCCGTCCAACTTTGATTGATAATAACACAAAAATCTTACAGTTCTTTTACCATTATTAAACAAAATTATAAATAATTATAAGATATTATAGAATCATAAGATATTATAGATTTTTATAAATGAGTGCAGAATATTTTCGAACTATTGAGACTGTAATTTCCAATTTGCAGCCACATTTTGATCGTTAAATCTGAATAGATGTTTAGACGTTTTTAGGTTGTAAATAGTTAGCAGAGTTTGGTAGAAAAGTTTCGTAAATTGAAACAACTTTTAAACATAAATTGCAAAAGGAAAGCTTCTTATGAATAAGTAAATTTTTATTCTTTGAAGAAGTTGCTTCTAAGGACCATTTCAAAAGTTTATTTATTTACTTTTCTGACATCAAATAAGATGTTATCAACTATTCAGTTCAACTGCTTTTCAAATACATTTTTTTCAGTGTATTTAAACATCAGATAAAATGACCATAAAATGTTTGATTTCGATTAAATTACTTATCTCAAGTAAAACAACATTTTATAGATAACAGATCAATGAATCTAATGGTAACAGGGAAAGAAGTTGCCATTATTTCGTTAAACTCGACAATTATATATATATATATATATATATATATATATATATATATATATATATATATATATATATATATATATATATATATACGTCGCAGCCACAATTTCCAGATGAAATACATATTTGTCCAATAGGGACATTTATGGTCATTCAAATATTATGGAATCACCTAAGAGGCTAATTGTTACTTAAGCAACAATGAGACAGAGTAACTATAAGCAACAATGCTTGGAAACATTTTTTTCTTTTTAAAAAATGTAACGAAGAAATTAGAAAGAAAAAAATTTAAACATGGAAAGATTTGTAATTAAAGTTAAATTTGGGAAAAGAAAAGATCAGAATTTTTTTTTAATAACTTTTAGATCAAGTTTAAGATTTATAAACAAGGAAGGAAAACATCAAACTTTCCTAAAGAGAATTCCAGACAATTTTATAAAATAAATTTAAACGTAAATTTTGTCTTTTGAAATGTCACATTATTTAATTAATTTTTTTCTTAAGTTAGATTATTAGAGTAAAATTGAAAGTAAATGCGAAAAACAAGGAGAGGGAATTAATTATGGAAATGTAAACATGGGAAGTGGTTTGTCTTATTTTCCTGAGAAGGAGGTTCAAAATTGTTAGAACACAAGTCTTCGTAATATTTGAATGACGCTTTTAATATAAGTTTAAAAATAAAGTGTTTAAGTGTAAAAAAAATAATAGTTTTATTTAATAATATTTTATTTAGAAGTAGTTATTTAGTATTTTTGAATTGTAAGGCATAAATTTATTTACTTCATTGTAAAGTATGTAATTTTTCATGGCAAAACACAAAATTTGAGCGAAATGGAGAAATCAAATTTTTAAAAAGTCGTATATTTAAAATTCGATTTCTCAGGAACTATTCCACCAGTTTTACTCAAATTTTGTATTTTTCCATGTAATATTAGATACTTTAAAAGGGTGAAAAAAATTTATACCTAACAATTCAAAATTTGTGCAACTGTTATAAAATAATGAAAACTAATAAATATTTACTGAAATCTTTGAACAAACGAATTTTATAAATGCGTGTCAAAATTTTTCAATTCGCTTGAAATTTCCTCGAGATATGGCGAAATATGAAAAAAGTAAAATTAACATTAAGGGGTCCAAACTTTCGACCACGCTATGTGTACCATATTTCCTACATCTTGGCTATCCCCTATATTTTGGGGGTCAAAAATCTGAATCCGTTGAATAAAGGGTATGTTTATTCACTTTTGTGTTTATGAAGGTTACAGCCATAAATGCCATAAATATATATATATATATATATATATATATATATATATATATATATATATATATATATATATATATATATATTTGTGGCTGATTTCGTAACTTAAAAAACGTCTGTACTTATTATTAATTATTATATTTGAGGTTACCCCTTCGTGCCAAGAAGAATCAGTTCTAGAAGGTGAAGATCCGATCATTAGATTAAAAATTATCAAGGAGTCCGTTTTTTTTTTTTTTTTTTTTTTTTTGTTGTGCACTGTACATTTTTTTCAGGAAATTATTTTGCCGGTTGCTTAAGAAGTAGCAACAAAAATCTTTTTTCGTTTAAAAACAAATTAATAAGGAAGTTTAATTTGTTACGCAAGCATTGCTTATGCCCTTGTAAATAACCATAAGTAAATCACACACTCCCAGGTATTATTTGAGCTATTACAAATATTTAATAAGCTTTTGTAGACAATGCTGGAGTTTTGTCTTTGTAAATAGATGTAATTCATAGAAATCAAACATCACAACGACGAGTTGTGCCTGTGACTAATAATGCGAGTGGCGAATTGTGCTGAAGGCGAATTTTACCAGCGAGAGATGTGTCTTAGCCAAATTGTTATCGCCATGAATTGTGCCTGCGACGAATTGCGTCTGCGGCGAATTGTGCTGTGAATCGTCCCAATGACGAATTGTGAGCGAGAAATTAACGCGACACCCTTCGCATTAAAGTGATCACCCACCTGCTTACTGATTGCTGCCAGTGATTATTGATCAATTGAGAACCGTGTCTTAAGATCATTGTTAAAGAATCCTCATACTGAAAAGCATTTTTACGATAAGATAGTTTTGGAGGTTATTATCGTAAATTCTGTCGTTAATATTTCTTCACAAAAAGGAGTCACAAGTGTGTAAAATACGGTGAATAAGGAGACTTTGACGATCGATATGAACACTGACATTGCCCCTTAAAATTATCGCCCAGTAGATTATGTAAATTGCATTGCATTAAATTGAAAGAGACCTCTTTCCTCAGCCAATTTGAATTTCGGTATAATTTTTTAATGTTACCGGAACTTATTTTTTATCAAACTTTTGATAATAGAGTACCCTTATATAACTTCTATACTTTAAATAAAAAAGTGGAAAATAAATTTTTTTTAAAATTAATTTCAGAAATATCGTACTTAGCGACTTTTGAAATTCTACACATTTCATATAAAAATTTAAAGTAATATAATTATGTAGTTAGCAAAATAACTACTGTGCATTAAAATGTATTATTTCTGAAAATGCCAAAAACTGATTTGGATAATTGTGAATTAAGAAAAACTAAATATGAAAACCTGATGATTGTTTTGAAGACATTATTAAATGAAGATGATTAAAAGCCCTTCTTTCATCTGCATAAGAGAAGCCATGAAAAATGCAAACAAAACTGTCAACCTTTTCAGGTAACTAAACTTATTTTAAATTATCCAAAATATTCATTTATAAAACTTATTTGAATGGTATTTGGCATTATTATAGAATAGCAATTTTTATTTAAAGGTACGATTTCGTATTGACCTTTCACAAAATAAAGACTTTGCTGTGACTCTCGACATTTGCTTGTGTTGCATTAATATTGCTGGAAGACTCCTCATTCCGTTATTTATGCTTGGTAAACACTCGGTCTGATTTATTATTATTTTTTTTTTTTAAGGAACTTATATAATTTTCGCAAATAGATTTATTATCTTGCGATACAATAAGTCATCACCCAATTATAATCGGTGAAATTTTAGAATTTCAATAAATAATTTCTAATTAAATTGTTGTCTTAAGAGATTTGTTTTTACGTCATTTTAGTGAAAAGTATTTTTCATCCTAATCGGTCTCAGAAAGTTCATTTTTTAAAAACACAAACATAGTTACAATATTAAAAAGCTCTTCCAAAATCATTAAATGCATTATTTTACATCTGTAAGATTTATTGTTTCTTCCCCAGAAAAAGAATTTCACCATCAAACATAATTCTATCTTCATCTGAAGATCATCAAGTTTTGACGTTACTCTTAAACGAGTTATCATTAAAATCTCTCATAACGATCATAAGGAATCATCATAAATGACCCCCTTAGGTATTTTAAACATTTTTCATATCCCTCATTTTCTTGTTTCGTCTAAGGATCTGTTTGCAAAGAAGAAAACGAAATTACGAGGATTATAATTGCATCTTGACTCGTTGTTTAGATTTCTACACACGATTTCTTCATTTTTTTCTTTCTAAATCTTCTTTTGCTTCTTTCTTTTTTATTTTGTTTTTGCGAAACGTAAAATGGCACGAATCTTACTTTTTTATTTCAACTTACTGTAATTGTCATGCCCTTTCATTGTTTGCAATTTTTTAAAGTAAAAATAAATAAATAATGAAAACTGTTTATTTGTCTATCAACGTAGCTTGAAACTACCGTATTTCCTTTTATATTTTCTTTTATAACCGTCGTTGAGCAGCCGACCCAATTTTTGGTTTACGACTACTAATGTTCTACTCCGTAGCTTTGTACTTTTGAGCCCAATCCAGAAGACAAGGGAACTCCTGTATCAAGTATTGAGTGAAATTTGCCTTCGAGGAAAACGTTTTGAAGGAACTAACCCGCATTTGCGTTACATGGAGAGAGAAACCACGAAAACCTCCCAGGGTTAACCTGACGGCAAGGGGACTCTACCCCATGATCCGTCTACCACTGAGGATGTTTTAAGTTAGCACTGTGAACGGTGTGAGCCGGATGCGGAATTCGTATCGAAGCTGGGATTTGATCCCGGTTCACCTCATTGGAAGGCGAACGCTCTATCCACCGAGGCTCAACTGTATTGCCAGGTGTATATGTCCACCCATTGTATAAGTCAACTCCGCATTTTTGACTAGAAAAAAAAAGTAGTTTATATTATATAGGTTGTGCACAAAATACTCGTAATAAAATTAACACAGTAGAGATGACGAGTATACAATTGAAAAATACAAATAAAAACAAATGGAATTGAATGTTTGGTATTTCATAGACAAGAAATCTAAGAAAATTTTACATCAATCCAAGCCCCAGACACGCAGAACAGGGATTAGTAAACCTACATCCCCAAAGGGATTTATAAGTAAATTCCAAAATTTAGAGGGTAAAATAATCTCAAAAGAGATTTATAAATTTAAGGGTGTCACCAATGACAAGATAAAGGAAGTTTAATAATATGGGCGATTCAACACAACAAACACAGACCAGCTAAATGAAATAAAATAGGTTACAGTTTGCTAAAATGTCAAAATGACAATAAAACTTAAGATAAAATAATAGTTAGTTAAACTATTCTATGAGCACAAAAAAAAAACTTCGAATTTTAAAATAAGGTATGTAAAAACTTTCTTTTAAAATTTGTCATCATGCAAAAGCGTACAATGAAGAAGTCTTGGTATGGAGGTAATGAATGTGTTACTTGCTGATGTGTTGAGATCTTTTAGACTCTCGTTGAACTCAGACTTCAAGCATCTGAATCATAGTGTTTGAATCAGACAAATCGATGAGTCGAGGAAATCTAGGCAGTATCGTTCATGAGCAAAGCTAGAGTGGTTACTGAAGGTATTATCATAGTTTGTTATTTGCATGATTTCTGCTACATGGAAAAAAATGCTGAAGTGTATTATAAATACGAATTTATATGTAGATTCATCATTAAACTAAAACACACTATATGAACTAATAAATTTGTGTTGGCAGCTTCATCAACTAGAATTATAGGCTAACTAAAATGCTCTTATCCACTAATTTAGAATAACAAAAAAATAAAGCTGAATATGTTTACATGTGTACTTACAAACTAAAAATACGATATTAGAGTGCAATGCTCATATGCAAGAATATGTATACATTTCAACCCGGATTACGTAATGTTCGAGACACAAAAGGTGCATAAAAAGTGTATAATGATTATTTACAAATGATAAAGACAAGAAAAAAAAATCAGCATAAACAGAAGTAATTTCCAAAGAATGAAGAAAAAAAATTATCTCACACGCGACAAACCAGTACTGAATTTTATTGTTGTGGTGAATGGGAGAATTGAAAATAAAATAAAATGATAAAAAATCAGTTTTTCTTAAAAAAAAAAAAGGTTAAGTGTACCTTCTCTCAGTAGAATTAACACGAAAAAAATTGTTTTGCTACCGCCCTTGTGGTTTCTAATTAAAAGTACTTTAAAAAAAACTAAAATTAACATGTCTATGAAAGAAATGTAGCAATGGTGTTGAATAACGAATAAGAACATTCATGAAAGTTACGTTTGGAGGAAGTAGGGAGTACAAGAGCCATTAAGAAATTTTTATTTGTTTAATTAATATGTATTTTGTGTTTGAAGGAACGGAACAACTATATCTATTTTTATTTAGATAACCTACATATGTATAATTGTTGTTACTTAGTTTATTTGCAATTTTTTTAACTAGTGTTTTGAATTAGTATTATTTCTACCCCTATTTTCTTTTAAAATTTTATTTATGCAATGTTTTTTTTTAATTATTATATTTATATATTAGCAATTGAGTAAGGAAGGTTTGAAATTAGTTTTACGAGAAAGAATGGGTAATTGGTCTCTGTAAGGCGAAGGAAAATATAAACCAAATGATGGAAAAAGCTGCAAATCTCTACAAACAATTTACTGAAGGCCCTTCAGGATGTGTTTAAAACCAAAAAATTTGAAGAACAAAACCAAAACCAAGCAAAAACCAAAAAATTTGAGGAAGAAACTCCGTCCACATCAATCAAGCTTTTTTTATTAAGAAGAACATAAACAAATATATGTATGGAGGGTGTAAGATAAGTATTGGAATAAAAGGAAATGTCTCGAACAAGTTATACTGCAGTAACAACGAAGATTCTATTGACAAAGATTATATACGAGATTATGACGAAGATATTACGAAGATTATATTGATGTGTGGGAGTATTATCTTGAGTTTAACAGATTGAAGGGGCCTAAATTAAATGATTGCATGTAGGTGGTGCAGTACGAAGTCTATCAATAGGTTCACATTTAGTGGCTGAATGAGGATTATTGAGCAATTAAATTTCAAAAATATAGGAATCAATTTTCTTGACAATGGTGTGTGGACCAATAAATTTTGATTTGAATGTACATGCATCTTTCAAACAGACAATGTCATTAACCTGAATGTTTCGAAGGTTGGACTTCGGTAGTTGTCTGTTGCTTTGGTGACCCTGTGAGATTAGGAGGCTGTCATAAGCTATTTCGAAAATTGTTTTCGTCTGTTGAAGAAGTTCACCAACATAATGGGCAGTGGCAAGCATTTGTGCTTGAGTATCAGGTTGAAATGTGTCAAAAATTGGCAAGCTTCGACCAAAGTACAGAAGATTTGGAATGAATCCAGTTGACTGGTGTACAGCTTTGTACATGTGGTGTACTGAGAGTGATGAGATGTTCTTTTCTTTTAATGCCTTAATTGTGACTTTGATAAAGGTATTAATTCTTTCCGATTGAGCATTTCCGACAGGATGTGCCTGTTTGTGTTGTATATGCTAATCTTATTTCTAGACATGAGTTAATTTTATGAAGTATTTCAGCAGTGGATTGAGTACCTAGATCAGTTAAAGTAAAGACTGGTATCCCATGATTGATAATGTAATTAATAAAATACTTCAAGATATAATTTGCTGTTAAGTTATTTAATGAGTAAAGAACAAAACTATCAAGAATAGTTGGGACATAACCTTCTTGAACAGGACCTAAAATGTCAAGTGAAAAAAGTTATCCTGGGGATGCTGGAATCCACTAATTCAGAAATGGAGCTGGTTTAGGTGTATCAAACACCATACACCGTGTATGGTGTTTATTTCGAATACAGATGTCGCAAGACTTAATATAGTTTCTACAGTCGGAATAAATGTTTTTCCAAAAATACTTTTCTGTAAGAAATTTATAGGTTTTCTCAAAACCGAAATGAGAAAAGTGAGCAATGTGTAGTGCCGTAGATCTCAGAGACAGCGGAAAAAACAATTTTTGGTTGCAATTTCTTAACAGAATAGAACATAAGGAGTTGAGTTTTGGGATCAATAAAAAATGATCTAAATGAGTCTAATAGAGAATTGTCCTTAAGATATTTGATTACTTCTGCTACATGCGAATCAGTTGTTTGCTCCTGAAATAGTGCTTGAATTAAAATATTGTTTGAATTGAAATTTCGTTAACTGGATCATGTTATAAGGTCAAGTCAACGATCTCAACAAATGGTAAGATTAATTGCTCATCAGTCTGCTGAGTATGAATATGAGTTTTGATGTAATCAATGTCAATAATCCGAGAGATATAATCCGGTAAAACATTTTTAATTCCCGCGACATGCTATGTGATGAAGTCATACACTCTCGTTTGCAGTAACCATCTGATTTTAAGATCAGCAGGAGATTAAATCTTTTAATAATGCAGTAGTGATTTAGCATCAGTAAGTAAATGTCTGTTATATAAAAATGTTTTAAATGCAGTAATAGCCTTAAAAGTAGCAAAAATTTCAAGTTTCAAAGCCGCGTAGTTTTATTCAGAC